>NC_083289.1:37258103-37585710 GCF_963506605.1 Zootoca vivipara | reverse complement strand
AAATACCCCATCAGTATTTTTCAAAAATATCTCCTCACCCCCTTAAATATTGTTTCCTTTTTTAAAAAAAATACTTCTACAAATCTAAGCCTGCCAATTTCTCCTGCTTGCCAGAGTTGGTGCCATTTTGGCTATGAAAGGATCCACTCAGAAGATGAGTTTACTATTAGTATACAAGTTGCAATCAAAATTTCCTCTTTGGTAGAGTTCCCTTTTCTCCTGCTTCAACATCAACAGATCAACCTGCTTGTATATTCCAGTTAAGTATACAGGTTTACAGCAGAGCGCATAGGTGAAAATCACAGCTGTTGCCCTCGAACATTTGGTTATTTTTATCAGGCTTGAAAATAGCAGCCACCTTAAAGACAATTCATCTATTTATGGCATGAGCTTCTGTACCTTTTGAAATCTCAGTGTCTGTGCTCCGCAAAATATATTCGTTTTAAAATATGCACAAAGAGTTTGACCAAAAAGCAGAACTGAGAAAAACAAAAGTAAAACCCCTGCAAATGAGAGACAGTTTGGATTTAATGGCAGAAGCCAGTTTCCAGCATTGCTGGTTACCAACAGGTTCATTTTTTGCTGAGACTAGAAGTGTCACTGTTGTTTTTAAAAAGGGGCTGGGATTAGGAGGCGGAATGGGAAATAATTAGTATTTTAGTCCACTGTTATGGATTAACCAACAGGGATTAAGTGTTCCTGGTAAGGTTGTTTTGAGTCACACCCCTGATTTGGTCAGATTCCCAACTGCAGACTGCTGCCTCTTTAGTAGCAACTCTCCACAACACTTTCTGCAGAACTGTGAACCCCACAGCCCCTATTCCAAAAAAAGCAAAAAGCTATTTTCTATGAAGAAATCCAGGTGCTGTAACTCGATTAAATAATGCAATACTGGTGATTGTGTCATGTAAATTAATCTTGTTAGTCACAGGGAGGCACAAAGAACTATGATGCTCTGGTCTCTATCAGTCGTCAGATCTGAATGGATGGGAATCTGATCCTCCACAACTGGCCTGTCTATACAGCTGAGCTGAGCCACTTCTTTTATTAGTCTGAGAAAATCTTCTCCCTCTTGGCTTTTGAGATTGCATCAGCCACAGCACCCACTTTCTGGTCTACCGTTGCAACATTAAGGGCTAGAAATTTGCTGAGAAAGAAGCCGAGATAATTTTGCTGGATGAAACCAAGGTCCAGCTAGACAGCATTTTGTTTTGCTTCCCAGAGAGATCTAAACAGCCCTGCTTCTACACAGCAATATTTGAGCTCTGTACATAGAAGTATCATTTAGCTATTAAAGTGAGTAGCTGTAGACTTAAACACAGATTCGGCCATGGCAGAAGGGTCTGATAAAAAGCCAGGATAGGCACAAGCTTTTGAGCAACCTGCACACAAACCCTTTGCTCTCACTTGACTCTTCTCTTTGCCTGCTAATGTAAACAGACCAGGAAGGCTCAGTTAATCTTACCTATTGCTTACAGGAACTATGGTTAATAGTTTCCAACTAAGTCAGGATATAGAGGCCAATTGTGGTTTCTATAGTAGCAAGCTACAGAAGAAGGGAAGAGATGAAACCTTGATTTGAGCTCTTACCTGTAGTCCACCAGCTCTTACCTGGTGAATAAGAATTATCGCTGTCAACCAAGTTTTTATAAAAAGTCAGATCTTTAATTCATTTTGGGTCATATACACCTAATGTAGGTGCAAATATTTGGCTAATAACTTGTAGATTTATTTGGAAGGGCAACATACCTTCTTTGGTTTGATTAAGAAGAGCAGGCCACTTTGCATTCCCCCAGAGCGCTCAATCAAGAGCTGTGTTGACATTTTATACAGTCAAGTCTTTGCAAGTTAGAGAATGCAGTTACCTTTTATTAGTACAAAAATACTGTAGAAGTGAAAAAGGTTAACACCCCCTCTTCCTTAATTTATGTTTTAATTCTAACATTTCTTACCATTAATGCTACAAGGACAAATATCATATTCACAAATATGGGACTAGATCCACAATACCACACAGATGCCCAAATCTTTGAATTAATGCAATGAGCAGAATGAGTGTAATGGGACCTCACTTTATACAAATAGACTTTTTCCAAAGGCTCCATTCTTTGTATCAGCTCCTCCAGATTTCTAAACAAACAAACAAACACACTTCTGTATGGTCAGCACTTGTTCAGCGATTATTTTTGTCACATTCTTGAATTGAGCAATGGATGTTACTAGTAGACAAGGTAAGGTTTGTTAAGTATCAATTTCATGGTATTTACACTGATGCCATTCCTTATGGGTATTGCTGTATTTAGAAGAGGGACCACTCTACTAGGGAAGGGCTACTGTGGGGCCAGGATGACTAAATTCCCAATGATTGTCATATTTTGTGTGTGTGTGTGGGGGGGGGTAAAGAAAAGCTCCAAGGGATTTGCAAAGCTTCAGTTTTCTTTAAACAGACATGCAGAAGTCTAGACAAGTGCAGCAACAGGAAACATTAGATTTACTGAACAATAAGACATGCATTATTGGCAAGAGAAACAATTGTCTCACCTCAGGAAATGTCTACCCCAGTGCATCTATGAGAGTTAATGAAATACTGTTTCTTTAGTGGAATTGTCCAACACTGATGCACTGAGTTCAATGGATTGCCTTAATGAGGTTAAATGGAGTTCGATCATCTCCCTGTGAATTGCCTCAGGCTTTGTGTACATCAGCATCAGCTTCTCTCACCACTTAAACTGCGACTACAGGAATGTAGATCACAGTAACTCATACTAACCTAGCCAGCGTTTCAGGTGACAATTGCTTCCTGATCAATTTTTATAATAATAATAATAATAATAATAATAATAATAATAATAATAATAATTTATTATTTATAAATTTTTACTCCGAATATATATATATAACTGGTTCACACAAGACGACGATGGGACTATAGGCTGCTGGAGAGGGCCTCATAGTCGCTTTGTTCCTCTGTGGTCCTTTTTGCTGCTGTATCATACTAAGACAATACAAGGTGTCATCCAGATTGGGACTTGTGGTTACATTTTCTGCTCACTAATAATGAGTTGTTGCAAAGAACAAACCTTGGCTGAAACTCATGGTTAGTGGGGAGAATGCTTACTCACGAGTCCTGGTTTGGATACAGTGTTCAAAACTCGCATTGTTCTAGGCATATTTAGCAACAGGGAATTTCATTACCGCAAACAGTTTCTGAGCTCTGGGTACAGTACTGCACCTAAGATTTCAGATTAAAACTGCAGAGTGGAAGGAAAGTAGGACCTTTTTCTGCCTCCCCACTTCCAGCTATTCTCTGAAGACTGGAGAAGAGACCCTCTGGGGAGGGACTAGACCATGTGAAAAATGAGCATAATATTTTAGCTGCAGTTCTTTCATTTTCAGTTTTGTATTCTTGTTATAAAAAAGTGTGCCTATACATTCCGTTGTTGCGCCCATAACCTAGGTTCAAGGTGCCATTTAGCTCCTGGCTTTCATATCTCAGTTTCTAACACTGTTTGGATGATACACTAAGCCAAACCTTGGCTTAGCTTGGCGTGGCAGCAAGGAAGACCAAGGAAAAGCAGAGCTTGTGTGAGGTCCTCCCTGGGAGCAAACATGTTTACATGGTCTTGCTAAGCCAACAAGTGTGTTGTGTGAATCAGGCCAGAGTGTTATTGCAATGAGAAAGGCAACTGAAGCACTTTCTTTGATAACAATACCATATAAATGAACCCAACAATTACTTCAACTTCATTTTTGACAAAGCCCAAATACCAGCATTTCTAGATCAAATACAATCAAGAGCACTACAACATACTGTAGTGAGGAACAACTATCCAAACACAGTAGCTACTTGTGCTACCTCCTCCATTTAGGGATTATTTCTGAAGACAGATGAAATTGCATTTTTCTGTTGTGGGTATGAGAATCAGAGGTAGGGTAGGGAGTACATATGTCCATTGTGGACTATCAGAACCCAGTGTCTTACTCCATTCTGAGAGAACTCCGCTGCCCTGGAAATCAGACCCTAGGAGAAACCAGAAATCCAATCTGAAAACCATGTTAGTACTAAATGTAGTTAAATAAAGAAAAGCATAATTGTGTGACTGGCAGATGTGGCATGCCACATCTAACCCCTCACTCTGCCTTCTATGAAGAGTTCATGAATCAAGTCTTGTAACCACACAGCTAACTCAAGAGCTGCAAATAGAGCGGCGTTAAAAACCCGCATTAAGATTCTTCAACTCTTTGTAATGAGTGTTAGAGATTACTATACGCATTTAATTTCAGCTGGCTGTGCAAAACCACCAGGAGCTAAATAGTTCTCCAGAGATCCAGACAAATAATTGGTGTTGGGGAAAGAGAAGGTTTTGTGACTAAGGGAAAGATGGAATGGCATTTCCAAAAACCACTCAGCATTGCTTGAGCAGCACAGATGTGATATAAATACCACCCAATCAAAAGCAGAAGTGCTGTTAAGAAACAGAAGGATTCAAACATCAGCAGTTTCCTTGGCTTACAGATGAACCCTGTGTTAAGCTTACATTTCCAAATGCAACAAAAATGGCCCAATAGCCACAATAACCTTGGAACAGTGCTCAGTACTTCACTATTATCTTGTGTCTATTTAATTACCAGATTAAATATATCACATAAGACTATCTTTGGTGTGTCAGAAACCAGTCCATCTAGTGTATGTATGTATGTATGTATGTGTGTGTGATTTCATAGTTGTGTATATCAGATACTACAGGAAAAGAGCTTTTAACAGTTGTATACTATCATCATACTATTAGGAAGCAGGGGGGGGAGAGGACAGATTTGGTTTATTCTCCTTTTAAAACTTTTATTCATGCAATTTTAACAGCTTTTATACACACATCTCTTTTCCCAAGACTTCACAATCCATATCTCTGTGGCATTCTAGGGAAATCTTGATCTCCTGCATATCCTGATGTTTCACCCATAATCATTTCAAGTCTTCCCTTTTTTGATGTTATCTACTGCTCATATGCTAACTCCTACTTGTACCGTAGGTTAAATTGTGTATTGTGACCTCTAAGATAATCTCCAAAACAACTCCACTCTTCTCTTCTCTTTAACTCATCCTTATTCCTTAGTTTTGCTGTCATGGTTACTAATTCTATGTATTCTATCTATTTGTTATGGCGAATTTCCTCCGTGGCTATCTCTTCTTCTTTCCATTTTCCCCCCCAAATACTATTTTAGTTGCAGCAGTCACGTACAGAAAGCTATTGAGTGCCTTTTTTGGAATGTCATCACCTATTATCCCTAATGGAAAGGCCTCTGGTCTTTTGGGAAATGTGAGCTTTAGAATCTTTTTTAATTCTGTGTGGATCATTTCCCAATAATATCTAGGGCAGGGGTCCCCAGACTTACCAGGCTTTGGGCCGGTTCTCACCGCGCCGATCGCGTGGCGGGCTGGAGGGTGGGGGAGCGCGCGCCCGTGCGCATGCGCACGGGCGCTTACTGGCGTGGCGGCGCACTTCCAGGTCGGAAAAAGCGCTGGAAATCGTTTGTGCGCATGCGTATGGGCCTCCCCCGACCCGGAAGTGCACCAGAAATGACCTCTTCTGGGTCGGGAGAGGCCCATACGCATGCGCACAAAGGATTTCCGGCGCTTTTTTCTGACCTGGAAGAGCTGCGCGCTGTAAGAGCGGGCGGCGACGACGAGGGTCGTCGCGGGCCGAATTGGCAGGCCAATTGGGTCGCATCCGGCCCCCGGGCCGTAGTTTGGGGACCCCTGATCTAGGGTATTTACACAACCACCACATATGAATCAGGATTCCCTTTACCTCGTGGCACTTCCAACATAAATTAGACCCTTTTTAATTTTCACTATTTGCTCAGTTTATTCTACATTTGTGGTACCTGCATATCTCCTGGCAGGCTCTACAGTAAATTGGGGCAAGGGAATAAGAACACACACACAGTGCTTTACATCTGAGGGGTTTTTTAAAGTACCGCTTTCCACACATCTAACTGCTCATATATACTAGACCAGGGTTTCCCAAACTTGGGTGTCCAGCTGTTTTTGGACTACAACTCCCATCATACCGGTACCTAGCTAGCAGAACAAGTGGTCATGGATAATGGGATTTGTAGTCCAAAAACAGCTGGTAGACTCTAGCCCACCAAAGCCTACACCATAATAAATATTCTAGTCTTTAAAATGCCAAAATATACTTGGTTTTTGTTGCAACATGCCAGACTAACACATCTAGTGACTGAAAAATGTTTATCCTTTCAAAATACAGAAGAGAACATCTAGGCATATTCACCTGTAAAATTTGCGCTTAGATCTCATTTAAAACATGCATGCTGCCACCTTGCATATTTTAAAAAAAGAACTCACTTGGATAATTTTGCACCTTCATTGTCCAAAAATCAGTGTGACGGAGAACTTGACCAAAAGACCAGGTGAATGGCTATTTATTAGATTCCCTTCTTCAGATTAGGTCACAGTAGTAGTTTGCTTTATGTATAAGAGGTCTGAAAACAATTTCCCATGTAAGTTAAGGGCTTTGTTGAAATGTGGAACATGACTATTGATCTGTCCAGTTGTTGGATTCCATTGTTCCATGAGTTCATTTATAAATTGACAATAGTGCCCTGGATAGACTTCAGGAGATAAAACCTACGACTCCTTGTATCTTAACAGTCCCTCAGTGCCATAAGATACAGTAAGGCCAAGCACTGGAAATGTGGAAGCATACCACTGTGACCTTGTGTTCTGCATATTCACAGTAATCCAAGCAGAGTATGCGTGGGCAATAATCACACACTAATGAGCACTTGTGTAGTATAGTGACCAAGAGCACAAACCAGAAGTCCTGTTCAAATCTCTATCTATTCAAGAACACACTGAGTGTAGGCAAACCACCACTGCTTATTCCCAGTTTGTGAAAATATTTCTGTTTTCTTGGGTTGGTTCTCAAGCTCTGTGAAAGCATTCACAGATTAAGTGAATCGCTGCAATGAAATCTAGTTTGTACAGCAAACACAGAAGGGAGAGGAGTGTATGAGCCCAAGGCTTGTGCTTGTAAGAAACCATTATTTTGGTTATATCTGAAGCAGGCAAAGACTTTGAATTTCAGCTCACTGCATTTCATGAACCAACACCAACCTACAGAAGTCAACAGAAACCCTTTCTTTTGTGGAAATTTTTTAAAGAAATTGAGGACCATCAAGATCCTCAATTTCTACAACCTACTCCAGACACTGGTGAACCCAATGCCAGGTGTAAGGAAGCCAAGTATTTTTTCCACCTCAACTGTGTATATGATTGAAGTGATTTTTTTTTTTGGGGGGGTGTCTAAGTGCCCATCATTGTAAGCAGTGCTGTATGCATAGAGATAGACTTGCCTACTACAGAGACTGGGGCACATGGAGATTCTGCAATATTTTTCACACGGAAAAATGTCGACTCCCCACATTCAGTCCCAGTTGAAGGTGGTTAGACAAGTTGCTAAATTTCCCCTCTGCAATATTTCATTTGTGCCCCCATCCCCACTTCATGAGTGAATGACAACTACTGCCTTGTATGGGAGAAAAGGTTGTACAAGGTCAGCACTGGAATAAAGAGTAAATCTGCCCCCTGCCCCTGGTGACCCCCAGTTACCTGGAGTGGCATTTTCATCTGTGTTCCTCCATCACACCTAGTTAACTTTTTACTTCAGAACTGAATGGAAGCCACCCTGCATCCACACAAATAGATCTTCACCTAAATACCGATAACTCTGGTTTACTCCTTTTAAAAAAACAACAACAACAGGATGTATTTCATTCACATTGTTTACAAGCTTGGAGCATCTATGCAGAATAAGTCAGAGATCGATCAATCTGCTTCTTTCATAAACAGTTGATTTGAAGAAAAACCTCATTTACTGCTTGTAAATTGAGTTTCTCACAGACTGCAACCGACTACCCACAAAAAAATCTGCCTGGTAGACTGTTTTTCTGTACCAGTAAGAACAAACAGGTGGAAAGACTAGGACAAGAGCCAAGAATTCAACAACAGCAAAAAGGAAAATATAGAGATGTGGAAAAGGATGCAAGAAATAAGTGCCTCTGATAACATAGAAACATTAGTCTAAATGTAAAGGTGCAATCTGTCTGAATTTGTTCTTAAAATCCCCAAAAGAAAATAAATAAGAGGGGCTGTATAAAGGGGAAGACTACTGGGAGTTGGATGCTGGTAGTATGCTATTACTATTATTTTTGTGGGCTTCTGATCCATTCTACACAATTGCTGTTAAGCAGTAAGAGAATGCATGCAGAAATGTCCCCAAAATAACACTACAGAATAATATACAGCAGGCTTGCCCAGCAATGCCTATAAAAATATGTAGTTTTGTGCAAGCCTTAAAAAAGAAAACATGCTTGGCAGTTAGCACTGAGCATATTTTCCTCAATCTGATGAAGTAATATGATCAAAGCAATTTGAAAATGGATGAGGAAATTCTGCTTAGTAACAAGGACATATTTATTGTCTTCTGTCATAACCAAAGCTATTAGCACTCCTTGCCCCTCATGTCCTGAAAATGATTTTTTTACAGGTTCCTTTTTGCCTCCCAGATTCCCTACTAATTTTACCCTCTATTTCCCCATAAGAGTCCCAAACCAATTTCCTCACCTCCCTGTTTTTCTCACTTAAGTTGCCAGCTGTGTACCCCCTTCCAGCCTAATATGCTTTAAAATTATTCTGTTATCTTAGCTGTACCTCCAGCTTATAAAAATATAAATCTTAAAAGTGGTCAGTTGCTGATAAGTCAACAGTCTCCCACCATACTGGGCCAGCCCACACCCACAAGTTCAGGTATCACTTGGGGTTAGTAAACACAGCAACCTCCTCCTTGCCTCTGACTCTAAAAAGAGATACTGTGATAATGTCCTGCATGTGCAGTAAAAAGAATGTCCAGTTTATTTAGGTTGTGCACAAACACACTGATTTTTAACATTAAAAAAACCCTTTAAAAAAAGTGATGATTTGGAGCTTACTACACATACATTATGGGACACGGGTGGCGCTGTGGTCTAAACCACAGAGCCTAGGGCTTGCCGATCTGAAGGTCGGTGGTTCGAATCCCTGCGACGGGGTGAGCTCCCGTTGTTCGGTTCCAGCTCCTGCCCACCTAGCAGTTCGAAAGCACATCAAAGTGCAAGTAGATAAATAGGTACCGCTCCGGTGGGAAGGTAAACCGTGTTTCCGTGCGCTGCTCTGGTTTGTCAGAAGTGGCTTAGTCATGCTGGCCACATGACCCGGAAACTGTCTGTGGACAAACGCCAGTAAAGCGAGATGAGCATGCAACCTCAGAGTCATCCGCGACTGGACCTAACAGTCAGGGGTATCTTTACCGTATACATTATGTAAGGCTGCCAGTGTGTCTACCCTTTACAAAATGGACAGAAGCTAATTCAAGCATGTTCTCACTGAAATGAAATACAGTTTGCTTAGATATGTAAATGACTGTGTGGTGCTGGTTTTCAACACTGATGCATTGCTAAAATCACAATCATAGTCCCAATCAGTTTTTTTCTGGGATTGTTTGGAAGGTGGGTTTCTCTCTCACTTTAGTTAGAAGCATCAGTTCCAAGAGCCCAGCAGCGCCAACAATAAGGCTGTCAAGTGTTTCAGGATTCAAAACTTGTTATCTTATGAAATATGATGTAAGATCTTTTTTAAAAAACATCAATACATCTTTATTTGCTGTTAAAAAAAACAACCCACAGGTTCCCTGTATGGGAAAAGAAAACCAGATAAAACTATAGCATGCATATGGAAATAGAAGTTACTACTATTGTAGTAACTGCGCGAAGCAAGGGTAGTGTGAATGCGGCTAAGGTTGCTCAATTACCAATTAAATTCAGGGCTGGGGAAAAAATCCTTTTCCCCACCCTACAGATATAGGCAAGGCTTTCATTCAGGAGTCATGAGAAAAAGTGGCCAAATTGATAACTCATGCTTGCAATCAGTCTAATTAATTACAAATTCATGAATGTTTCGGAAAACATTTTCAGGGGAACATGTATTCTGAAGTGATACAGCAAACACCGTAAGTCATTTCAGAATCCTAGGCCTGAGAGATACAGGCTTTTTTATATAATCCACAGTACAAAGAGTAGTAAAAGGGCAAGTTTTGTTTATTTAACCTATAGGATATTGGCAATTTCAAGTTGAACAGTTTAGTGCATGAGATTCATGCATCATGTGATTAAGAAAAACATAAACAGGCACTTAAACATGCCTTTAAACCTAGTTGATTGTGTTTATACAACAACCACTCTGTAACTACGAACAATTCAGGCTGCTTGCAGTATCAACATCCATTCTAGAGGTAGCAACTGCTTCACTTTAGGTCAGGCATCCCCAAACCTGACCCTCCAGATATTTTGGGACTACAACTCCCATCATCCCTAGCTAACAGGACCAGTGGTCAGGGATGATGGGAACTGTAGTCCCAAAACAACTGGAGGGCCGAGTTTGGGGATGCCTGCTTTAGGTCTTCAGCATCTGATTCCAGTTACATATTTCCCAAACTAGCAACTCCACATACACCAGACAAGCACCATTACACCTAATGTCACCAGCCATATTTTACAGCAAGAGGGTGGGTTGAAATTTCAGTGCTCACTCTGGAAAACACAGGGCTAGTCAAAAGAGAAGGCAGAAGATATAGCAAGGATGCCGATTATGTGGGTGGAGTTGTGTAAACAGATCCTCTATATAGTTATGTATTTGGGGAGTCCCACCATATCAGTGGGGCTTATTTCTAGGAGGACACCCTTCCCCTCATGCTGCAGAACCATTTTTTTGCATTTGTCTGCAAATTCAGTGTTTTAAATGTCCCATGTCAATGACAAGATTTTGTTTTTCCATCTGTAGGAATGCACAACAGAAACATCCCCACAACCACCATACATGCAAGCTGGGCCTCTAATTCAGCCCTCAATAATAATAATAATAATAATAATAATAATAACAATAATTTATTATTTGTACCCTGCCCATCTGGCTGGGTTTCCCCAGCCACTCTGGGCGGCTTCCAACCAAATATTAAAAACAATACAGCACCAAACATTAAAAACTTCCCTAAACTGGGCCGCCTTCAGTCTTTTAAAAGTAAAATAGTTGCTTATTGCCTTGACATCTGCTGGGAGGGCGTTCCACAGGGCGGGTGCCACTACCGAGAAGGCCCTCTGCCTGGTTCCCTGTAACATCACTTCTCGCAGCGAGGGAACCACCAGAAGGCCCTCGGTGCTGGATCTCAGTGTCTGGGCAGAATGATGGGGGTGGAGACGCTCCTTCAGGTATACTGGGCCGCGGCCGTTTAGGGCTTTAAAGGTCAGCACCAACACTTTGAATTGTGCTCGGAAATGTACTCAATCATCTATGGGTGGCATTCAGCTGAGTTTTACTCAGAACAGACCCACTGAAATTAAAGGCCTTAACTTAGTAATGTTTATTAATTTCAGTGGTACTACTCTGAGTAAAACTTAGTTGAACATCACCCAATACTTGTACATAACTCTGTTTGAATGGTGTTTTTTAAATTATCTCATCAATTATCAGATTTCTTCATACACTGGCCTTCATGTAATGGGCTAGGATCATAGCTGCCAAGTTATCCCTTTTTTAAAGGGATTTTCCCTTATGCTGAATAGGCTTCCTCGCGAGAAAAGGGAAAACTTGGCAGGTATGGCTAGGATGCAACACGGGGTTGTAGCCCAACCTCAAGCAGGTGCCCCAGTTGAACCACTTTTCTTGTTTCTTTGGATTTCATTTCATTTTTAAAAGAGAAGGCAAAGGGGTGCAGCAGAAATGTGGAGGTGATGAAGGAGAAAGGAGGCTAGTATAGATGAAAACAGAAAACAGGACATTACTACATCAGGAAGAGCTTTTTAACAGTAAGAGCTGTTCAACAGTGAAACAACTCCTATGAGAGGCTCTCCTTCCTTGGAGGTTTTTAAGCAGAGCTTGGATGGCCATGTACTTGAGATTCCTGCATTGCAAGGGGTTGGACTAGATGATCCCCAGAGTCACTTCCAACTCAAGGATAACGATACTATTCATTTTTTTAAAAAAAACAAGTCTTATCCCAGGCACCCCCAAACTTCGGCCCTCCAGATGTTTTGGACTACAATTCCCATCATCCCTGACCACTGGTCCTGTTAGCTAGGGATCATGGGAGTTGTAGGCCAAAACATCTGGAGGGCTGCAATTTGGGGATGCCTGTCTTATCCAGTGCTGCAGGTTGGGGCTAAGATGGTGGGTCTGGAGTGTGAAAGGGATAAATACTACTGCTTTAAGGGTCTTTCTTCCACACAATTACAAGTGACCCAATGTCTAGAAGAAAAGCTGCTGGGATTCACATCTTCTGGGGAGCTTTTCTATATTTAAAAAAAGGTCACTTAGAGGTAACCCACCTTATTCCTCCCCGGAGTTCAAAGCAAACACACTGTTCTCTCCCTGCACCCCTTTTATCCTAACAACCACCCCGTGCAGCAGGTTAAGACTGAGAACCTGTCACTGACCCCAAGGTCATCTAGTATGCTATGGGGTTGAGTGGGGTCAATCGACCCAGGAACTCCTGAATTCTACCTTGACACCGTATTAATTAACCGCACGCCACACACACAGACCCCGAATATAGACGCACAGTGGGCTCCTTGGCGGTGGCACTCTGCTCATGCTCAACGACATTGCCCCCTTTTGTGTAAACTATTCCACACACTCCACAAATCCATCATCCCTGGAAACTGGGACGGGGGAAAGAGGATGAAAAACAGAAGAGGACTTCGGCTGAAACGAAACCCTGCAAGTGAGATACCCCGCTCAGCCCCCGCCTTCCAGGGTATTCCTGTATTTCTCCCACAATAGCTGCTCTCCACAAAAAATACCGCGCTCCCACCCAACGCTAAAACGGCCGTCTCCACCTTGCCTTTGCTCCCAGCCCCCTCTCCCGGCAAGAGGTGTGGGTCGGAGGCGCCCCCCGCAGGCTGAGTGCGCCCTCGCGCCCTCCCTCCGCGTCTGGCCCCTCTTACCTCTGGCCCCACTTCAGGTATCAGCTCGTAAGACCCAGCCCGCGCAGGCGCACTTTTATACCATTCTATCTTCCTCTCCTTCCTCTCGTTCGCTCGCTCGCCCCACCTCCCCCCCCCCCCGCGTATTTTCTTTACTCACCAACCTCACAGTTCATCCATGTACACACCTCCTCCGGGAACCCTTGCGGCGGCCACGAACGGAGCAGATTATAAATAGCGGCTCGAGGCGCATGCGTAGTAAGGTCATTTCGGAGTTTAGGGCCGCGCACGAGACTTTTCGGCGCAGGAGGAGAAACCTTGGCGCGTGCCCCCGTGGCGTGCTTGCGTGCGTGCGTGCACGCTCCGCTCTGCTCCGCCGCTGCATCGCACGCTTGCAGGCTGTGGCGTTGTTTCAGCCTGCCCTGTACAGTACTGTATTTTCCTTTTTCCCGCCTTTTCCCTTTCCTCATGCAGGGCGACGACAGGAGGGCGTGGCGTGGCTTACACATTTTTAAGGAGCTCCATAGCTCCCAGCTGTTGCTCTGAGGGCGTGGCGAAGGCCGTTGAAAATATCCCTGCAGAGTTAGCTGTGTTGTTTACCCTGTTGTTTTTTATCTCCTCAGATGTATCTTAGTTGGATCTTCTTTAGTTACTATGTCTCGTTATAGGGCCTATACCTAAAAGGCGATGTATTTTTTTTTTAAACCACTTGATTATACATGTTGACATATGGAAAACAACTATATATAATTGCAAAAAATGTGAAAGCATATATCTTGAAATTTATGATTCCAAAACACCACAAATAACAGTGAAGTCCATATTTCTAAACATGTAATTGGTTGCTCATTACATGGCCTATAATATGTAAATGTAAACATTATTTTGTCAATCCAGTCTGAAACACATGGCATGCTATATCCCACATATACCCATTTTACCAGCAGTGAAATTTGCCACTTCTATATCATGTAAAATTATGTTTTAGCCCAAAAGTAATATTTTAGGCTCTAGTGACAGTAATCACGCATATTCCTCATTCTTAAATTTAAATATGACTATCATAACCAGCTGAATGGCTGCAGAGGAGCCAAAATGGCAGTTGGTCTGTTGCTGAATGTCTTCCCCCTCAGACACAACCAGGTGGAAATGGCTGCATGGCAACCCTTAATCCCAAATTGTAACCGTTACACAAATTAATCTATTCCCTGGTTTTTCCCTCCCATCCCTCTGTAGTTTATCCCATTGCCCATCTTAGACTGTGGGCAGTCCAGGGGATTTGCCCGCCAAGAGCTGCATCAGACGGTTGGGCTTTACCCTACATAGGTGGGCAGGCAGCACAGCGCAGCCCCACTTGGCTGTAGTGGGGGGGGGGCGCTCCAACAGTGTTGGTGGTTTGCCTGCCCCGGGCACTGGCAACCCACGCTACATCGCTGATGCTGTGCTGAGGATGTTTCATGCCTGCTGCATTCCAGAATACTTTCCAATGACTATGGATAGTTGTACAGTATTTTAAACACTAAGCTAGTAGAAAGCTTGCAAATATGGCTTCTCATTTGAATGTGGTATACATAAGAACATTCACAGTGCAATCCTGAGAATGGACTGGGAGCCTATCTACACAATCCATTTAAAGCAGCACCATACCGCTTTAAATAGTCATGGCTTCCCCCAAAGCCAAAGCTTCCGCCATGGCCTCCCCCCTGGGAGCTGTGGCTTGTTCAGGGTGCTGAGAGTTGTAAGGAGGCACTCGTTCCCCTTACAGAACTAGAATTTTCAGAGTGGTTTTACAATCAGTCCTGCTTGCAGGGGACTCCTGAAACCGTAGCTCTGGGTGGGGTTTTCCTAACAACTCTCAGCACTCTGAACAAACTACAGTTCCCAGGATTCTTTAGTGGAGACCATGACTGTTTAAAGTCATATGATACTGCTTTAATTGTGTAGTGCAGGTTGTTGTTGTTGTTGTTTAGTCGTTTAGTCGAGTCTGACTCTTTGTGACCCCATGGACCAGAGCACTCCTGTTTTCCACTGCCTCCCGCAGTTTGTAGTGCAGGTAAAAGGTAAAGGTAAAGGGGCCCCTGACCATCAGGACTTATTTGCAGGTGAGGATTGTAGTCTCAGTGATTCGAGGTCAGACAAACACTGAGAATGTGAGACCCCTTGTGGAGATAAGAAGGAACTACCTACTAGTGCCTGGAGAAAGATGGCATACATATCTCAATAGTGTTTAAAATATCATTAGCCTATACTGTAAGGAGAAAACAAAACTGATCCACCTGCCACAATGAAGTGGTTATTAAAATGATGGGGATGTAGTATACATGATCAAAGTTAATTACAGATCCAAGTTAACAACCTGTTGCAACGAAGTGGACTTTAATGGTTTTTAAGCACCCAGGGCCAATTTACCCCTCCTAGAGTGTCTCTCTTCTTTAAGGAATGGAAGTTCTTAAATAAGATCTTAAAGAGGCAGGGACCTGGTTCGGATCCTAGCACAACTTCTCCTTTCTGACATTTTCCTGTAAGCACATTGCCTTCTCTGGGAAGTTGAAATAGGTATGTGGAAATAGGGTAGCTGTTCATTGCTATTGTTTCTTGCTATGGAAAGCCTGAAAACTTCAGCAGTGGTAACATCAGTGATGCATCAGAAAAGACCAGAGATTGGTTCACGCTGAACGGGAAGGACAGAGTTTTAAACAAAGCATGTTCACACTCCTGTCTCAGCGACGTCTACGCTGGCTTGGTCATGCCCACAGAATGGAAGATAGCAGGATCCTTAAAGACATGCTCTATGGGGAGCTGGCTTCAGGCACCAGGCCCATTGGCAGACCAACTCTGTGTTCATGCAAATGTGACATGAAGCCTGGCAACGTCAACCCTGCTGTGTGGAAATTCCTTCCAGTCAACTGCAGTGCCTTGAGACAGACAGACAGGTCTTATATCCATAGCAGTGACCAGGGAAGGAATGATTGCTGGAAGAAACGCCATGGTGCATCTGCTGCAGCAAAACCAGATGCCTTCATCTGCCGGAGCTGCAACAAAACATGTCTCTCCCATATCGGTCCCTGCAGCCACCACAGCTACTGCTTCACCCTCAAAGACACACTTCACAATACACTTCACAATATCAAGCGGAAGAATATTATCTTCATCATTCCAGCCAGGCAAGAACATTTGGGGCAGTGAGGGGTGTGACCCAAGGAGAGCTGAGCAGGGCTGGACATCTGGCCCCTGGCCCTCAGGTTCCACACCAATGTGTTACAGGCACAATCACATAGGAAACTGCCTTATACCAAGCTAGACCATTGGCCCATCAAGCTCAACATTCTCTATGCAGACTAACAACAGCTCTATAGGGTTTCAGATTTTTGCACCATGGCCTGAAAACTTTTGTGCATAAAGCAGACCACAGAGGTACAGCTCATCATCAGCACCACCATCACACTGCCCACCATCACACTCGGCCCCGGACACACTGACCAAGTGCTTGGAAGCTGTGGCTGGGTGGCTATGTGGGAGCTGGTTGAAGTTAAATCCTTCAAAGACAGATGTCCTCTGGCTGGGTTGGGACGACATGGGGTTGGGGGGCCAACTCCCATCTCTTGTGGGGGCTCAATTAGTGCCAGCGCCTTCTGTCAAGAGTTTGGGTGTAACCTTCGATGCCTCCCTTTCCACGGAGGTGCAGGTTGCAGCCACAGCTAAGGCAGCATTTATCCATCTCCGCCGTATCAAGCAGTTGGTCCCTTACCTTTCTCGCCCTGATCTGGCCACAGTGATCCATGCGACAGTCACTTCCAGGCTTGATTATTGTAACTCGCTCTACGCTGGGCTGCCCTTGAAGCTGACCCAGAAACTCCAGTGGGTGCAGAATGCCACGGCAAGGCTCCTTATGGGGTCCCTGCTGTGGGACCACATTCATCCAGTGCTTTACCAGCTGCACTGGCTCCTGGTGGAGTACAGGATCAGATTTAAGGTGCTGGTTTTGACCTTTAAAGCCCTATGCGTCTTAGGACCCTCGTACCCACGGGACCGCCTCTCTTGGTATGCCCCGCGGAGAACATTAAGGTCCACAAATAACAACATTCTGGAGATCCCGAGCCATAAGGTGGTTAGATTGGCCTTAACTAGGGCCAGGGCCTTTTCAGTACTGGCCCCAACTTGGTGGAACGCTCTCTCACAGGAGACCAGGGCCCTGCGGGATTTGACATCTTTCCGCAGGGCCTGCAAGACAGAGCTGTTCCGCCTGGCCTTTGGGTTGGACTCAGTCTGACCCCTAATTTCCCCCCCTCCCTATGGTTTTGATTTGGGCTATTTTAAATATGAGGCTGCATTTTTAAAATTTTAAACTTAAGTTGCATCTTAACCTGTACTTTAATTAATTGTTTTTTTTCTTTTATGTCTTATTGTAATTTTACTGTGTCAGCCGCCCTGAGCCCGGCTTTGACTGGGGAGGGCGGGGTATAAATAAAGATTTATTATTATTATTATTATTATTATTATTGATATTGATATTGTTATTGTTATTATTATCATCTAGACTTTACGTTACAGGCTGGAATGAAAAAGGATTTCTAAATGCTGGTGCGTCCTGTGGATTGAATACAGTAATACATTCCTCCTCCACCCTTGCCGCTGCCCAACGTCCTCTCCTCTCCCTGACCCCTCCCCTTCAGCTCTCGCTATACAATTGCTGAGAGGGGTGGGGCATAGCCCAAACTCCATTGTTGCTCTTGGCCAGCCTTTAACAAGGCTCCTTCCAGAAAGTGTGGTATGAATAATTGCCCAATTAACCGAAGGGACTTCCAGATGTGTGTGCTGCCTTCATACTAATGCAGACCACCAACCCATGTGCCTGATGTCCCAGAAAGCCTTCGAGATGGGCAAGGTGGGGGAGGAGGAGAGAGGGAAGAGCAGGCCTTGGGTAGGGCCAGCAGGGCCACAGACATACAGAGAACCACCCCTCCCTTTCAAGGGGAAATGGCTTGTTTAATGACCCAAAGGAGAATGGATTTTCGCCCATTCTGCCAGCTGAAGGTGAAGTGTGCCAAAAAAGCGAAGCGAGCCGAGAGGAAAGTCAATCCTGTGTTTTGATTTTTATCAGGTGTACGAACAGCGACCTCTCCTAAATCAAGGCTCTTTTTCTCCCGTGCACATATTCAACAGTTTGCTCTGAGTAAGAAGTCCCTTGTGGTTTGGAAAGCAAACCTGCGCTCTTAATAGATTGAGGTCACAGCAGAATTTGAGTTCTGCCCACCTGACCATAGGGGCTTAATGTTCCACTTTGGTCAGTTGGCAGGTGGCTGAATGTCTCTGCCTTAAGCAGAGAATGTGGCGCAACACACTTCCTTGACTTGGGATATTTTGACTGGACTTCTCAAATATTTGTTATCCTGCCAACTGTTTCTGGGTGGGTGTAAATGCCTGCAATGAACTGTGTTCTAGTGGGTTGTATTTCTCTGGCCCACAGACCACAATCCTTCCTCTTCAGACACACAAAGGCTTAGGTTACGTCCACACCTGCAAACCGCCATTGGGTTGTGTCCTGATCAGCAATTTTTTCCACAATCTGTTATTCAAGGCAGAACAAGGGTGACTAAGGAGGGGTGGGCAAATATGTCAATTTCAGTTTCTCATTTTCCCAGTCTTTAACTCAGTTCTCCACATTTCCCCATTGTTTTGTGGTATAAGTTCCCAAGAAAATCCGCCAGCAATTTTAAGTGAATTTCTCCTCCTATACGTATTCTATACAAGTTTTTAAATGCAATTTTGTCTAATATACACATTTTTGCAAAGCAATTTCCCCAATATAATCCATTTTTATTATTTGTGCAAATATATGCCTTTATATGTACACTTTAATATATGCATTTTGTACACATGATTTGGTTGGAGAAGTGTAAATTTTGCAGAGTGGGTGGAATCAAATTTCTCCCCCATCTCTATTGCCAAGTGACCTGCTCTAGAGAGGACAATTCCTGTTTGCCAGGGCACTCTATATAAAGGGATGTCTCAGCCAATTCTGGTTTGAAGATAAAGAAGCCTAAGAAGGGAAACCAGGAAGGGCCTGGAAGATGCACATCACAGCATCTGGAGAGCAAACTGAGCCTTCATATGGGTAAAGGTAAAGGTAAAGGGACCCCTGACAGTTAAGTTCAGTTGCGAACGACTCTGGGGTTGCGGTGCTCATCTCGCTTTACAGGCCGAGGGAGCTGGTGTTTGTCCGCTCCACAGACAGTTTTTCTGGGTCATATGGCCAGCATGACTAAACCGCTTCTGGCGCAACGGAACACCGACACCAGAGCAGCGCATGGAAACGCCATTTACCTTCCCGCTGGAGCGGCACCTATTAATCTACTTGCACTTTTTTGGTGTGCTTTCAAACTGCTAGGTTGGCAGGAGCTGGGACAGAGCAACGGGAGCTCACCCCGTAGCGGGAATTCAAACCGCCGACCTTCTGATTGGAAAGCCCTAGGCTCTGTGGTTTAGACCACAGTGCCACCTGTGTCCCAGACATATGGGTCACCTTGTCACAAATAGTCCCTATTTTATTGAGATATATTTCTATTTAAGTTATACTAATGCCTTGTAAATTTGCATTCATTCATACAAATTAGCACATGCAAATATTATGCAAATCTGTGTCCCATTTGTCCTCTCTTTATTCTTTTTTGGGTGGCGTGGACGCGGTTATTCCAGCACTGGGTTTTCCGTGTCTTTATAAGAAGCCTTGCATCAGGATGCATGGTCCAGCGAACACACTGGCTTTGTAATTTCCCCCCACTTACCAAGGGATCTTGTTTGCTAGCAGAAGCTGCCAGATGCTTTGCTGTCCTAGTATCTACCATGGCTGTGTTGGTTTGAGGCTGATGGGAGTCAGAAACATCTGAAGGGCAACAAGTTGGCAAAGCTGCTCTAGAACAAAGCTATGTCACAACACAGCTTGGCTTTGCAAGGGACTCAGGGGCTAGGTGACATATCCACTAGCATTTTAAAGCAGCCAACAGTGGGGAATGCCATTTCCCCTCTTCCCATAATATCCGGGGGGCGGGGGGAGCTACGGTATGTTGTGATGCAGCAGTATTCTGGGACATGCTGAGGCTTTAAATACAGCAGTTGTCAGCATGAAGGAGTTGGGAGAAGCATGGGTGAATTTTGCACACCTTGTGCCCTACCCTCCAAAGTTAGTATTCATTTTGCTACAGTCCTGTTTTAATTTGACTAAATTCATACAATTAATAAAGGCATAGTGTACTCCTATAAATGTCTATAAATAAAAAGCCCCCCTGAGTTCAATGGGCTTTGCTGCCAGATAAATATGCATTAGGCTTCAGTGTAAGATTTCTTAATCAGGCAACACTCCTCTTTTAAAAGGCTTAAAATAAACAAATACAACCTTAAATCACAAATATTAATGTTTCAGAACTCCCCAGTCAGCATGTTACTACGGTACTAAATGCCAAAGGCTCCACCAAAGAAATATGTAATCAGAGCTTGAGCTATCAGAACATTTCAACCATTGGGGAATAACATTTTTCAGATAGGTATGAAATGGGTTCCTGCCCACCTAGCAGTTCGAAAGCACATCAAAGTGCAAGTAGATAAATAGGGACCACTCCGGTGGGAAGGTAAACGCCGTTTCCGTGTGCTGTTCTGGTTCGCCAGAAGCAGCTTTGTCATGCGGGCCACATGACCCGGAAGCTGTCTGCGGACAAACGCCGGCTCCCTCGGCCTATAGAGCGAGATGAGCGCCGCAACCCCAGAGTCAGACACGATTGGACCTGATGGTCAGGGGCCCCTTTACCTTTTTATGAAATGGGTACAGCTAGGAGTCGCTGATCTTTCCCTTTAAAAAGTAAAATTCCGGGTTTTCCCAGATCCCTTGGCCTGTGAACAGGAAATTCCTTTTCATCCACAGAGGAGTTTTCAAGCCTTGGGAAAGCCATTTTTAATGCTAATCTTTGCTAATTTCTAGTCCTTGGCTATGCATTTGCCAATACACACATTTTCTTTCCATGCACAGACGTTTCTCGTGTATGCCAAGCCAAGCTGCTTTGTTGCAAGTTTACAGAGATCTGCTTTCCTATTCCCTTGCAAAGCCCAAAGGAAGCAGACCCTTACAGAGATTTTCACGGGAAACAAATCTTTCCCTTCTAACAGGATAGGTGAATCTCTAAGAAGAGCAACTCACCCCTTGAGCGCAAGACCAAAGCCATAGTAAAACCCCAAAGATGGGCAAGATTGACCATTTCTCTCCAGGGAGTGTTGCCACCTAGCTACATGGGATATTGCTTATGGTCAATGAGAGCCCAACCAGGGATTTCTACTGGGGGATGTTGCTGTGGTGTACTGGAGGAGCAGGGCCAGGAGGCTAACTTTGACACCTGAGAACACAAAAAAGCAGAAACAAAATATCTACTGTACATATTTCATTTTAAATGGAACTTCCTGCTGAGTGTAAAGCATAGACCCTCATTTTTAATGGGAAATGGGAGAGAATTCTTCTCCCAAAGTGTTAGAATGCCACAAGTAATTTAAGTATAGACCAAAACAAGATCTGTTATTTTATATGATACATAATCCTATGTCCAGCTATGTGCACTGCTACACTTGCGAATAGCCTTAAGAGGCCTGACATGCAAGTCTCTTCGGCGTTACATAAACACATCCAGTTATAACATCTGGGAAGGGTGGACATCAGGTTGTTTGGTGGCGCAACAATTTTAGATAAAATTACAGCCCCAGATGGGGGATTGTTATAAGAATGTTAGTCTCAAATACAGAATAAATATTCATAGATGCACATATAAACCATGTGTCTGAAACAGTAGATGACAGCAATCCTTAAGCCATTTTGACTCTTCCAATGACCTCAAATATTCTTCTGCAGTAAGGGAGGCAAATGGGGAAAGCCTTCCCATTGTCTTTTCACTTACAAATCCCGTTTTAAGAATGTATTTGTGTATTAATAGGTGAGCCTGTAACCTGGATTCAGGAACTAAAATATTAACCATCACAAAATAATGGCCAGACTGCCCAGTTAATGCAATCAGCAATCGTTATCAGGTATCCTGGCAGACAGGATTTCTGCTGTAGACTGCCTCCTATGATGTATGTATGATGATTTTGGGTTGGTCTTTGGCTAAGGGTGTTGGGCAATGTCAAAAGTCTTTAAAGGTTCCTGCACACTTTTGTTCAGGGTCTCTCCCTCCTTGGCATCTCCGTTACCAAGGTGATGGAGGAGGCGACGACTGCTGCTCTGAACCAGACTGAGTGCTCCTCATAAGGCTTAATTTCCAGGTCCTTTATCATCTTGATTGCCCTCCTTGGCACACCTTCCAGGTTGTCAATATCCTTCTTAATATCCAAGTCCTAAGCAGTTTAGGCAAGGGACCCAGGTGGCGCTGTGGTTAAACCACTGAGCCTAGGGCTTGCTGATCAGAAGGTCGGCGGTTCGAATCCCTCTGACGGGGTGAGCTCCCGTTGCTTGGTCCCAGCTCCTGCCAACCTAGCAGTTCGAAAGCACGTCAAAAATGCAAGTAGATAAATAGGGACAGCTTCGGCGGGAAGGTAAACAGCGTTTCCATGTGCTGCTCTGGTTTGCCAGAAGCGGCTTTGTCATGCTGGCCACATGACCTGAAAGCTGTACGCCGGCTCCCTCGGCCAATAATGCGAGATGAGCGCGCAACCCCAGAGTTGGTCACGACTGGACCTAATGGTCAGGGGTCCCTTTACCTTTAAGCTGTTTAGGACCATGCAAGCACTTCAAAGCAGCTACCGGTATGTCACTGAGTACGTTGCCTTTGGGCTCCACTGTTGTATTGCTGCCAGATTTGACACAATGATGGCCTATGGTTACAGAAAAGAATGAAGGAATGATGTCTACCCATGGCATTCTGCTGCAATATGAAGCAGCACCTGCAATTAGTTTTTGCAAAAGTGTGAAGCAAATGAGGGCACTGTGAGCGCTCTGACCTGGAGGCTTTGGGCTCCTCCCGTGTGATTACACCTGTGCACGCGAGTGAATTGCCACTTTGTGCCAAAACTCACTTCTCCTCTGCATGCTCTTGTTTTCATTAACATGCATTCTTGGGTTCAAAACCCTTCTTGCTTTCAGCTGAGTAAACATTTTCCATTGCACATAAAATTCACCTTAACGCTAATAAGCCTTCACCCCCTCCCTGCTGCCACCTCTGTGCTTTTGGCGGGACAAAAAAAAGTAAAAAAAAGTGGCCTTATTACCTGGCTTATGATCGGCATGGGACTGCAATTTATGGGGTATGTTTGGGAGAGTGCCATGGCAAACCCCCCACATTTATAACCTACTTAAATACCTGCAGCATATTTGGAGGGAGATGGAGAAAAAGGTTTCAGGGAGGAAAGCAGTTCTTATAAGATATTGCAGCTGTTCCTGACTCCATCTTGGTTCATAGAGAATGGGGCAGAGGTACCTAATGGTTGTCCACTGCTGAAGCTGATTAGTGTCCGAATGGGAAACTGCCAGGAATTGGAAAACTGACTGGATAAAGGACTTATCCTATCCCACCCAAAGTAAAGTAAGATAGATGTAGGAATGACATTCACAGGGCTGAAGCACACCTTGCCTGACATGAAGAGGCCACAGCCTGTCCAGTACGTCACACCCTTGTCTCTGACCTTTGTCTCCTTTGCACAGGCATGGCTCACTTTACACTTGGTAGGAACATGACGTGGTGGCGCAGGTCTTGCAAATATCAGAGGAAACATATGTGTCAGCTCATGATGTAAAAGTGCTAAAGGTCAGACTGATCCTAAACGTTCGCATATTCTTGCTAATAAAGAGAGCCTCCGCCGAGCTAGCAAACAGCTTGTTTATGCACAGCTCACCTGCATCATCAACTCCTGTCTCGTCTCCTTCACTTCAAAATGAATTTTCAGGAGGGCTTAAAAATATGCAAACTGATCTGGAACATGTGGATATTGGGAAAAATGAGAAGAAAAAAAAGAACAGTTTTGTCCATCCCTAGCAATGAATGGATCTTTATAGTTCTTTGATACTTCGGACTCTAATTGTGCAGAAATGTCCTTTGGTTTTCCCAGCACAGGTGCTATGAAATATATTACTGCACTGAGAGGATGGGAGAAGGAAACCCGTTCCAGCACTGGCACCAACTATAGGGGTCCCTGGCAAGACGTCATGACATCATGTTACATCACGGGTGCCATTGGGTACCCATAATCTGGGGCCCAAGTGAGCGCTCTTGTGTTCCAGGGTGGCGGGGAAAATAAGTATTTCTGGTCCCATCAGGTGATGACAATGAAGGCGAGACTTTCTGAATGGGAGGGTGCCAGTCTTCACATTTCCCTTGCGGACAAATTTTGTTAAATAACACACATTTTTGCAAGCAGTTTCTTATGATATGAAGCATGGAGAAGAGAAGGTTAAGGGGTGATATGATAGCCATGTTCAAATATATGAAAGGATGTCATATGGAGGAGGGAGAAAGATTGTTTTCTGCTGCTCCAGAGAAGCGGACACGGAGCAATGGATTCAAACTTCAAGAAAGAAGATTCCACCTAAACATTAGGAAGAACTTCCTGACAGTAAGAGCTGTTCGGCAGTGGAATTTGCTACCAAGGAGTGTGGTGGAGTCTCCTTCTTTGGAGGTCTTTAAGCAGAGGCTTGACAGGAATATGTCAAGAATGCTTTGATGGTGTTTCCAGCTCGGCAGGGGGTTGGACTGGATGGCCCTTGTGGTCTCTTCCAACTCTATGATTCTATGATTTTTGGGGTCATTTTCACCAATATACACTTTAAATGTATCATACGGATATGGCCAAAGACACCTGGATCTTTTTTCACATTTACTGCTGCCAAGCCAGGATTCTCCCATCCTTTTCTTATGTCATTGAATTTCTCTCTCACCTCAGTGCAGGATAAGCGATGGAGCATATGTCGGTTAACTTCTTAATCAGGAGTCGGCAGATACGAGCCTGGTTTACCAGCCAGTCATTATTTGTGCTTGCCACCAGACCTTTCCCCTTTATCCTCTGGCATGGGAGACAGACAGAATCTTATCTCATTTATGCAGGGGTGTAGAAAGGAACAGCAGGAGTCTCTCCTGCTGCTTGGAAGGGACTACTGTACTGTATTGCAGCTTCTTACCTGCTTGGAAACTGCAGTGGAAATTAGACTTCTGGGCTAGCAATCTGCACGGTGCCAGTTGTTCTGCTTGCCAGAAAAATTGGGGGGGCACTCCTGGCTACTAGCAAACCAGTGGGTAGATCTGTGGAAACCTATTCTGAATGGATAGACCTTAACAGAGAGACTTGATTTCAGGGAAACCCATAGAGCACACCACTTGTACCATGAAGTACAGTGGTACCTCGGTTTAAGTACACAATTGGATCCGGAAGTCTGTACTTAACCTGAAGTGTACTTAACCTGAAGCGAACTTTCCCATTGAAAGTAATGGAAAGTGGATTAATCCGTTCCAGACGGGTCCGCGGAGTACTTAAACTGAAAGTATTCAAACCGAAGCGTACTTAAACTGAGGTATGACTGTACTTCATATATCTTTGAATTCTCTCACTTTAGCTTTTTCTTCTTCTTCTTTTTTAAATAAACACCCCTCCTCTCTTGCATCATTGATTATTTGAGAAGCAGTAATGCCTATTGGTGTGAACAACAGAGTTGCCAGTGCTAAGCCACTGTACGTTTTTGCATGATGCTGGGTTGTTTATGATGATGATGATGATGATTATTATTATTATTATTATTATACCACCTTATGGTATAACCCGCAGGTTTATACCTGCAGGTCTCAGGGCAGTTACAACATAAAATCATAATATAAAATCTTTACTATACAGTGGTACCTCGGGTTACAAACGCTTCAGGTTATAAACGCTTCAGGTTACAAACTCGGCTAACCCAGAAATAGTACCTCAGGTTAAGAACTTTGCTTCAGGATGAGAACAGAAATGCTTTGGCAGCGCGGCAGCAGCAGGAGGCCCCATTAGCTAAAGTGGTGCTTCAGGTTAAGAACAGTTTCAGGTTAAGAACGGACCTCCGGAACAAATTAAGTTCTTAACCAGAGGTACCACTGTACTCGGTTCCCATTGGGATCGCCAGAGTGGGAGCAGGGAAATTAAGGCAGGGGACTTGATCTACATTATTGTCTATTTATTGAATCTTTGTTGTAATACCCACCAGGAACCGAGTGAGTAGATCAGGTCAGGGGTCAGCAACCTTTTCCAGCCGTGGGCCGGTCCACCGTCCCTCAGACCATGTGGTGGGCCGGACTATATTTTGGAGGAAAAAAATGAACAAATTCCTGTGCCCCACAAATAACCCAGAGATGCATTTTAAATAAAAGCACACATTCTACTCATGTAAAAACACACTGTCCGCGGGCTGGATTGAGAAGGCGATTGGGCTGCATCCGGTCCATGGGCCTTAGGTTGCCTACCCCTGAAGTAGATCATGAAGTCTTAAGAACAGCCTGGCTGAAGGCCCATCTAGTCCGGCATCCTGCTTTTCCAGTGGCCAATGGGAAGCCCGCAAGCATCACATGAGTGCAATAGCACTCTATGTTGTTTGTTTGCAGTGGCCGAGGAAGGAAGCAATGGGCTAGGAGTGGAGGACTGGAAGGAGCAGGGCACCACCCAATTGCTTGCTTCAACAATTTGGAAATATCACCAGCTTGGTCCCCTTACAGTGAATGTCTCCATCCTTGGGGAGTTGGGGTGGATATAGAATCTTTGGCTCATGTGCTTCTTGCCTGTAATTTCTATATGGTGACTGAATCCAATCGCTGACTCCTGTTGTCTCAACATTTCCAGGTGGGACTTCCAAATGGTATCTGGCCTAGCTTTTGGCAGATTCAAACATTACATTTCGATACCATTTTCCATTGTTCCAGGTTGGAGACTCTGTCCTGTTCAAAAGCTTGTTTTTCTCAGTAAACAGCAGAGGGCGCCCTTTCTCTTCCGAAAGCCTAATATAGGAATATCAGAAGTAGCTATAAATTGGTGTGGGTTACCTTAAGTCAGACTATGAGGAAAACCGTTGAAATGAATGGACAGGACTAATTTAGGCCTATTAATTCCAACATGTCTAGTCAAAGTAGAACTTAGAAGGATAAAAGCCTGAGTTTTAAGATGCACCCTCTTAAAGAGAGGGGACCCAGGTGGCGCTGTGGTTAAACCACTGAGCCTAGGGCTTGCTGATCAGAAGGTTGGCGGTTCGAATCCCTGTGACGGGGTGAGCTCCCGTTGCTTGGTCCCAGCTCCTGCCAACCTAGCAGTTCGAAAGCACGTCAAATGCAAGTAGATAAATAGGAACCGCTACAGCGGGAAGGTAAACGGCGTTTCCGTGTGCTGCTCTGGTTTTCCAGAAGCGGCTTTGTCATGATGGCCACATGACCTGGAAGCTATACGCCGGCTCCCTCGGCCAATAATGCGAGATGAGCGCGCAACCCCAGAGTCGGTCATGACTGGACCTAATGGTCAGGGGTCCCTTTACCTTTACCTTTACCTCTTAAAGAGAGGGCAAACTTTCCCATTGCACCTTATGGTACTGCAGAAGGGAGTTAGGGTTGCCAAACGACCAGAATGAAAATGGGACAGAGTCCTGATAGGCCGCCTGCTGTGCAGAAATGAACATGGGTAAAGGTTATCACTTATATAGGTCCTCAGAGTGATGGGGAGTTGGAAAGTTGCCACCCTTAACTTATATGCAAATACCTGGCTTGACCTCTTGCTCTGGGCCAGGCACCCCCAAACTGCAGCCCTCCAGATGTTTTGGCCTACAACTCCCATGATCCCTAGCTAACAGGACCAGTGGTTGGGGAAGATGGGAATTGTAGTCCAAAACATCTGGAGGGCCGAAGTTTGGGGATGCCTACTCTAGGCTATCAGGTTCATCACGTGAAGCCATTCCATACCTTTCTTAATGCTTATTTTCCTGATCGGCATGATGTTAAAAAAAAAAAAGACGATCATGTATGCCTGGAGTTGCCAACTCCACACTCCCCACCCACCCCAGCAGGGCTCTTGTGCCACTACCATCTGCACAACAAAAGAAGCGATCATTTCTCCCTGCAACTGAATGAAAAGTGGTTCCTCATTCAACTTTGTGTCACGACCCCAGAGTCTGGCTTTGGGGTCAGAGGCTGTGGAGTCTCTGGCAACGGAGCCAGACCAGGCCCCAGGCCCTGCAAATTGAGAGACTGAGCTTGAGACTGATGTACAGGAGCACATAGAAGAACATCCCATACCAATGTGGCCTGTAGGGCCAGAGCCTCGACCCTCATGGCACCTCTCCCTGAATCTCAGGAACCAAATGCCTCACTGGTCTAAAGACTCAGGGAGCACACAGGGTGAGAGGCTATGGAACAAAGGAGCAGTACCTATGTGCAGACCAGAGGGTTGGCCCTTTATGAAAAGGAGGTTATCCACAAGGGGGGGTGGAGCCTCGGAGAGGCAGTCGGAAGGAGGAGGGCAAAGGCTTCAAAGGACTCAGTCTGCTCTGAACCTTTGTTGGAGCAAGTTGCTCCCCTGGAGCTATCCGTGGTCCTGACCCGCCTTGCTGCACGGGATCCAGCAGCAGATCAGATCCTAACACTTTGCTGAATTTTTATATTTATTTTACTTAGGGTGGGGTGGAATAGAGAAAACCTGAGAAGCTGTTGGGCCAAAAGTCTTTCAGAATTGTATAAATCTTTAGAAAGAATAATAGAATTGGAAGGGATTCGAAGGGAGGCCAAGGGTCATGTAGTCCAATCCCCTGCAACACAGAAATCTTAGCTGAAGAATCCCTGACAGATGGCCATCCAACCTCTGTTTAAAAACCTCCAATGAAGGAGAGTCCATCATCTTCCAAGGTAGTCTGTTCCACTATTGAACAGCTCTTACCACCAGAAAGTTCTTCCTAATGTTTAGTTGGAACCTCCTTTCCTGCAATTTGAATCCATTGGTTTGCTCCAACTTCTCTGTGATAGCTCCATCTTGCTCTGGTTCACTATGTAAGTCCACAGGCCAAGGGAGCAGCCTGTCTATCCTTGTCAGATCATGCAAGCAAGGGGAAGGGTGGGGTGAGGTGGCTCTCAAGTCCTATAATCTGACCTGGTGCAGTGGCAGAATTGCAGACTTGTACCTGGCCCAATCAGGTTTCCATCTTTTTATTCAGTTCTTGTTGTTTGTGGCTCAATCTGCAGGCATTGGGACAGGGTCAGCAATGCGGTGCCCAGGGAGACTTTCCCTGGTGTCAACAAGGTCCCTTCCATCCACCACCCCAACTGAAAATAGGCTTGGAAGAAGGACTGCACTGTAACCAGTAGAAAAATTTGCTGTTTGTGTGTTGTGCCCACGACAATTTCTTTTGTGTGCAAATGGCCCCTGAAAGGTTGGTGACGTCTGCTTTAGTAGTTCAGATGCTCTACCACTGAGCAGTGGCCCTTTGCCCAAACCACTGAGTGTGTTTTCCCTGCCCTGCCTGGTAGTTTCTCAGCCTTTTTCCAGGGCTGTGCTCTTGCATGAGAGCATGGTGCCCCAAAACATGCATTTTGGGGTGCCGCCATTCTCTTGTGTGAAAAAATAGGATGCCCCGGTTTCCCCAGGACAGTAGCAGGGCATGCAAACCTACAACCCGAAGTGGTCTAGCGCAGACATAGGTTTTACATCAGTGAAAACTTAACCTATGTCTGGCTCACTCTTGCTATGCTCCTGCTCCCCTCTGGCAACCTGACCTCATCCAGAGAAGCAGGAAAGGTGGTCATAAAGACCATGAGCAGATCCTTTGCTCAGACGGGCCTGGCTTTATTGCGCAGAGAAAGCAACACCTTGTCCCTGGCTAACTGCCACAGTCTTCAGAGGCCAGGGCAGGTCGAAACAGAATTTAATTATCATTGGAGGGTTTTTTTGTGTGTGTTTTTTGAATGGCAGCTCCAAGAGGGCTCTGAGCAGATCAGTGCCTAGGAAGGGAATGGCTAGAAGAAAGGGGGGGGGAACAATGAATTGTTGTATTGTCCTCTTTCTAATGGCCCTGCCAGGGCATGCCCACCAAGGTTTCTGCCCCTGCTTGCTCCTCTTCTTGGGACACAGTTGGCAGAAAGGGGATTTTCCAAGTCGTTCCAACCAAGCGTAACAGTTCCCAGGGATCCTTGGGAGGTAAGATAAAGCAAGCAATTGTGCACCAAGAAGACAGAACTCTGGGTTCGAGGCAGTGAGTAAAAGTGTGCCCAGGCTGGGAGGCAGGGAGCGTGCTGTTTATTAAAGAGGAAGAAAAGAAAAGGAATGTACAGGTCTGCAACAAGCAGTCTATAGCAGGGTTTTTCCTAACACGCCAGAGGCTATGGGTTGCATCCAATGCTAGTTCTGCTCAGGAGTAGATCCATTGAAACTGATGGACAAGGCATTTCAGTGAGTCTACTCTGAGTAAATGTTAGTTGATGAGGTGTTTATTTGCCAGTGGAAGCCCTGCACAAATATTTCTGCTTGCGCAATGGGGTTTCACCCCTCCAAATTGGCTCAGGGTGTGTGTCAGGAAAACCCCCAGAACAGCATGCTGGGGGGGGGGGGGAGAAGGAACGGGGCGGGGGGGCATTGTTCTGTCTGGCAAGCAGCAATGCTTGTGCAGACAGAATGACTGGAAGAGTATGAAGTTGAATTCTACCAAAAATCTTTATTTACACATATGAATTTACTGGTAACTGGGGACTACTATATCAACAATCCGGCTGGCCACTGTCAGAGACAGAAAACTAGGTTAGATGGTCTTCTGATCCAATATGACAATTCTGATGTTCATAACAATATGGCAGCCAATGATCAGGGTTGAGTCCACAGCAAATCATCCACTAGTTTTTCAGTTGAAGGTTTGTGCTTTTGCTCTTAGGTTCCTACAATGTCACATGTTGTACAATGAAAGAGAACAGCTTTAGCAATAAAAAGAATAAAACAAACATTAACATTAAAGAGACACTAATTTTTTTAAAAATAGCAAAACCTTTGTCCATGGTAAGAGCCATTTCTGATCAGAGAAAAAGGCACTCAGCATATGCTCAGAGGACCGGATGGCAGGATTTTTTGAAAACAAAGGCAGCCATAGGCCAAGACTACTTTTATTCCTGCTTACACTTCCCTAGAGCACAGGCAGATGGATTGCTTTGTAATTATCTGCATATGGTGCACCAAAAGGGCTCTGAAGTTATTAAAAAAAACACCTGGGAGCCTTTATGATGTGTAGAGCGGCTTTTCATTGCCACTACAGAACTAACTGACCTTCACATAATGAGGACTAGAGGAAAAGATTCAGAGGGCAAGAGACAGAAACAAGCACCATCTACAGTGTTTTTCAGGCATGAAGGCAGTGGTCCTATGCTATGCAGCACTGGGCTGTGCTGCAAGTTCGTTAGACCTCTGAATGGCACCCACAGAGAATTCCCAACAGCACCTTGCAGCCACTGGCTTTTGCTTCTGCTTCTGGAAAGCATAGGAGGGCACACTCTGCCCCCAGCCCCATGTCCTGACTGATCCTGCCGCTGAGTTCCTGCAGAGCTTCGATCTTGATTTCTTTCTGATGCGATCTGCTTTTCATTTGGAAGGGATTAAACTGTATCTCACTCTCTGCTCTCTTGATCAACTTTAACCAATGGGAGGGGGGTGAATTGCCAGATTCAATCAGACATGTTTGTCCAAGACCTTTCGGAAACTCACTGGATCCGGCCCAAATTTTCATTTCTTACATGCATTCCTTGTCGTCTGATATTTATAGTTTACTTAAAATAAACGAGTCCTGATGTTCCCGTCTTCCGTTTCCCAAGGGGAGATGACAGTGGGGCTTTGCTCGACGTCTGGGGCTGCCATCTTCTTCTTTCTCCCCACAAACGCTTTGATTTCCACCCCAACCCCCCCTTCCGCGTTCTGTAAACATTTTTGACGGAACCCTACATTGTCCAGATGCAGCTGAGCTTTGAAGGCCTGCTCTAATTTCCAAGGAGGATGTTTTACATTTTTACCCATTCTACCAATAAAGATGCAAAGGCAAGATTACGACAGATGGAAAAAAACCGATAGCTCCGCTGCTGCCCGCCTGCTCAACAAGGGACTGCATCCTAATTTTTTATTTTTATTTATTTTGCAGATTCCGGCAATCATCAGCTGGGGAACAAGCCGAGTGAGTTGGTGCCAAGGCTCTAGCCTTGGGTCAGAATGTGGCCCTCCAAGCCTCTCTACCAGGCCCTTGGAAATATCTCCCAGCTGCATCCCCTCTCTGCAGGCCACGCGACCTGCTTGAGACTGCCCTGAAACTGCTACTGGCGCAACGGGACACTGTGACGAAAACCAGAGAGCACAGAAACACTGTTTACCTTCCTGCCACAGTGGTATCTATTTATCTACTTGCACTGGCGTGCATTCTAACTGCTAGGTAGGCAGGAGCTGGGACAGAGCAACAAGAGCTCACCCTGTTGTGCGATTCGAACCGCCGACCTTTTGATCGGCAAGCCCAAGAGGTTCAGTGGTTTAGACCACAGCACCACCCACACATCCCTTTTTCTCAAGTGTAGCTCTAGAGGATATAATATTGTTAAAAGAAGGTGCACCAATCTGGAATAAAAAGCTCAGCTTTGATATATTTTAAATTCTGAAGCTCCCCATTGAGCCACGGAGCTCCATGCAGGATATTCTGTGCATCTGCACTGAGTGAATTACATGTATTATTAATCCCGTGTTAGTCCTGCTCAAAGTAGACCCATTGAAATGCCAATTTAAATGCATCTAGTCTGAGTAAAAGTCACTCATAACCTCTAAACTGCTAAGGTGGCAATTACCTTTTTTTTTCATGGAGAAAACCAATTACCAAAAATTAGAAACACACGTAATTAACACAACAAAACAATTTCCCCCAAACCTTAAAGCATCCACAATTAAAATGTATCATAATGCAAGCCTATCCAGACAGCACATCGAAACGGCTAAGACAGCCATTAAACCAGGAGCCTGAAGTTAGGGGAACAGGGAAATAAACAGGTGTGCCTACAAGAGTTGGCAGAATGCCAATACCAACGAGGCCTCTCGTATTTCAGCAGGGAGGGCATCTCACAGCCCAGGTGCCACCACTGAAAAAACCTGCAAGCAGAAAACCAACTGAGTTCGATTAGCTGCGAGGCTCTACCAAGGCTGGAATCGGGATCTCTGAACTTTGTGAACAGCTTCTAAAGCTGGCGCAAGACATTTTCGCCTGAGGTAGAACAGCAGACGATACCCTTCCTCTCCCACACTTAATCTTAAGGGGTTCCCAGAGCCTGGTATGAGATGTAAGGGTTCCTGAACCAATTGAGCAGTGGACCCGCTGCTAGTCAACATATATGCCAAGTTTACAATTGAGAAGGAAGTTCAGCATAGTCAGAATTTTCCCTAAAATGAGAGGGACTGGAGAAAAAAAAAAGTTAAAACGGAAAGTCAAGAGGGTCAAATCTCTCCAGAATGCTTGGGGTTTGTTTAAAACCACACTCATAAAAGAAAAGAAACCAGACACATTATATGCTATTTGGTGGCCGTTTATTACAGATGCCAAGACACCAGGTTTACAAAACACCTTATCATCAGCATCAGCTCAAATTTGGATGTCATGATTATATTTCTGCTCTGAACTTTGTCCTCAGATATCTTGATCTCTTCTGGCCAATGAAAATAGTGACACATGTTTCTGGCAATACACACTATAAGGGCCCTGCAAGAGCAACGCAGAAAATGAATTAAACAGGCAAAAGTGACTACAGTATACATAAGAATATATAACCATTGCGTACCTGGCTTCCAGCAGAGGGGGGAGGGTTTTTTTTTTGGCTTGCTTTTTATATCTTGTTATATTTAATTTCTGTTTTGTGACTTTATATAATATGGCAGGGGTGGCCAACTCCCAAGAGACTGAGATCTACTCACAGAGTTAAAGACTGGCAGTGATCTACCCCCTTTTAGGGGGTTCAGGTAAAAGTTGTTGAGCTTTTTTGTAGGGAAGAGGAAGGCCCTGTTTGAGCTTCTTTGGGGGGAGTCAGTGATTTACCAGTGATCTACCACAGACGTCCAGTGATCTACTGGTAGATCACGATCTACATGTTGGACGTGCCTGTAATATGCATATATCATGGAAGAGACCAATAAAATTATTTCAAAAATAGCAAACCACAGCAATCGAAGTTCTGCAATAATGTATATTGCAGGTTAAAAGAGGCGTCTCTAGGCCCAGGTGGATGCCAGAGTGGTTAATGTGCAGAGTCAAGGAAGCAATTAGCTCCCTGGTTCTGGTGTGTTCCTTGCCTCTGTTTCCCCCCTGTACAACAAAACTCCACATTCTTCTCTGACAACTGCCTTTTTGAGGCTCAATCTTCATAAAAACAGAATGCTATTGTATCTGATGCTCATTCCCTTGACTTAGGGGCCAATGGAACAACCTCTTGCTCCCGCTTCATCTTTGAACCTTTAGAACAAAGGGTTAATTGCAATTTTGCTTGTCAGTCTCCAAAATATGTGAAAATTGCTATTGTTGTTCACTCACCCCCCCATGGTCTTTCCTTGAAGCAAAATCTGCCCAAACTCTTCATACTTTTCTCATAAGTCACGCATTCCAAACACTTTGTCATCCTTTCTCATCTTCTTTGCATCCTTTCCAGCTCCTTGATATTCTTTTAGGACCCAAATTATAGGAAACCGTTTTATCAAAGGCCTGCTGCTAAGCAGTGGGGGCAGGGAGGAAGTTCTGTTATCTCTCGTGTTACATTCACATGGTGCTTCTGATGATGATGCAGCCTGAATCACGATTAGCCTGTGATCCTAGGAACACAAGGAAAGCCCTGCTGTTGCCCACCGGAAGTCTGCAAGCAGGACATGAATGCAGTGGCACTCTGATCACTTGTACTCCCCAGCAACTGGTATTCAGAGGCATAATGCCTCTGACGGTGGAGGGAGAACATAACCATCAAGGTCATTTTAGTCCCCAGAGTGGAGCTAAAGAAACCTAGAACTGGGGTGGGAATCCTGCGGCCTTCAACCTAATTCCAGACAGCCTAATTTCATTTAGGTGGCAGGGAGGAGGGTGGCCTATGGAATGGAAAGGGTGCTGGAAAGAAAAAGAGACACACACACAGAGAGAGGACTCAGCTACATTAGTCCAAAAACAGCATTTTGAATGTGTTATAAACATGCAACACCAGATGGCGCAGTAGAGCAGAAAACTTTTCTGTGCGATTTTTACATGGCTTTTTTCCTTTTGTTATAACGATTTAATTTCTGACTTATTCATAGCGTCCCGTCCCCCCATGTGTAGATCTACCAAGAGAGGGGGGGGCAGTAAGGGAGAAAATTAAAAAGGGGAGGTGGCACAAAGAGAGGGAGGGAGGGAGGGAGAGAAAGAGAAAGAAAGAAAGGGGACGAGAGAGCGAGAAATAAAAATAAAAATAAAGGGTGTGGTGGAGAGAGAGAGAAGTAGTGACCATGCCCACTTTGGGACCAGATCAGCGAAACTGAGAGGGGTGGTGGGTCTTGTTGTCTGGGCAGCCCAGGACCTCCCTACACATGGCCCAGGCTTGCGGCCAGGGAACTTTGGGCTGCTAACACAGCGGTTCACCTTCACCCCCAGAGGTGCCCCCCTTTGTCTCTTGAGACAGATGGATGCCAGCAAGCAACACTGACTGAATCTCCTTTTATTGCAGTTTGCCCAGTGCTCAAACCAGCCTTTCTGAATATGAATCTTGTTCTTGGCATTATATGCAACTCCCCCTCTTTTCTGTCTTCTGCTAGTAAAAAAACAACAATCCTCATAAGGCCCTGAGCCAGAAATGTTGTGTTGAGGTTGCCCGAGGGGGCCAGGAATTGTTACAAAACTGGCAAAGCATAAATACAGGCAGTCAGATATGTTGATAGCTATTTAATTGCACACAGTATTAATCAAATAAAAATTAATTTGATATAATTTTACAATAAAGGATTAGGGCTCATTAGCTATCTGGGTGCTTTTGCAGTCATCTGCCAAAACACCGGGAGCTTGTTTTCTTCTTAGGGCTAAACAAGAGGTGATGCTTGTTGCTTGCGTGAAGGGAATTAATGTTCATGTTTTGCATTGTGCAAACAAGAGTCACAGGAAAGCCTAGACAGCCTCAGAACTGTGTGGGGTGGGGTATAGGATTAGGCTAACCCTAATCCTGGCAGAGCGAGAAAGAGTTATATGTACCCTTCTCAACCCAACCCAACCCAGTCCCAAGCTGATATTTGTGTATCAAGAGAAGCCTCTAGTGGCACCAATGAGAGATTATATTGAAATTCTAGGCAATTATGGTTGGGACCCTGGCAGTAAACTTACCTTCCCCTCCACCAGTCCTAAGGGTGCCTAAATTTCTCCTGTATATCAATAAGCATGCATATTAGTTGCATGAACAAAATTCTTGCCATGTCTAGTTTGGCTCTTAATCATAGCTGCTAAGTTATCCCTTTTTTACAGGGATTTTCCCTTATGCTGAATAGGCTTCCTCGCGAGAAAAGGGAAAACTTGGCAGCTATGCTCTTAATGGAGGTGGCCTAGTGCCCCCTGGGAATGATAGGGTGGAAGGAAGGGAGGCTGACCAGTAGATGGCGCCAGACATACAGCCAGCCAGAAGGAACTACGGTATTTCTAGTTTGGCTCCCATCCTCCTCCTTGCTGAGTTCTACAAGGGCCAACACTGAGACTAAGGAGGAGGAGAGTGACAGACAGACCCAGTCCCTGGGATGGTTGTAAATAAGGAGTCAAGGCAGGTGGGGCTGGCTGAGGGCAGACTGAGTTTGGTGGGGCAGTGCCCTTTTTACCCTAAGAAACCCAGAATCCAACTCCCATCAGCTCTAGCCAGCATGGTCAATGGTCAGGGGCTGTGAAAGTTGTAGTCCAGAAACATTCAGAGAGCCATAGTTCCTTACTCTGTCTGTCTGTCTGTCTGTACACACACATACACGTGTGCGCGCGCACGCACACACACACACACACACACATGTTCTAACCCAAACTCTACCTAGGACAGTACCCTCTAGGCTATCATGGCATCAATCTCCTCCAAAGAAGTTGTAAGAAGAGCCTGTTTGATCAGGCCAATGACCCATCTAGCAAGCATCCTGTTCTCAGAGTGGACAACCAGCCTGTAGAAGACCTTCATGCAGGGCCCAAGCACAAGAGCACTTTCTCTTCTTGTGGTTTCCAGCAACTGTTATTCAGAAGCATTGCTGCCTCCGACTGAGGAGGGCAGAGCCCAGCCATTGTTACTAGTAGCCATATCCTCCATGAACCTGTCCCATCCTCTTTTAAAGACATCTAAGTTGGTGGTTCTCACCGCCTCTTGTGGGAGTGAGTTCCATAGTTTAACTATGCACTGGGTGGAAAAGTAACTTTCTATCTGTCCTGAATCTTCCAACATTCAGCTTCATTTCTGTCCATGAGTTCTAGTGTTATGTGAGGGGCAGAAAAAGGTTTCTCTGTCCACTTTCTCCATGCCATGATAACTTTAAAAACTTGTATCATCTCATCTCTAACTTTCCTTTTCTCTAAACTAAAAGCCGCCCCTAGTCCATTAAACAACAATATGCTAATTGCCTCTAAATGCTGCAGTCTAACTGCGTACTCCACTTTCGTGACACTTTTTATTCCATTATCTAATACTGTTGTAAGTTTGAAGAGTCAGACCAAATCCTTGATCCCAGGGAGGGATTAGAGGGAAGCCTCTGATTAGCAATCATATCCATATGCTGAAGCAGAACATTTGGATTTGTGTTTTGTTTCCACGCCTTCCCTCCCTAACTTCAGGAGCATCTCCAGGGCTCCCTGCCAATTTCACACTATCTCCTTTCCCCTTGCTTTGTCAGAAGCTCTAAACTGTACTTCAGTGTAGCGGGAAAGAAATCCAAGCCAGCTTTGCAAAGGCTGTCATTTGGGGGTGGAGGGGGGTTCCTAACATTCTGGCCCAGATAATGTCAGGTCTGCTCCTTGACAGAGAGGAGATTACGTTGGATAGAAATCAACACAAATAGCAGCCTGATTCTTGCCTATATAAATGGAAACACTTTGTTTATAATGTTCCTCTGGTAGTGATCAAAAACTCCTGAAGTCTTTAAAAAAATATATCAGAGGGTGTGTGTGTGTGTGTGTGTGTGTGTGTGTGGAATTGGACAAGAGTCGCAGTACTGGATGGGGTGTTTAACTCCCGCCCAATGTAATTTCTTTGACTGAACACCCACACCCACCCACCCACACCCACACACCTCTTCTGTTAGCTTTGTGCAATGGCGGCTGGTACCCATTGAGACTGGTTGGGTGGAAGGCAGGAAGGCCACCATTAGATGGCGCCAGAGGGCATGACAGGCAGAACCCACTCATTTGACATTTGTCCTTATCCTCACTGGTGGAGGAAGAGGGGGGTGGGGGGAGCGTACCACCCCCGGCACCACGATCCCGGTGGGGTGCCATTGTAGTTGCTCCCCCGCGCTGGGCGCCACACCCCCAGGACGCGTGCCCGCCATGCCCCCGCCTGCTCTCTGCCCCTGGTGCCGGAGCATGAACCTCTGCCTCTGCTTATCCTACAAGGAAGAGGAAGCTGACAAGATAGTGTCACTACCAGGACTGGTTGTAAGTAAGAAGGCAGGCTGTAGGGTTCGAAGGAATCAAGACTGAGGTTGGTGGTCCAGTGTCCCCTTTATCCTAATGGATCAACCTAATAAGAATATAAAACAAAGAGCCTGCTGCATCTAGTGGCTACCCAGGACCAGAGCACAAGAGCACTCTCCCCTCCTGTCGTTTCCAGCAACTGGCTTTCTGAAGTGCCATTGATAATCTTATTCCACGCTGGCTGTGTGTATGTGAAGACTGATACCTATATTTTCTCTATCCCCATTCTCTACTGGAGCTAAGAGCATTTCTAGGCATTTCTTAACAGCCATGCCGTTTGTGTAATTTAGTGATAAAACAAGCATGCACAGCATTTTGTCAGGCACTGTTTCTCAAGCAGCGGGCTGGGACCTACCAGTGGGCCTTGGTCCACTTTCAAGTGGACCTGAGTTCCACAGCCTGTCATGGGTCTCCTCACTTACCTGCCTCACCCCCTAGCTGTGCCTGTGCCCTAGGAGCTAGTGTCAGCAGCATTTATTTGAGCAGGGATGCTTGCATTTGTGAGTGCCCCTACTTCAAGCACTTGTGCCATGGCTAGCTGGTTTACAAAATGTTGTATCTGAGGCTTGCCAAAGCCAAAACAACCAAGGGATGCCGACAAGTCTAAAAGCAATTGAATTTTGAGTTTTAAAATTCATATTTAAACAATGGATGGAAATAGAATGTTGCTATGAAGCTTCTCATTCATAAAGACAAACAGTGAAACTGGAAAAATCAGCCAAAACGGAATATAGTATTAGTGAATTATTTAGTTATGGCTCTAAACCAAGGCAACAACGTACGAACCACCAGAACATTTGCAAGAGAAATGCCATTTCCTGCCTATACAAAATTTGGACCTTAATGTTGGATCCACAAAGATCAAGGAAGTTTTCTCTTGTTTTGCTTTATTCCTGTTCTGGGAAACTTTTGGCATGTGCATCCCTGGAGCACCTTCACAACAGAGTGCTGTTCCAAGACAATAAATGGGGAAGTTGATTACTTCTTGGAAAAGAAATGTATTACAGAGACTCACGCAATGTTCCGCCAGGCCAGGCTATGCATCTATGCTCCGACATTCCTCTCCTTAGATTTAGCGGGCGCTCTCCATTTCGCTATGGTGCCTGCCTAGAAACTTTGTTTGGAGACATGCATAATCTACTGTTTCCAGTTTCACAATGGCATAGCCATATATGCCAGGAATTTAACTAAAGAGGGGAGGGAAACTCAAGGGGAGTCTAGGCTCCTGCCTTGGATATTCAGCTGTCATTCAAGCCTACTGCTACCATCGCTGCTGCTACTACTAAACTCACTGGCTCTTCTACAGAGGAGATATAAGAGAAATTAGGTAAGCTGTGTTCTGCCAGCTTGCTCATTAAGAAGAAGAAAATATCCCATTTTCTAATATTCTGGTCAATGAACACAAAGGCACTTCGCCTTTTGGAAGCGGTTGGCGGGGAGGGGCGCCACCACGGACCTAGGCACCCTGACATAGTGTCCCTGCTACCTAGCAGGATGGTGCAGGGCAGAGCACACCAGTGGCAAGGTGAGGGCGATGTGGGTACCCTGGTAGAGCTAGTCTGGCACTTCTGCCTTTGTGCCTACCCTACACCAACACAATAAGTAGTGGCAATGCTGGTGCCAGGAATCCAGCCTGCTCCCTCTTGGCTCCTCCAGCTGCTGCTTATTTTTTCATGTTATTTTAAATAAATCAATTGGTTTTAATTTCAAAACATTATATTATTTGTGTTTTGACACCTGCTAGGAGTTGTGTGTGTGTGTGTGTGTGTGTGTGTGTGTGTTTTGGAGGAGGGGTGCTTCTCATTAGTGACATCCCTTATTAAAAAAAAGAGAGGAAAATACCTTAGTTGCTTTAATTTTGCCAGAAAATTGTTTCATTTGTACTTACACCCTTTGGGAATTTAAGAAGCTGCCTTCTACTGAGTCAGGCCATTGATCCATCCAGCTCAGTATTGTCCACTGCCAGTATTGTCCACTGATTGGCAGTGGCTCTCTAGAATTTCATGCAGAGGTCTTTCCCCAGCTGTTAGCTAGAGATTCATTCTCTCTCTCTCTCTCTCTCTCTCTCTCTCTCTCTCTCTCTCTCTCTCTCTCTCTCTCTCTCTCTCTCTCTCTCTCGTGTTTGTACACCAACCTCCATACTGAGCATATGCAGATCTTATGCAAATCTGTGGCCTCTCTTTTTTTTTTGGTGTTGTGTAAGTGGCAATCCTAAAAACAACAGTTGCCTATGTTTTTAGCATGCCTTCCTAAAACTTGGTCAAGTCACTAGAGGCCAGATAAAATTACTTTGGAGGCTGCATTCAGCCTGCCGGCCATTAGCTGGCCACCCCTGATTTAAACAATACTAGGGTTGTTGCCTCTATCGGATGGAATTCCAAGTTCCCTTAAGCAGCACAGTGACTTATTAGTTCATTCATAAATTACTTGTTATTGCTTTAGGGAATTTCGACCAGCAGAGACAACAAGCCTCATATTGTTTAAATTTAGGAGCGGCCGGCTGATGGCCTACAAGCTTGATGCAGAAGCCAAAGCGATCGTATTTGGTCCTGAGAGACTCTAGCAGATTTTTAAAAATGCACAGTGTAGATCCATTTGTTCCCCAAAGTTGTGGGTGATGGAGATTCCACCCTTTAAAAGTCACATCCCTTTAAGTTTTGTATATAGTGCCCTGGCTGTGCCTGAGCTGTTGCCAACTTGCTTGGAGAGCCTGGCCATAGTGGGGGTGTTTGGCCTGCACCACAGAGACACGTCCATCTCCCAGATGATATCTAGAGAGAAGAGAGTGAAGCTTCTCCTGCAAAAGTAGAGACACCAGCCACCCCTCCCGCCCCGCCCCACAGTTTAAATAATCCTAGGCTGGAAGAAAGGTAATTCAGGAGGAATTGATTTCACTAGTTGAGTCAACTTTCTTCAGCCCCTGGATTCATCTGTTCAACTTCTGATTCGCCCCTTTGCCAGCAGGCTGGATGCTTAGCCCATCATCCTTCATCACGTGCTCTTCTTAAAGTTGCACTTCAGGAAAACAAATGGCTGGTCAGGATTGTGATACAAGTTGATAGTGTAAAGAGTGTATGTAGAAAGAGAAAGAGTTTAGTCCAGTGCTCAAAGAACTGGGCATGGAGGACCCAGAGGACTTTCCCAAGAGTCAATATTTTTGCACTGTCAAAAGGGTATCATTAAAATTTACATTAATGTTTATGAGAACTGATAGTGCTTGGAATGAACTAGTTCGTCAAATGAAGTTCATTGAATTAGTTCAAGAATGTCTGAACTACACCTCAGAGCAGTTCTCATATCAGCCAGGTGCAATGAACATGAATTTTGTTCATTTGGGGGTAGCACTTTGAATTATTTCTGGTTCAGGTTCATTCTCTAACATTTTTAAAGATGCTTTCGCCTCCTTGTGCCTTAAGCTTATAGATCATAACTGCTGGGAAAATTAAACAATTCACATTCCAGTGTGTGTGTGCTTTGATGTTTTCTTCTTAATATTCTGAATGTGATATTCTTTTTCATTTTAACCATTTACACACCATCTACCACAAAGAATGCTGAAATAAAATGAACATGAACCGAACTAGTTCATTATATAAAAGGACAGACGTGAACTGGAATCATTTCCTTTTTGGACAAGGGGAACTAGAACTTGTTGCCTTTAAAAATGAGCTTTCCAAGTTCTGGAACTGACTGCCTTTCAGGTGCCCTGCCAAAGAAAAAAAGGCCTAGCCCTTAGCAGCTGTCAAGTTTTTCCTATTCTCGTGAGGAAGCCTATTCAGCATAAGGGAATTTCCCTTTAAAAAAAGGGAGAACTTGACAGCTATGTTTATCAGCTTCCTGTTTTAACAGGAAGCATGTGGAGAGTAGCTTGGAAGGGTTACTGTTTTGTATTCTACCACTGGGTTTGCCTAGGTTTCCTTCTTCATTGGTTCTCTAAATCTTTTAAAAAATCCTGGTGAAATTCCCTCTCGTTCCTCGTAGGATTTTTGCAATTAGGCCCAATTTGTGCAACAGATTAACTCATCTTGTACGTTCTGAAAGAAGTTTCCATTTTTCTGTGAAAACGCGCTAATTAATACCACAAGTGATGTCGTGATTTTGGCCCATCTGCAGGAACGTGGGGCTTGACAGCTGCTAACAGAAACCAGCTGGCCTCTCCCGTCTCTTGATCCAAGCCATTTTCCCAATCCCTCTGCCTTTACCCCCATCAGGTTTCCAATCTCTTTACTCCCCGCTGGTCTGTTCCCCCCACTAATATGACAGCTTTGGCTGTTAAAATGGCATCTCCTCCAGCTCTCCTTTCACCTTGACTCCAGTGCATTTGGTTTGGGTTCCCTTGTGTGTGTGTTTGTGTCTGGTTCCACCCCCCTCTTTGTTTTATGTTACACACAGCAGAACATCATAGGGAACGGTCTGTATCAGCTACACTCGCTTCCTCCTCCTTTACATCTGTTGCTGGAGACACTGGGGAAGAGTGTTCAGCGGAGGGCCACACACCATGGTAGAGAAAGGGGTTAATATTATTTGTCACCCTCTGGTTCACCATATACTGAATAATCAAAGTCTGCTTTCATAGGGCTGGAAGAGGGACACCATTTTGGGGTCTTAGAGGTAGAATGAAGTTGTTTTGGGCCACCACAGTTACTAGAAGGCTTAGTCCTCCTAAGATACAGTACACCACAAGGTTTGAAAATGCATCCTGTGAGTTAGGCCTCATTTGGGGCCTGCATGATGCTTGCAGTTTCTTGAATTAAAGGGATAGCTAGAGCAGTAGTTTTCATGTTGATGATGGGAACTGGTCCCAACATCAGCTGGAGAGTCATGGTGGGGGGTTATTGGGTTGTTGTTTTTATTTTGATTATATATTTTGTGGTTTTATATTTTGATTTTGTTGTGTGAACTGCCCTGAGCCCTCCAGGTACAGGGCGGTATATTAACAACAACAACAACAACAACAACAACAACAACAAATGTATCCACCCAACATGGATCACCTAAAAATCCCTGGCAGGTCTTGGTGGACCACTTTATAAACAATTTTTATTGCTTGACAAATCAAAACACACATAAACCCATATTTCAATAGTCTTTCTAATGCAATGGATGTGCCTGGTATTTTTTTTTTTTGGGGGGGGGGTTAGAAATAGAACTTTCCACAGAAATAGAACTATGACCATGATGGAACCAAGTCATAGGAGCTCAGGATCAGTTACGCCGGCTTAGTCCTTAGTCCTTTTAATTCATAACTACAAATTTGTACTTGCATCATATGCTGTAATTCCATGGCTTCACTTCTACATTCGTCCATTGGATCAGGCCAGTGGCTCATATAGCTCTGCATCCTGTTCTCACAGTGGCCAACCAGATGCCTATGAGAAGCCCACAAGCTGGACATGAGCGCAACGGCCGTCTGCCCAACTGCGATTCCCAACAACTGTTTGTATATTTTATAAAAGACACACAATGACAAAGGGTGACCAATCAAGGGATCTGGTGTGCGTTGCACCACTCCCTCATGCAGTTGCCAGCAGCATGTGTGAAGCGGCTGCCTAGGCATGCCTCTGAACAAATGGCACAGAAACCCATTCTGTGCCTTGTTATCCCCATGCAGGGAGGGCTGTAGCTAACCTGATCATATTGACTCCTTCCCACAAGTATTTCCATTGGCCGCGATCCTTTCCTGCACCTCTACATGTGCCCTGGGAGGAGGGTGGGCTGACTAGTGGAATGTCTGCTCCATCGGCCGCCCGGCTGCCCCTGTTCCCCTACCCACCTTTTCGTTTGTTTGTTTGTTCTCTTCCTCTGACTTGGCCGAAGACATAAGAAACAACAGCAGTTACCCTGGATGATGTGTGCTGTCAGGCCTTCTGCCTTTCCCCAAGTCCCACTGGCACGCAGCCTCCTCGAGGGGGAACTTAGCCAAGCAGGCATGCCCAGAATCTTGAGCCTTAATTGGGTTAATTACAGCACATAGCACTATGGGTCTTGTGTGTGTGTGTGTGTGTCCCCTTTCTCAAACGGACAAAATATTTGAGATGATGAATGAGCAATCAAGGATGTTTTTCTTTCTTTTCCTCACTCTGCTTGCCAAAGAACCCAACACAGAGAGAGCGAGAGCTCTAGAAACTCTTAGAATACAGTTCCTTCTGCCAAGTACCCACCCTGGGTATTAATCCCGACAAACATGTGTTTGCCCTTGGGGGGGCTCCCTTCTATTCCTTAGCTGTGTTGCTGGTAAACAAATTGCTCTTAAAGCCATTTGCTTAACTTTATTCCTTCCTGGACTTGAGTCACGCACCATTTTCTGTTCCTTTCGCACACAGTTCCAAGTAACTCTATACCCTACTTATTATTATTATTATTTCCTCCGCACCCCTCGCCACGAAATATTATTTTTGGTACACTTCCCTCCATGCCACATCGTGCTTAATAGGTCACGGAAAGGATGCTGGGTTTAAAGTTGCGCCAAACAACAACATCAAGATCAACATTGTGCATCCATGTAAATGGGCTCGCACCAAGAAAATAGAAATGGGGTTTGATAAGCCAGATCCAAAGAGCTCTGAGCGCAGGGGGAACAGCCGCCAGCGCTGTTCTGCAAACACTTGCGCAAGAGTCTACGCCATGCTTAGGGACGATGACAGCTGTTGTTCCACATGCCCAGATGCTCAGAAAGAACTGCTTGCAAAATCCACCAGGGATGGGTTTTCTAGTTTTACAGCAGCCCTGTACTTTGTTCATGCAAGGAACTACGAGAGGGATGTACAGAGTTGCCTTTAAGAACGTATATGTGCATAAGAAGAGACTGCTGGATCAGACAAATGGTCCATCAAGTCAAGCATCCCATTCTCATAGCGGCCATCCAGATTCTTGTAGGAAACCTGCAAGCAGGACCCAAGCACAAGAGAATTCTCCCCTCCTGTACTGTCTAGCAACTGATATTCAGAAGCATTACTGTCTCTAACTGTGGAGGCAGACATCATGGCTAGTATCCTCCATGAATTTGTTTGATCCTCAAGTCCTGACTTTTCCAACATTCAGCTTGCTTGTGCCAGTCTCTCTCTCTCTCTCTCTCTCTCTCTCTCTCTCTCTCTCTCTCTCTCTCTCTCTCTCTCTCTCTCTCTCTCTCTCTCTCTCTCTCTCATAGTTTGGGTACTAAAATCTGAAAATGCAGCTTATACCATTCCACTGGGACCTGGTGACTTGGTACTGAGATTAATTTTAATTACTGTTTGCATTTCTTCTAATTATAGGGTTTGCAAGAGACATTTTCTTTGTGTTTCTGAAAGATGTGGTAGTTTGCAATCTCTGTGTCAGCTGGGTTAATCTCTTTGCAGTAAACTTTAGAACAAAACTCTAGGAATGGCAAATTAATGACTGATGGAGTGACACGAATTTGTTTTGTGAATCCTTAATGGATTGAGTGTAAAATTCAGATGTCTCTAACAATGTGTCAGGAACTTGTTGATAAAAATTTAAATTATATATATATATATATATATATATATATATATATATATAATTAGTCAAGAAGACCCAAGTATGGGGAAAGCTGCAAATTAGAGGAGCTTATAGGCATGACGTTTGAGGAAGGTGCAGCATCCATTGATGGTGCAACACGTAGGGAAGCAACTTCCTGCTGTGGAAAGGAGTGCTCTAAGCTTTCAATGCCATTGACTATATGGCAATCTTGAATGCATTTATAGACACATTAATCCTAAAACACACATATTCCGTACATTCTGGTATACCTTTTGAGCCAAGAACTGTAACGCAAAATTTGGATAAGTTTGAAATCCAATAGATAATTGTATTCTGATGCCCACATTAGTCTAAGAGAAGGGGATCAGGTCAGTTTGCACGGGAATCCACAGAAATGGAATTCTGGAAACATCTCATGTCTAGAGCTCTCTTAATCTTATCCCCGAAGCATGGGGAAGGCAAATGAGATGCCATTTGTGGTGCCATCTGCCGGCCAGCCATGGAACAAACGTTTTTGTTTCCTGCTGGGTAGACAGATATTGGCACATACCAGAAGAACATCTGGCAACCAGTACTTGTTCTAGCTTGGCAAAATATTTCCTCGAAGGCGCCATCCCAAGCACAATCGTTCGGGCAAGTCGCTCTAGCATCTGCTCAGCTGAAATTGTGGTTCCTTGTGCTAATCAGAGTTCACTATTTGATGAGATTCACACACACACACCCCAGCGGTGGTGGCTGGTCCACTCAGCAAACAGGGAGCTGCCCCACCAACCTCATCCTGCCCTCAGCTAGCTCCCACTTCCCTGCCTCTTTTCTTACAACCATCAGGAGGTGACTCTGCCTGCCACTGATTCCATCTTCTGTTGACCTCCCTGCCTCCCACCCTACCATCCAAAGGGTACCAGCCATCACTTGTCCTTAGTGCCATAAGAGACAAAGCCTAGCTTGCTCAGTCAAGAAGCATCATGATGCCACACCATTGTGTGGCTCTGAAGTGTAGAAGTCTGCATGTGTGTGGCAGAGGCCTCTCTACCTAGTGGTCTTCCACTTCTAAGGCCATCTCTACAACCCACGAGCAGCTTTGAAGAAAAGCCCCCAAGTATGCCTTTCATTAAGATTTAATAAAGCAGTGGTGTGTGTTTGGAGTGCAAACTGATTATCAGAGCCTTTATTGAGGATTAATAGCAATGTAATCGGTGCCTATCTGGATCTGAAAGGCATCCATTACAGAGCTTCAAAACCTCCACCGAACTGTGTTTCTAATTGGCCTTTAAGAGCATGCTGTTGCTTTATTAAACCCTAATTAAACACACATTGCGTCGATGCAATTCAAAGTGGTTGCCATAAGCTACTTGTCATTAATATGCAGCCTAATGTGTTTTTCAGCTTGGTTGCTCGGCTAATTATTATTAGTTTATGTCCCTTGCCTGGCCTTTGTTGTCTTTGTAATTTGGGGAGGCGTATATTGTTTTCTTCATGGTTCAAGTGGTGTTTTCTTGGGAGGAAGGCAGGGGGAGTGCAAGCTACTGCCATGGCGGTAGGTGAGTTGAAATGAAACCAGGATGTTCTTACAACAGAGGCACTTAGGAGCTGTATCACTTGATTATTATAAGCCGCATTGTGATATTTATTGGGTGCGTGTCTGTACTTTGACTATATTTGGGGGATCTTGTATGATCTAGAGCAGGAGTGGGGAATTCCAGGCCTCTCTGTCTAGGCCCCAGGATGTTCCTAGGCCACACCCACTTGCTTGGCCACACCCCTTGCTGGCTTAGCTATGTGCCCTCAAGTGCTCTTGGCTGGCTTGGAAGCATCTCTGAGCTGTCACAGTGCCTCTTGCTCACCTGCATGGAGGGCAGCAAGGTTTGGGTTGGACAAAAGAACCAATAGAACAACCCAGTGCTCTTGCATCTGGGTAGCCCCAGCCTTGCCCAGGGAAGCTGCAGTGGCACCAATCATTGGAGGGTGGCTCTGTGGCTCTGCCCCAACTCGCCAGTTGCTACTGCAAGTCCACCTCAAAATCTGGAGCTGAGACTATTTCCCATCTGTATGATCATTAGCTCATTCTGCTATGATGAGTTTTGTCAAAAGGCACAAAGAGGTCCAAATGAACGACTGAGGGCTCATCCACACTTACTTTTTGCCCTACGCTTTTTCTAGGCACCGGTCCATGCTCTCCCAGTCCATGTCTGAGCACTTTCCCTTCTTTTTCTTTTGATGATGCAGCGTATTCTTGTTTTGAGTGATTTTGTTTCCTACACCTGTGTCCTAATAGTCTGCAGCTTCCCCCTCCATACTCATAGAAGCGTTGTTTTGAGCATAGAATGTTGATTATTGTTTTGTTGATTTCTAGTGAGTCAAGTTCCCTCCTTTTTTGTTCTATAAGTTTAAGGAGGTTTTTTAGTTCCTGTTTGTGTGTAGCGTGATGAGAGGGCCGTGATGTCTTGTTCTATTTTGCTAATTTTTGAGGCTTGTTTTTTAAAGGGATGCTTTCTCTTTTATGCAAGCTCCTCTGGTGACCACTTCCATTGTGTCCTAAAAGAGGGGGGTTGTTGTATTGTCTACATCATTTTTGGGGGGAAGTGGTTTTGGAGAGTTTTTGCGAGACTTTCTATAATTAGTTTATTTGTGGTTAGGATGGGACTGAAGGACCATGATGGGGTGGTTTGTGTTTCTTCTCCTATATTAAGGGTAGCTTCTACTGGGGCGTGCTCTGTGATTTTAATGTTAGCTATGTTTGTTGATTCAACCAAGGGGATCAGGCCTTGTGTGAGCAGAATGCTGTCTGGTCTGGACACTGTGCCGTGGCGCCTGGACTGGAATGTGTGGCTGGTGTCTCCTGGGTTTACTTCGCCCCATATGTCATAGAGACCACTGTTTTTTAAAAAAAGCATTTTTAGCAGTTTGTAAGAGTCCCTAATTGTTTGGGGTTTCCTTCAGAGGGAGGTTGCCCATGGGGTTGTAGGGTAGATGCCTTTCAGGGAGATGCCTCTCATATTCACTATATGCTTTGGCTATGGCTTAAGTGATGCTTTAAACCCATGGGTTTGGCCCCCTTGATATTGAGGGATGATTTTCAATCATCCTGGGAAAGGGAGGTCTTAGATGAAGTACAGACTTGCGGACTGTCACACCTTTACTTGGAGTCTATGACATACAGTCAAGCTGGAGCCGTGATTGCTCAGAGATTGGGCGATATTGCTAGACAAGAGGACATAGCCTGCGTGAAACCAGGGGTGTTCCCGGGGGAGCAGATCTATCAGGTTACACCAGCCCCTTATCTCACAGTAATCCACTATGTGGAATACCGCAGACTCCTCACTGCGGCCAGACTGAACGTCCTCGAATCTGCGGTATTATGGGGAAGGTACAGGGGAGTTCCATACGATCAGAGAACTTGCCATTGTGCCTTGGGTGAGGTAGAGTCCACCGAACATATCCTCCTGAGTTGCCCTTTCTATGTAGATTTAAGACAATGTCTCATAGCCCCATGCCTATCTCAGGTTAGCTGTCTAGCCAGAGAAAGTCAGGTTGTACATTTGTTGAATAATCCCACTGGGAAAACAGCTTTCTTGGTGGCCAAATTTCTCTTCCTACGGTAGCTCTCAAGCGTCGTAAGAGTAAAACCGACTGCATTGATGCAGGTTTATCTGTATAGCCTTTATTAGTGCTGCCCATGTTTTATTTTAGTTTTTAGATCTCTTAGATGTTTTAACTTTGTACTGAGAAATGTATCTTTTCTGACTGACGGTCGAATAAAGAATGATGATATTCACTATATGCATTTTTGTACAAATTCTGCATCAAAAAATTTGAATAAGGGCAATTTTTCCAAGATATATGTGCTTTGCTTCACATGGTGTTTTGAGAAGTGTAAATTAGGTAGATTTGCCTTTAAAAGTGAACTGAATCAAAATTCTCCCCTACTATCCTTAATCGCGGGGAGAAAGCTATATTCTACAGAAGCTCATACTTTAAAAGTGAAACCAGTTAGTCTTTAAGATGTGGCAAACTCCAAATCTTTCCTTTCTTAAGGTCAGATAGAGGTGACAATTAATGGTGCAGTGAAATAGACATTGCTGGGGTTGGATGGCTGTCACCTAAGCATTCTTTAAGGACCTGCAACATGAAATAGCTAAACTATTAACTACAAAATGTGACATCCTTGAAAGCAGCCAGAGGCTTAGCAAGTGGTAATTTTAACACAAATCGTTAAAAAACAATCCAGGCTGGTTTGGGCTTGGGGGAGATTCAGAAAAAGACAGATGTCAGCCTAAAGTCTGTCTGGGGCAAATTGATTGAAAGCATTATTACCACTCAGATTGTGAAATATATAGAACAAGCTTTGCTGAGAGGGGGAATCAGCGTGGCACTGACAGAGATAAGTTTTGGCTCATTAAACTTTTAAGATGCTGCTGCCCCAGATTGGCAGTTTTAAAAATGAAATCTGCTACTAATATCCCTGCAAGGAAGCTTGTGGTTCACACTGTGTTCCAGGATATTTGCCACTATCCAGTATGAGCTACTTCCTGGGTCTTTTTCCAAAAAGGAGACGGTAACATTCATCTTAGTACTCAGCAGTACTGTGGGGTGCTGTCTTTGTGCATGACTGACAAAGAAACACAAAACAGTTTGGGAGAGTCAAGACCATTTTTAGGGTGTGTGTGTGTGTGTGTGCGCGCGCATATACTTTCTCCTTCTTTCCTAGGGCAGGCTCTGTGGGGGAGTTTATGTGGGAAGCTTCTGTCCTTCCAGTGAGCACTCAGGGCTGACTTCCTTCAGAATGGATAGGTTTGATCTTCTTGCAGTCCATGGGACTCTCAAGAGTCTCCTCCAGCACCATAATTCAAAAGCATCAATTCTTCGGCGATCAGCCTTCTTTATGGTCCAGCTCTCACTTCCATACATCACTACTGGGAAAACCATAGCTTTAACTATACGGACCTTTGTAGGCACGGTGATGTCTCTGCTTTTTAAGATGCTGTCTAGGTTTGTCATTGCTTTTCTCCCAAGAAGCAGGCGTCTTTTAATTTCGTGACTGCTGCCACCATCTGCAGTGATCATGGAACCCAGGAAAGTAAAATCTCTCACTGCCTCCATTTCCTCCCCTTCTTCAATCTTGAATAGTCCTGACCTGGTGGGGGAAAAAACCTCCCACTTTTGGTAGGTTTGCTTTTATTGACAACAAATCCCTGTACTTTTCCAGTCAGCTGCTGTCCCATTTTTGCCTCGTTGCTAGGGTGACTGCGTACTTCTGTTGTAATAAGCGGAGGTGGACACACTATGGAATAAGTAACCCAGGCTGAACTTTCACCTCAAAACTGAACTGGACCCAAATCAAACTTTCTACCGTTTGAGAAAATTTGGTTCAGATTTTCCTCTCCTATTATTTTTTTAGGTTTTGCAGCCTTTGTAGTTTCCCGATTCCTGCTGAGAGCAGAGAGGCCAAAATACCTCAACGCTGGCGGCCTTGCATCATTTCCAAGAATCTCTCTCCATAGGGAATGATGGGAAAAGGAGAGACTCATAAGATTTGCAAGGCAGTTCAGCTGAGCATTAGGGTGAATCGGTGTTCATAAGTTGACTTTTCTCTGGTTGCCGCCTCCCTGTCTGCTTCCAGCCATTTGCCTGCCCTTGTACCTGGCCACCTGACTATATGTAGATATGGAAAGAGGGAACAAATCTTTAAAGCTCTGGTCTGGGTCAAAATGGCACTCCAAAGTTCTCCACCTTGCAGGCAGAAAATAGGGAGTGGGGGGAGGGAGAGCTTTTGCTAAATATTACTGGGACAGGGGGAATGTCACAACAGCTCATTGGATAGGGCCTCACTATTAGGAGCATTGGTGTGGCTTGTCTGTGTTTCAACTGTTGCCATACGAAGCAACAATCACATCAGAAGAGGTCTAGTGTTAGTTCAGTTTAGTATGTTTCACAATGTCCCAGATGTGGTGTCATTTAAGGGTGAGATGAAACTCACACACACTTAAAAAGTGGAGAATATTCAGCACTCCCTTTTTGGGGAATGGGGTTGGGGGGAAGAATATAATCATAAAATTTTCCAGAAGATTCTGCTTATTTCCAGCCCCTTGCAAGTTAGCTCATTTCCTCCGCAATAAAAAGAATCCCCACCTTACTTCCTTCTAACAAAAGTTCCTGATGCTGGGAGAGATTCTGCTCCGTCTCTAGGTTCACCGAGGTGAATCTCCACATTTCAGCTGGAATTCTTTCCTTCTGAGATGTTTCTGCTAATGATAATCTCAAAGGTGGTGAGGTAGTTTCAGACTCATCAGTCTGCCAGCAAAGCTTTAAAGACCCGCTAGGGAATAATCAGGCTGCAAAGATAATGATGGACCCATTAGAGTCAAAGGCAGTTTATAAACATAAGAGAAGAACCATGGGGAGGAGAAAAATCTTCTCAGAGAAGTCGCAAGCACAAAGAACCTTCATTTTCAACCAGAACTCAGTCAGTGTATGTAGGATACTGTAAGATTGGTTGGCCCAGTTCCAATTAAGGAAATATGTACATCCACTTGGTCCACCTATTCTCTACACTGACTAGGAATGGCTTTCCCGAATTTCAGATGGGATTCTCTCCCAGCCTTAAGCAGAGATGTTGGAGATTGTCTACACACTGAATGGCACGAATGCTGGAGAAATTAGGTTCAGTTCACATTTAAAGGCATGCCTACTTAATTTGCACTTCTTGAAACAGTACCCAAACCGAAACACAGCCACCTTTCAACGTTCACATCACACTTCTCTGAATTTTGCAGTGCTGCTCTCCAGCCCAGTAAGGTGTACAAAAATGCACATGTGTATTTTTGTAAAGTGTGCACGAAATGTGCACGTTGGTGAAAACAACATACAAAAATGCATTCTGTCACAGGGAAATAATAGGCAAAATTGTGCACAACCATATGTATCGGGCGAAATCTACGCTGAAATTCTCAGGATGAAATTTGTTATTATTATTCTTGAAAATTTGATGCAAAAATGTGAAGAACCCAATTTTAAGATTGGAAAAAATGAGAAGGTGAGAGAAAATGAAATGGACAGCCCCCCCCTGACCTGTCCCTGATTTTCCAGGGTTTTAGACATGAGTCTCTCTCAGCCCTGCCTGTAGATCCATGCAAGGCAGATCCTCTACCACAGCACTACAGCTCTTCCCCAATGGTTCTATGACCACAGAGCATGCTCAGAGTTCATGCTTTTTTTGTATCCCCTCACCTGCCCTGCCTTAGCACTTTCCCTAACATTTTTGTATTTCTGCAGACCTTGGGATTATCCTGAGTCTGCTGATTGGGTGTGTGTGTGTGTGATATTGGTTTTGGAAACACAAGGACCCACCCTTGGAGATAGGCACCCTCGCTTTGAAGGGCTGTCCATCCAAGGCTGGTTTAAAGATAAAGAACAGGTGCACACATGCCGCCTGCACTCACAGTCTTCCCCACAATGGTGAGGTGCATTGTATTTTCATTCAGATTATCACAGTTCACATAAATGGATACAAATTAGCACTGAGCAAATTAGGTTTATCATCTAGTCTTGGGTCAGGGATAAGGAGTGCTTATTTTGCTGCTAGGCAGTCAGGGAGGGGGTGATTTGCCTCCACGAGGGCACAACTACTGGCACTTTGGTCCCATAGAGACTAGGCAGCTGTTTCAAAGTCATGCAAACCTGTTTCCAACACACACACACACACACACACTCCTTGAGTTGCCAGGTTGTCAGTTCCGGATGAAGTTCCTGAAGCCCTTCCGTTCCTGGGAGGCGCTTTGGCTGGCTTCACAAAGTGCAAATTATCCCACAGGACTGAGATGACATTTTCATTGGGCGGCTTTACCCCCATGGCCCTTTAAAAACAAAATGGGTTTCTGAAACAAGCCACCAGTTTGAGATGGTGATGAGAAACCTCTCCTGCTTTTTGTGGCAATTAGGGAGAAGGAGGGGCTGTAATATGTGGAGACCTGCTGCTTGCTGGTGTATCCAAATCACATAAAGTTTATCACAATCCCCCATCCTCACACAGTGATTGTGCTGTCAGCAAGTCTTTCTTTACTCTGTCCAGACATTTGCTCACAGCTGTGGCGTCCCAAAAGATGTGGCTGTTTCCACTATATCCCATCATCTCTGGGGCTAGTGTATATATATATATATATATATATATATATATATATATATATGTGTGTGTGTGTGTGTGTGTGTGTGTGTGTGTGTGTGTGTGTGTGTTTCTTGGCCGCCTCGCCTTCCAGATTTATAACAGATCTCCCAATGCTGCCCGCTGCTTAGCATGTGGTTGGAGTAATCTGAATCAAGAGGAATTGGATATGTGTTTCCTTTTAAAGCCATGAGCCAGCAGTGTTCTCTGTTGCATTACCTGCTCCCATTGATTTCAGTGAAACTGACAACAAAATAAGCACGCATAGACTTGCAGACTGGCACCTTTTGGGAGCCTTAGAATTGACAATGTTCCTGCATTGCCAACAACTTGCATTGGGCCTGAGCGGTGCATAAGTTATGGTTGGAAACTCCCCTAATGCTAAGGTCAAGAAGCAAGCCTGAAGCAACCAAGCAAAGACCCCAACTGGAACTTAGGGATAAGCCAGGACAGTATCCCATAAGTCAAGGTTGAAGGGCGAGGCAAGAATGAAGGGCAATCTAGGTCAAGGAGAAAATCGGGCTGAAGGGCAAGTCAAGACTAAAGGGTAAGCCGGCAAGCAAGGTCATGGAGCAAATCAGAAGTCAAGACTGAAGAGCACAGCCCAGGTGACAAGGTTAAGGAACCAGTCAGGAGTTAGTACTGAAAAGCAAGTCAGAACTGGAGGTAGGGTTGCCAGATTCAATAGTGGAAAGGACTTCTGTGCCTTTAATTGCCCTGCTCTCTTCTGAGTCTGGAAACCTTAAAGAGAAACCAGCAGACCCTTTGCTCGGAAATTAAACAAAGGGTCTGCTGGTTTCTCTTTAAGGTTTCCAGACTCAAAAGAGAGCAGGGCAATTAAAGGCACAGAAGTCCTGTCCACTATTGAGTCTGGCAACCCTAACTGGAGGACAAACCAGGGCAGAAGAATAGCCAATGAAACATATCAGAGACTCAACTGGTACAAGAATAACTCTTATACTCTTTCCTGTCCAAGTGGCTCTAATTGATGTTGGTGTGGAGGGGTCAGCCCTGAGGCTGAGTGTATTTCATTGAAATGCTGCCTTCTGCAGCTAAAATGGTTCACCACATGGAGGAGCTGCACACAAACCTAGCAGTTCCTGACGGTTGCACACATCACACTGCATTTCAGAGGCTGCACAAGCTGTCCAACCTCTCTTGCTAAAAAAATGGTGACTTTCTGGGAACCTTAGTGGGTAGTAATACCCCTTTGTGCCTGCAGGAGGTGATGCAAGAACGGAGGCACACTGGAATATTTGGGTGTCTCTTGTTCAACAGCTCTGTGGTTGCTGATGCTTGCTGCTTGCTCACTGCCTTCATTGTTTCCTATCCAAATGTCTCATTATCTCCAAAAACAGAACTCTTGAAAGTAAGATAAGGGAGACAATTTATAACAATATTTTTGTGAACTTGGGGAACTAACTTTGCAGCTAGATTTTCCAGACCACACAGGCAGAAGTTACACTGTCCAAAAAGAAAAGAAAAAAGTGTGTGTGTGTGTGTGTGTGTGTGTGTGTGTGTGTGTGTGTGTGTGAATATATAAAATTTAGAAAGGGGAAAAGATGATTTCCAAGAATTAAGTACCACGGGAGTGGGGAATATTCTCAACTGCTTGCACATCTGTAGTTAATTTTGGAGATGAGCTGAATTGTTTTTTAAAAGGAAGAATAAACACTGGCATCAAAAGTGTAAATAAAGTTACCAGACAAAACTCATGTTCAAAGGAACTTGACTCGACTGTATTAGCTGGGCAGACTTTAATGGGCTGCCTGGAAATGGCAGATGATAAAGGACTATCTATGCTGATTAGTGTTGTGTAACTAATTGTGTTTCTCTGTTTGTATGTGTGCTACTAACACTTACTTTTTGGGGACCTGAAAACAACACTATCCAGCCCCTTGGACCAGTATTATCATGGGTTTCTTCCGTAACAGGCGAAACCTCATCCCTCTGCAAACCAAACCCCAAGTCTTTGTATCAACATCCAGACCAACATGGCCCCATCCACTGGTGCTGCAGAAAGCTTGCTTCCCAGCTCTCTGTCCAAAAGGGGGAATGGCCAAAGCTCGATGGCAGAGCAGTTGCTTTGCATGCAGAATGCCCCAGGTTCAGTTCCCAGCACCTGCAGGTAGAGCCGGGAATCTCCCCTGTCTGAAACCCTGGAGAGAAGCTATACAGTACATGATACTGGGGTAGGTGGATTGGTGGTCTGACTGTTTATGTGAGAACAGGATGCTGGACTAGACGGGCCCTTGGCCTGATCCAGTAGTCTCTTCTTAAGTCCTTATAGATCAGACTGGTGGGGTCCCCAGTAATTTGGAAGCATGTCATCTCTAGCTTCCAGTAGCCTCCTGTGCCTTGGGGGATCCAGTCATAGAGCCCCAATACCAGAGGGCATATTTGTATTCACAAGGACCAGGTAATTATGAACATTGCTGTTGTCACTCCTTGTAATTGAGTGGAAAGGCAGGTCCTTTGGCAGAAAGGCACCAAGGAAACTGAACACTGGTTTAAAGGAGTTCCTTTAAAACAGAGCAAAATCTGGCACCCCCCAAGTCATGCTCCCATTGCCATGTGTGCGCATGCGTCCATGTGCGTGAGTTTCTCCCTCTCTACATTGGAGGTTGCTCCAGGGTCACCTCTCAGAAAGTGGACACTATCGTTAAGACAGTCATGTGACAGTTGCCCTAGCAACCTGGTACATTAGGAAACACTGGCCTGGGTCCTACTTGTGTAAACTATTATGAGAAAGGTCAGAGGTTAAATGCAGCACATGTGTGGCATTAATTAACAGGATTTCAAGGGCTCTGCTGGAGTGTCTCTCCAAACCTCTTACAGCAGGGTCCTCCTTTTAACCCCTTGGATGCTGTTTGTTTAGCATTGCAGACGAGGTGTTGCCATTTGATCCCAAATGATTAGCAAGCCCGGTTCAGGACATGCTAATGTCAAGAGGTCAATTTGAGTGCCAAAGATCTCTGGCTTTCTGAAGTGGGAGCGGGGTGGGTGCAGTGGGGAATCACTGGCAGCTTTGATGCGCTGGAGCTCAGCAAAACACATTTGCTGCAGTCTCCACCATCCAGTATTTCAGGGGTGGAAATAGGGATACTTCTATGGACTTGTACTACCTCTGTGCCACAAATCAGCTCAACTTCTGGTCCTCATGTGGAACGACTGCAACTCACAGGTAGAGCATCTGCTTTGCTTGCAGAAGGTCTCAGGCTCAATCCTCAGCATGTCCATGTAAGGCTGAGAACCCTGAGAACCCACCCCACAAGTCTGAAACCCCGGAGAGTCCTGGCCAGGCAGTGTAGACAATATTGATTGAGATGGACCAATGGCAGCTTCTTATATTCCTGTGTACCATTGTGATCATAGACTCTTAGACTTAGAAGGGACCCAAGGGACATCAAGCCCAACCCCCTGCTATGTAGGAAACTCAGCTAAAGCATCCATGACAGATGACCATCTAACCTCTGCTTAAAAACCCCCAAGGAAGGAGAGTCAACCACCTCTGAGTCCCACTGCTGAACAGCTCTTACTGTCAGAAAGTTCCTCCTAATGTTTAGTCGGAATCTCCTTTCTTGTAAGCTATTGCCTTGAGTCCTACTCTCAAGAGCAGGAGAAAACAAGCATGCTCCCTCTTCCATGTGACAGCCCTTAGGATAGTTGAAGATGGCTATCTTCAAATGTGCCCCAGATGATGAAGTCTGGTGCAAAACCCCTGAATCATTCCTTATGAATTTTGATGGAGTTGCAAAACAGTCCAAATTCCCTTTGGGCTGGGCTGACTGGTGGTGCTTAGGATTGCTCCCTTAACTCTCCAATTAGTCTGCTTTACGCTGAAGCCTGATTCTGCCTGCTTATTATTCAGGTATAATTTGTGCGTGATAAGAGCCCCCCGCCCCCTAAAAAATCCAAGTGGGACCAGCAATGTCCTTCCTACTGTGGCCTGGCAGTCCATAATAACTCTATATTGGGGGGGGGGCAAAGCACACAACAAATTAATAATAAAACGTTTGATCTCACAGTGGATTTATTTTATTCATTTACTTTTCTTGTTTTATGGTTGTAAATACTTTGTTTTATAATTGTGTATTTTATTGTTGTAACTCCCACACCCTAGAGACTTCATGACAAAGGGCGGGTAAGAAGTCTAATAAAATAAGTAAACAAATACATTCATAAACTGCCAGCGCATAAGGAAAGTATTGTAGCGGATTACACCAAAGCACAATAAAACATTACAGAATCGTGAAAATCACAGCATCAAAATGGACCCGGATGCACTTGCTGCTACAGAATCACTGTATGTGACTCAAATGTATTGTAACACTGGCTGTAGCTCTGTAGTAGAGAGCATGGAGAGCAAAAGCAGCCAGGGTGAGGCACAGACCTTGGCCAAGAAAAAGGTTAGCTCCCCCCCCCCCGCCCTGAAGGGAGTCCTAATGATAAGCGCCTGCTTATGCTGTGAGTGAGGGCCTGAGCCTGACAGGTCCCATACATAAACCTGCAGAGCTTGGGAAATCACTGTTGCCATGGAAACCTTCTGGCCCACGAGAAGTCCCCAGCCCCAAGGCCCAGGAGAACTTCACAGAGCTGTAACTTGAATGGCAACAGCCATTTGGAAAGAACACATTTTATCTGCTCCTCTGTTAGGGTTAAACGGGGAATCATTCCTCTTTTTTGTATCCTGTCCAGCAATGTTTCTTTTTTTAAAAAAAGTACTGCAAGATGCTTTGGGGATAGATTTGGACAGTCCCTTCCAAACCGAGATGCTTAATACAGATTCTGTACTGCGTTCCTCTAGGGCCACCATATTTCAAAAAGTAAAAACTAGGATACCCCAAAAATTGTTCAGCTATTTTTTAAAAATATTTTTTTACGAAAACGCCCCCAAAAACCCACCTCAATTTTTCGATTGACTTGCCTAAGATCCAGGACAAAGCACCGCCTAGATTCTGCTAGCTAAGTGGGACTGGAGGGCTAAATGTCAGTCTAGAAGGCCTCCAGTATGCCTGATGTCAGGTCTCAGTGGCCTCAAATGCATGTTAAATAGCATGGGGGATGAGATGGAAACCCTGCTGCACACCACAGGAAAAGCTTCCATTTGATGGTGGTCTTCTTTTGGGTGCTGCTGCTGTCTTGCAAATTCAAGAGAATACAGGCTAATCCTGCTGGATCCAGCTTTTACCCAGATTCCTTGAAAAAGCAAAGGCCTGTATGTGTGCTTTCTCCCAAAATTTCTCTGTATTTCTTGATGATCAAGGGAAGGAAGGGGAAAGGGAAGTAGTCAGAGGGGAAGGGATGCCCACAGCACTTGCTCAAGACTCTAGATGCACCCATGGGCCCAGATAGGGTGGTGATCCCTGCTATGTACGGTTTAGCCTGTGACAATGTGCCGACTGAATGTGCCGATTCTGAAATGCAGAATCCAGTTTCCACATTTTTCCACACTCCCAGGTGTGCTGCTTCAGTGGACCTGCTCACCTCTATCCTGCATTCATTGCCCCCAAACAGTAATAGCACCTCTTGCCTTGTCTAATCCACCTCTTGCCCTCAGCTTTCCCAGTCTGCCTCACCCCCAGCAGCTAAATGTAAAACAAGACTTCTCTTGGGGGATGACCCCAACCATGTGAACTCACTCCATACTCTGTTTTGGTTTTATATTTGCTCCCCCTCTCTCTGGGGTGTGTGTCTGACATGACTTTTACCTCTATGTTTCAGTTCGGATTTTCCCACCAACATTCCTTGCTCCCTCCCTGCCTGTTTCCCCTATTGCTGCCAGTTCTGCTAGCTCCGACCCCTGTTGAACTCAACGGCTGCTGGCAAAGGTGTCAATTTTTGCTTTGGTTTATGGAGGACCTTCCCTGGCTTTGCCATGTAGAGAGGACTGTCTCATATTAGGAGGAAGGGATTTAGCTCAGTGCTGGAGCATTTGCTTTGTATGCAGTTTCAAACCCTGGCATCTCCAGGTAGGGCCGCAGAACTGCTGCCTGTCAGTGTAGACAATACTGAGCTAGCTGGGCCACTCTAGGTTCTGTTATGGGTCCCATGGGGCCAGCCAGGGTGGGGCAGAGATGGCAAGATGTGTCAGAGGAGGAGGGGGAACGACAGGTTGAAGGTGGGATGAGCTCAACGGAGATGGAGGTTTTTTTGCCCCATTGTTGCTGGACGTCACAGAAGGAGCAAGAGGCTACCCGAGTCAGCCACCTCTCTGCCCCTTGAGAGCTATGTTCCTATGGTAACTAAGGAGGTGGCTGGCAAACCAGCAGGATCAGTTGAATTAGTTGGAAGGTTGGACTCAGGTCCCATTGCAAAAGCATACGCCCTAAGTGTCCCATAAAAAAACAGGGCATCCCATTCTTCATCACAAGAGAACACTTCGGTTGCCATGATATTCCATGATTTTGCAGTGCAATTCCCCTCCCCCAAGCCCTTTTTTTGGGCTGTGATCTTGCATGGTGGCCCATTGGAGCAACGTTTCCAAAAAAAGGGTGCTTTTGGTGGGAGGGGACTGTGGCGTAAAATCGTGTGAGATGATGGCAACCAAAATGGCCATGTTCTAGTGATAAAATATAGGAAGGTGGCATCTGGGAAGATGGCGTCCTGGATTTTTTGCTTCAAAGTGTTGGAGGGTATGTGCCGGTGCTAACAGACACAGCCTTCCCTCTGTAGCCGCACACATTTGCCAGCACAGTTTTTTGGGACAAGAACCATACAAATGACTGGTCCTGGCCTGCAGCAGGGGCATGTCAAGGGTCAGGGACAATGTCTTTGCTAATGCCTAGCCACGTATCTTAGAACTCTGCCTGCAGGCCTTTGAATCGAGCCAAGAGTCTAAGGACCATGTCTGAGAGTGGGAGCCAAGACAAGTTCCCAGGTTCATCCACCCCAGAGTAAAATGACCAATGGGGCCCCATTCCTTACTCTCTGATTGAGAAATTCTTGCAACTGTGAATTTCTCCACGTATTGCAGTAATAGATTCCTCATAGCAGAACTCTTTCCAGGCTCACATTGTTAGGGCGCCAACAGGTTGGCACGCAGAAGGCAACAGTCGGATGCAGAGGGAGCTAGGTCAGGGTCAGGAGAAGCCAAAGTCAGGAGCAGTCCAAGATGGGAACCAGCTGAAGTCAGATATCAGTACCGGCGGGTCAGGAGGAGCCAAAGTCAGAAACACTGGAATCAGGAACAGGACAAGCAAGGACAACCATGCGCTTCAGCACAGCAGTTGCAAGTGCTGGTGAAGGGAGCAGCTGGCCTTCCTTAAGTAGCCGGCTCATCACCACGCCTCTTATGAGCTGCAGCTGCCCCCAATTGTTCCCTCCGTTTCTCAGCTCTATGCTCTACAGCTGTGAAGGGAGGAGGGTAGGGGCCTGCCGGCTCCTCTCCTCACAAGGGCCTGATTCTGACTCGACTCCTCCCTCCTCCTGTTCTGGTCTTCCCTCTTCCCTATCTGCTTCTTCCTCTTCTGAGGAGTGCCGCCACCAGTCTTCTCCAGGTATGAATTCCTCCATTTCCCCAGACTCTTCCGTGGTTGCTGCTTCACCTAGGGGGGGGGCTTGCCACCACTCCAGCTCATCTGGCGCAACCCAGACACACATGTACATTTCTGGCAGTGGATGTGGGGTCAGTCTAGCAAAACCAAGATGAAGAGAGGAGGAAAGAAAGAAAGAAAGAAAGAAAGAAAGAAAGAAAGAAAGAAAGAAAGAAAGAAATGTCACATTCTAAGGGATTGCAGATGTCTGGATGTTGGCAGGACTTTGGTAGCGGTGGCTGATACAACAGTTCATAACACGCTGAACAGGGAAAAAATGTTAAAAGGGAAACGTGCCTATTTAAAGGGTCCATCGAACCATCAAAGCCAGTTAGTGTAGGCTGGATATTGGAGCCAGCCTTGTCTTATAACTAAGAATGAAGCAAGCCTCTCAGATCCTTCATTGAAAAAGTTGCTGAAAGAGCCAAACAGGAGGAACAGGAAGTGTGGGTGTAGGCCACGGACTTGGCATAGTTCTGAATGAGGTGGACTATTAGGACTTCTGTGTATTTTTTTTCTTTTTGAGAGACGTTCTGCTCCCTGTTGCCCAGAATGCAAAAAGGAAGTCCAAGACAACATATAGAAGCAGCAACAGCAGCTCGGCTATTCCATAAGAACACAAGAGGAGCCCCGCTGGATCAGACCAAGGGCCCATCTAGTCCTGCATATTGCATACCCCACAACTGTCCTGGGAAATCAGGGCACCCAGTTTTTTCACGCAAGAGCACAGCGTTCATTTTGGGTGCCATGACCTCGTGCGATCACCACGATCTCGTGCTCTGGGGTATGTCCCAGAAGACGCACGTCTCGGTTTTTCGCCTGTTCTTGTTGGAGGGTATAGTGTTGTTGTCACAGTGGCCAAGCAGAAGTCTGTGAGTAGGATCTGAATGCAGCAGCACCCTCCCTGCTTATGATTCCCAGCTCAGAGGCATACTGCCTCCAACTGTGGAGGAAGAACATAATCATCATGGCTCTTAGCCAGTGACTGTCATATCCTCCATGGATTTGTAATCTACGGCAGTGTTTCTCAACCGCTGTTCCGCGGCACACTAGTGTGCCGCGAGACGCTGGCTGGTGTGCCGCGACGTGAAGGGCGATTTGCCTTGTCACGTGCCTGGCGGCCGCCAATAAACAGCACTGACACGCCGGAAAGCAATATTTCTCCTCCTCTTTCCCAAAGCTCAGTGCAAACGAGCCTCAGCGCTGACCCGCCGGAAAGCAATATTTGGCAAGTGTTTCTTACAGTCATAATTATAATATAGGGCGGCACAGAGTTAATTTTTTTAACTTTTTTAATGGTGGTGTGCCTCGTGATTTTTTTCACGGAACAAGTGTGCCGTGGCCCAAAAAAGGTTGAGAAACACTGATCTACGGAAGCCATCTGAAGAACCTCTTCCTACTGGGGCCTTGATAACTGCTACCCTCCACTCTTAATAAAGACTAGATCTATAGGCAAAGTCTCTGCCACCCCACCCCCTTACTCTGGTTTAGGCTATGCAATTAATCCAGGATTTCCTCCTTTCTCTTTCTCTCTCTCTCTCCCTCGCCCCCCTCTCTCATTGGACTATGGGCTCTCTACCCACAAGGCAATGCTTCAAGTTATGTACATAAGCAACATGTTTTTCTGTGTGTGGTGTATCTGTATCCTGGGGTGGGAGCAGTGGCTGCGTTTTAAACACTCTTGCACAGAAGGAATTTTGCATCATGAATGGAAAAAACCATTACTTTTCAGCGTAAGGGAAGAAGCAAGCCATTTCTCTAAGGAGGCACTTCCCCGGGTGTCTAACAGCAGGAAGGGTTGTGGCGAAGGAGGCTGAGGGTTGTGGCTCTGCAAAGCTGCTCCTCTGGCCACATAATGGCATCTGCTCTCACCACACGCCGCCGTCTGTGCGTCCAGGCATAAACACGCCCATGTAAATGCATGTCCGCAAACTGCATTAGAAACCACAGGAACCTACACTTCAACTGGCTCTGTTTAGCCCTGCGGCTGGACTGAAAATTCAGAGTGAAAGCGAAGCTCTGGCAGCTGCTGGCTAGCAGATTATTTTGGAGCAGCCTCTCTTCTGACGGTGATTATTCGCCCCTAGTGGGAGGACAATGGTGGTGGTGGGAGACTTTTTAAAGGGTGTTCTCCTGGGAGTCACCAGGTGGTGCTCTTGAACATCACCAGTTGGTTTCAGTTCCCTATTTTTCTGTTTCAAAGACCACGGAGCATGGCGCCTTCCCATTCTCTATGGTTAAACCAAAAGCATGAAATGACCATGGGAAAAAACAGGTTATATAGACGGAATCTACCTTCCCTGTTCTATTGTTAGAATACTGGCTGATCTCCTTCTACACAGCTTTGCACAGGGGTGTTGGAGAACTCCAATAGAAATGGAAACAGAGTGGAAATTGCCAAGGTTCACGAATTCATTCCATGTCCAGAAGAGAAATCAATCCAGTGAAGATAATCAGTATGCCCTGTTGTTTTCAGTCTGCAAATGATACTTAATTCAGACATTCCTCCCTTCTTGGGATTGTGTTTCCTTTGCATTGAAATAAATGGGGTGGAATGATGGAATCTTTATTGTGCCTCCTTATCTTCTGCTGTCTCATCCAGCTGCATCAATGGATGGTCAGGGCTGTTCACTGGTCATTGTATAAAGAACTCAGAAATTCATTTGACAGTCAACTCCTGCAATATAAACATGTAGAAATAGGAATGTGAGAGATTTGGATTTCCGTTCCAACCCTTGTTTGTCACATGCTGCACTGTTTCCATTCTGCTGCAGTTCAGCTTCCAACAAAACTACATTATTTTGATTGCTGTCCGCTATGGCGGAATTTTATGTACAGTGGTGCCTCGCTTAACGAATGCCCTGCTTAACGAAATTTCCGCTTAACGAAAGGGTTTTTCGAGCGGAGGTTGCCTCGCTAGATGAATTCGTTTTACAAAAAATTCATCTAGCGAATCGCGGTTTCCCATAGGAATGCATTGAAATTCAATTAATGCGTTCCTATGGGCAAAAAAAAAAAAATTCTAAAAAAATTCCATGCATTCCTATGGGATTCGCTAGACGAATTTTTCGTTATAAGAAAAGACCTGTGGAACTAATTAAATTCATCTAGCGAGGCACCACTGTACAGCCCTGACCATCCATTGATGCAGCTGGATGAGACAGCAGAAGATATGGAGGCACAATAAAGATGCAGGTACTTCTGTCATTGGATAAGTGTGGAGGAATGCAATCAGTTCCTGTACATAGATCTTTCACACTGTATTGATTTCAGTTAAATCAAGTATGTTCAAGTCTGTGTTCAATGGTGACCCTAATGCTGGAGCAGAAGAAATCTGCTTGTCATCTTCCCAGAACACTATAAATGGGGCAATACCAATAAATGTAAATGGCAGTTGAGATCCCTGTCCAGGAATAGCATTTGGGGGATGCCTGTATTTTGGAGGCTATTGGGAAGTACCATTCTCCCCCCCTTAAGATAAGATTTCCCCCTTAAGTGGTGGGCTGGACTCTCTACTATCATTGTGGGAGCCCAGGGGAGGGTTTCCCTTTGTGTTGTTGGCTCCTGGGGTGGTGGCCATATTTTTTTTGCACCATGAACCAAAGTTGAGTCTATTTTGGGGTTATTATAAAACAACTATGGCAGCAGTGGAGGGCAATTAAAGGCACAGAAGTCCTGTCCTCTATTGAGTCTGGCAACCCTACCTTCCTCCTCTTCCTTAGTCTCAGTGTTGCCTTTCTAGAACTCAGCATGGGAACAAAACAAGAATTAGTTAGCTCTGCTCATCATTGGTTCTGAGTCCCCCTACCTTTCACCCCACCAGCCCCAATGGGTAGCAGCCACCACTGCATGACAGCCGCTATGTTTTTGAACTGGGGGCCATGTTTTTCTGCACATGGTGCCTTGGAAATCAACTCAACTTCCAGTCCTCATGTAGAAGGGCTGTCATTCAGTGGCAGAGCATCCTGCTTTGCATGCAGGGAAACCCAGGTTCCATCTCTGCCATATCCAGGTCGGGAGATACCCCAGTCTGTTTCTGGCCAGTGTAGACAATACGGAGCTAGATGGACCATCAGCGTAGATTGAGAATCAGATTGTTATTTGCTTCTGTGATCATGTCTTGAATGGTTATTGAAATGTGTGTGGGCGAAAGCCAGAATGAGTTTGCAACACCATTAAGAAACCAAAAACACCCTTCCTGAAAATTCTCTCCTAGGCTCACTTTGACGATGGTGAATAATATGCTCCAAATGTTCTCTGCTCGCATGACATTCGCAATCAGTGTGCCATATGACAATTTTGGGACAGTCTCACAAAAGCATTTTGCATATTGTGCACGACTGGCTTCAGTCATTAACTGAACCACTCAGGAATATCCCTGTGAATAAGGGGCAAAACCAACAAGGATGGGTATCTTTCTGCCCAAGTGACGGAGGGAGGAATCCACGTGAACCGGACATGAGTGTGGATGAATAAGCACACGCCCGAGGCCCAGAATTAAAATCTTCCATGGGTTAGCAACACCCTTAATTAGTAAATAGCTAGAGACTATAAACAATGGAAAGAACAACAGCGGTGTCTTTTAGCCGCAGCATTTTGAAGGGAAGGTCTTCAAGCAATCTTGTTTGTCTCTTCATGAGAAGCTGGATTATGTCTCCACTGAGGTTGGCCTCCTTCGAGAAATAAGGACAAGCTGTGGGGGCCTGTGTGCAGCACACAAGGCGTTTTGGAAGGAACAAACTGGGACGGTGTCTGGCGGCTTTAAATTGTTCACAGTTTCCTTGGCTTCAAGTTTTGTCTTTTTGTGAACATTCTTGACATGTTGTACCCCTGTGTTTTGACCGGCTCTCTGGGGAGAAGCATTTTGTGTACACTTTAAAAAGAGAAGAAAAAAAGAGATGCAAAAGCAAGTGAGTGCGAGAGCAAGAGAAAGGGAGGCAGAGGAGGTGAAAAAGAGAATTATCCTCGTTTTAAAACTGGCACCAAACTTTGTAGCTTCCCCAAGCCACCCCAGTTCAAAGACGCATTTTAGGAATGTCCATTGTTATACCCTGTTTTTCTAGTGATCCAAGGCCAAAACTTCAAAAATCAATCAATCAATCAATCAATCAATCAATCAAGGAACAATGCAGAATTTATTATGCTAGACCTATACTTTCCAAGAGAGCACAAGTTTCCTGAAGTAAGTTAGAACTACCCAATAGATTCTGTGGGGCTTTGATGTTCTGGGATATAGGAGAGACTCTAAAATAAGGGACATCTGGCAAACCTAAGTCATGTCAACACACACGTTTGCAAGAGTCTTCTGTTTTCTCTACCATTTTGAATTTCACAGTTTCCAATCCCATGTGTTCAAGATTAGTCAGGCAGCATAAATCTTTGAGGGGTTTCCCTTTTTGTTTAATTTAGGGTGGAAAGAGAAAAATCCCAAGGTGATCCAGCATGACCCTATATCAGAAGCACATAGCCAAGAAAGTTAAATCTCCAAAATGCTTATAAGGTCTGTACATGTGTGTTGCACTTAAGAGCATCATGGAGCTGTAGTAACCTACCAATTACTGCAAGGGAGCTCATTACCTTTTGCACCATCACAGAGACTATCTGGAGCTGTAGGATGTACGGTAATGGTAATTTCACTCTCTGGCTACCTTCACTGGTCCATTTTGTCACTTAGAAGGCCAACATTTCTGTTGGAATATGTGTACCAGTTCTGTGGATAAGATAGACCCATAAGTACCTGGTGCAATCAGCAATAAGCCTGAATGGAGGCTCAAACTGTTCTCTCTCTCTCTCTTTTTTTTAATAGTTTATTACAGAGACTTTAGGCCGGGTAACAGCTGCATCTTCCATGTCATTATATTATGGGAAATCTTCCCCTAATGGTGGCTACGAGATTGATGCTGATGAACTGGAAGAATAGAGATATGATTCCCCTTAATCAATGGCTTGACAACATGACAATATTAGTGACATATGAACGAACTGTCTGTAGAATCAGACTTTCTTTGGATAAATATAATTATATTTGGAACTACTTTACACAGAATATATTAGGTTATTGATTAAGATATTTGTGCTAGGATAATAAGACTACACATCTGTATACTATTGTATGGAAATGTAATTGAGTAATTTTATTTTATTTCCATTTTCATTCACATTTTTCTTTTTTATCACTCTTTTCATAAATGAAATTCTTTTAATAACATATATATTTTTTAAAATATATATAATGGGAAATCTTAGTAATATGTGTAGAATTGTAACTTTTCTGACTTATTCATAATGACTGATACAGTACTCCCTTGCTACTTAATGGTCTCTAGTCGTAATAGGACATAGGAATATAGGAAATGGTTTTATAAAGTGCGTCAGACCATTGGTCTATATAGCTTAGCACTGAACCGGAAATGGTTTTTCAAGGTTTCAGTCTGGGGTCATTCCCAGCCTTAACTGGAGAAGCCGAGAATTGAACCAGCGGCCTTCTGAACACAACACAGTTGATCCATCACAAGAGCCACAGCCCTTCCTTAAATATATACGTTGCTCACAACTTAATGGCACACATGGCTATTGGGTGGTCACTTGCACATCACCAAAAAAAAGAATATCTAATACAAAAATAGGATTAATATTCGCAAAACCCCCAAACCCTTTCACATACTAAATGTTATGTATAGGTGGGCATTTAGAAATGACTATAGTTTAAGTAGAAGGACAGTCTATCTCAACACAGTGGGGAAGATAGTGATCAGGTGTGTGCCTGGCTCAGTCTGCTGTCCATCCAGGCACTGCTAACTGTTGGTGGGCACCTTTGAGTCCCTCTTTCCCCACTCTTCCTTTTTAAGGTTCTTTATTTCTCCCCTGGAACAGGGCCACATTCACAGCACACATTTAAAGTGCTATGGTACCACTTTAAACAGTCATGGCTTCTCCCAAGGAATTCTGGGATCTGCTGGTTGCCCTATTCCCTCCAGAGAGCGACAGTTCCCAGAGTGGCTTAAAAATTCATCTCTTTATAAAGGGAGTTGTGAGTTGAGAACCTGCCACCCGCTTGAGGAAATAAAGACACAAGGACACAATGTATTTAAGTTAATGGGTGAAAAAGGCCACAACTTTATTGGTTACAGCATGTGAGTGGTATTGGCTTAGGCATTGGATTGAACAGCTAAACCCCACCCCAGAGCCGGTCCTATTGGCTGGCTACTGGGGGCGTGGCACGGCAGCAAGGGCAGGTAAGGCAAGGGGCCGACACGCCTCCTTGCCAACGCGGGAGCAGCTTCCGTTCACAACCCCATCCCTTTGTAAGGAGGAGAGACTCTCTTGGAATTGTAGTTCTGGGAGGGCAAAGGGAGTTTCCTAACAACTCTCAGCACCCTTAACTAAGTACAATTCCCATCATTCTTTGGGGGAAGCCATGGCTGTTTAAATTCATGGTGTGAATTCATGGCATTGGACTGGACAACCATTCAAAGATGGGCACTTTAGCTCTGACACCTGCATTGTAGGGTCTAGATAACTCTTGGGTTTCCTTCTATGAATTTTGGACTGAAGATTTGGACATAAGGCTGCCCTGAAAATAAATGACATTTGCCTTTCAGGGATTATATTGCCTACCTGCAGAAAAATATAACTAAACTCTCATTTTTTTCCTGGAGTCATTCCTCCTTGGGTGCGTTTCTGCAGTGGACTGAGAGGTGGCAGCAAAGCCTCTTGGAAAGAAGGGGCAGATGAGCTGTGGGCGTGAGTGTGAGTGAGAGAGATTGTGACAGTCTAAAATGCATCTTTTCAAAGTATCCCTGGAAATGCCCGTACAAGGTTATTTCAGATGCCCTTGCTTCCCTTGTAAGCTGTACTCAGTTTGGAAACAGGAGCATGGTTGAGAGAAGGGATTCCAGTTCTCCTGGGAATTCCAATGGGAAAGAAGTAAAAAGAAAGAAAAGCTTCAGAAAACGAGGAGCCTGGAATTAGGAAAGAGGGTTATGCAAAGCGATATGCTCTCTGCAGTGTCGGTTGGTTTGCACATAGCTTTACATTTATAAGCTAAGTTCCAACTGCAACATGTAGCATTCGTATTGCATGCAGACCAGCAGCTTGGCACATGGAACATCTATCTACATGCAACTATGCATTAAGTGGCAATGCCCTATTGGGCTCACCTGGAGTCACAAATTCTATGGCTCCTTCTGAAATTATAGCTTGAAACTGCTAGAGCCCCATAGCCTCATGATTTCCTTAGCAATGTAGCTAGGGCTAAAGAAGAAGAAGAGGATTTTATGAATTCACCAAGATAGGAAATATCAGTAATATGGGTGAGGCATACATTTTCTTTTGGTATGTGACAGCGTATTGCTTATGCAGCATGATATTTACAGGACGATGGAGACTAGGGAGCTCTCCAGTTGGTATAGATGAGGGGTCACCAACCTGGTATCCACGAGGGCTTCCAGTGGTGCTCTGGGCAGGTGCATCAGATACTGAGCTTCTTTAAAATAGTCCACTGTTGTCCACACTTCTTCTTGTCCCATGCCTATTGAGAACAGGGCTTCCAAAACACGAATTGTGTTTATGAATTACGAACAGAGGTGGAAACGCTGTTACCCTATTCTGGTGGCAAAGGTCGAGGGATTGGACATTTTCCGGAACCAGCCGGCTCCCCTGTTGGATTCACATGGGACTGGCAGTGGCAGCAGCAAGAAGCAACATAACTTAGAGGGAGTTACCATTTACATTTCCCACAATGCCCTGGAGTGATTCTCCATTAGGGGCATAGTGGGAAATTTAAATGGCAGCACCCAACCACCTGACAGCCGTTAGAGTGCCAGAAAAAGTGGTTTAAAACAGGGGGTGGGCAGGGCATATGCCAGCACTGGTGGGTCGTGCTGGGGCACTGGGGACTTGCGAGTTGCCGGGGAATGTCTCATGTTGGTGCTGCACTTGGCTGGATAGACGTGAGCCTTCCCTGCTTTGATTTCAATAGCAACAACAAAAGAAAGCCAGACACCTGTCACTGGAAAATAATTTGCCTCGAATTTAGTATGCCCCCCTTCCTCGGTCTCCTGTCAGCGAGTCACTTCAGGTGCCTAGAAAACTCTCTTTCCACACACTGAACAGGGAAGATTGGATGAGCTGATATCAGAGACCAGCTGGGGAGGACTGAGTCACTCCTGAAGGCTCATTGACAGGGCTCCGGCCATCCCACCGATGGAATGCCTCTCAGCTAACTGAGGAGAATCCGCGGCTGGTCCCAGGGAGAGGTGCAGGTGTGCTCAAGGCATATGGGATCCTTGGTGGTGAAAGGAAATCCAGGAGTTATCTCTTTCTCTCTCACACATGCTCCCAGTGCCGGATTTACGTATAAGCTAAACAAGCTATAGCTTAGGGCCCCAGTCTCTTGGGGGCACCCAAAAAATTTAAAGGAAAAAAATATTGGATGTGCATTTCCAGAATATAAGATAAAAAACAAATAAAATAAAACCTACATACAGCAACAGTGTTTTGTGTTGTGTAGGCTCCTATGATGTAAGTAATGGGCCCTGCCTGCTCCCTAAAATATCACTGGTTTGCTCATTTCTATATATAGGGTGCCTACATTCTGCATGTGCAAATGGCTTTAGATACCTATTAGGTCCATAAATTACCATATAGCATATATTCAACACAAAAAACAGCGACAAATTTGTTGTTGACAAAGGACAGCTGGACATATAAAGGGCCCCATTACCTTCAGTAGCTTGGAGCCTCATCAAACCTAAATCCAGCCCTGCATTCTCCCTTATAGGGTGGCCATGTGTCCTCATTTACAGAGGACAGTCCACTTCTCGAAGGGCTGTGAGACAGCAGTCTTTAATTTGACAGCATTCTCTGTCGGGCTATCTAGCCCAAGACCACAGTCATGGCTCCCTCCAAAGAATTCTGGGGACAATTCATGGGAATGTTCAATTCCATGGGAATGGTTTGTTCAGCATGCTGAAAGGAGACCCTCTCACAGAACGAAAGTTCCCAGAGGGAACTTCTGGGTTCAACCACTTCAGATATTGTAGCTCTGGGAGGGGAATGAGGTCTCCTAAGAACTCTAAGCACCCTTAACAAACTACAGCTCCCAGAATTCTTTGGGGGAAGCTATAACTGTTTAAATTGGTATCATAGAACTTTAAATGTATGGTGTGATGGTAACCATAGTCTGGTTTAAATAAAAAGAACCCTAACAGGGAGAGCAGGGGCCTCTTGATGTTGCCAGTCAGCCATAAGCACCTGAGCAGATGATTAAAGAAGCATTATGGTCATAATCTTCCCCACAATGAGGAGATGTGCTATGCTATGGTGTTCTCTTTCCTCCTCCTTTTTGGGAATGTGAAAATGACCACCATGGTGATGCTACCTTTGCAGACTCCACCTTCAAACTTTGCAGGGCACTGGCAGTGGGGAAAGTCACACACAAAGTAAGACAGGCACCCCCAAACTGCGGCCCTCCAGATGTTTTGGCCTACAACTCCCATGGTCCCTAGCTAACAGGACCAGTGGTTGGGGAAGGTGGGAATTGTAGTCCAAAACATCTGGAGGGCCGAAGTTTGGGTATGCCTGCAGTAAGAGAACAAGATGCCCACTGCTTTATTGAAGGTAGGGTTGCCAGACTCAATAGAGGACAGGACTTCTGTGCCTTTAATTGCCCTGCTCTCTTTTGAGTCTGGAAACCTTAAAGAGAAACCAGCAGACCCTTTGCTTGGAAATTAAACAAACAGTCTGCTGGTTTCTCTTTAAGGTTTACAGACTCAAAAAAGAGAAGGGCAATTAAAGGCACAGAAGTCCTGTCCTCTATTGAGTCTGGCAACCCTAATTGAAGGGCAGGGTGAGATGGCTTCTATGCATTTTGAAAAGTTTGTTTGTTTGTCTGTGATGCATTTGGATACCGCTTAAGTTATCATTACCAAATTTTGCACGATGGATGCCATTTTGAGTCAAGCTTGCAGACTGAACCTTTGAAAACTGTGCTGATTTTAACCAACTTTTGCATGGTGGTTCCTAAGATCAGGGGGGCAGGTTTTGGATACAGCTGGACATTGTTTTTAACCACAACGTTGAATTGAACCTTTCAAAGCTGTACTGTTATTTGGGTTTCTTAGAATTCCTGAGCAAAGCTGAGTGTGAGGCTGCTGGCATACAAGAAATCCGATGTCTATGTTCAATGCTTATTAACTAAGTGTGGTCACTTCCTGCTTCAACACCTTTATGGATCTCCTGCCTGAGGTCACCCAGATACAGCAGTGTAACCCTACGGGGTTCAGCGCAGAATGCAACCAGCTCTTATTTCAGGACTGCTCCATGTCTTGGTTGATCCTTATTTATCCACTGCAGCTCTGGGCTTCCCCTTTGTATCCTTCCCTTTTGTTTTCACACAGACGAGCGGGGGAATGTTTTTTATTTCCTTTCTTTAAAACGTTGGCTGCTTTCCCCAACACCTCCCCCCACCTCTCATCACCCAAGAAAATGGTTTTGATTTTGTCCAGACGAGGTTTTACAGGTGGGAGGATCACGCTCTGAATCACAACTTTTTGGGTGGGATGAAGGGAGTTTTAAAAAAATTAAAAAATAAAATAAAATAACCGCAGCTCTTTTGAAAGAAAACAGATGGGCCAGTGATTCTCTTCCCATACAAGCGAAGACCAGATCCAAGGTCAGTGAAGCAGAAAATGATTACAGCTCTGGAGAAAGGATGGGTTTGTGGTTCATGCACAAGCAGTCATTTGGGTTGGGTCAAGGTTTTACCTCTGCCCCACTGGAAAATGTAGCTTAACTTGAGAGATGAACGTTTGAGATTCCCTCCAGAAACAAACTGCCTGAAGGTTGTGAATGTCTCTTCCCATCATGAAAATTAAAAGAGAATGTTGTATTCTTTGGATGGATGCAAGTTCTTGATAGGTTTCCATGTAACATTTTCTTGCTTTGTCACCGTGTTTCGGGTGACATTAAGCAGGGGTAGTCAACGTGTTGTTGGACTACAATTCCCATCAGCCCCAGCCAGTAAGATCAATGGTCAGGTGTGACACAACTTATTCTCAGTTTGTGTTAGATGGTGAGACGTTTTTAAAAGTTGGAGAAAAACCCATTTCCATTGACACCCTTTTAAAAACACTCCTTTTGGTTTGCCTAGAGGTGCACAAAAAATGTTGCTGCCCCAGTTGAAGGACATGTCCTTCTGGCAGGTATTGTTGAGCATGCACAGATGCTCAGAAAGAGCCGCTTGCAAGATTCACCAGAGATGCATTTTCTTCTTTACAGCAGCCCTGCACTTTGGTCATGCAAACAATTATGAGCAGAATGTGGTGCAGTTCACATTTAAAGGTGGATTTAACTAATTTATATTGCTCAAAACAATATGCAGACTGAAACACTACCATCCCTTGAAATCCACACTTCTTCAAATTTTGCAACGGAGTGTTCTTCTCCCAAACAGTGTGTGTGTGTGGGGGGGAATTGTGCATAAATGTATTAGTGAAATTAACATACAAAATGCTTTATATTAGATTAAATTGCTTGCAAAAATATGTATTAGGCAAAATTGCATATGACAATGTATTCCCAGTTGCTGGGAATTTTAAGTGAGCAGAGTGTTGCCCTCAGATAGACATCTGGTTGGCCACCGTGAGAAGAGAATGCTGAACTGGATGGGCCTTTGACCTGATCTAGCAGAGCTCTTCTTAAATTCTTATCAAGAGGAAACTGCCTCTCCCTGCACAGCCAATGAGCAGGGAGGGGATTATTTTCTTCTGTATGGTGTCACTGGGCTGGGCTCTCTTTGCTAGGGCACTAGACAAAGAGCGTTTTGGCATTACCAGCCATTTGGAGTCCAGGTGCTGGGTTGGGAAGGATAGTAACAGGACTTCCTGCATTCCTGAAGCTCCCATCCTGTTTCTCATCTTCTATTCTTCCTCCCTAAAGCCATTTTTGGATGATTTTTTTTTTTAAAGAAAGAAATCTGAACGGCAGCATCAGATTGCCATGCCAAGGAAATCCTCTCCCTTCATAGTAATCTTTTTGGCAGGGAAAACACAGTGGCCCCTTTGAAGTTGCACTTGGTCACAACTAACCCAAGAAGATTGAGCAAGGAAATACCTCTCCTCTTTGCTCTCTAATCACTGGAAAAGTATTGCAGCAGATCCTTACTCCGTACCTTCAATATTGCTGCTCTCAATGGTGGGGAAAAAGAACTTTGCGTAGAGAAGCTCTTTTTTGCTCAGTGCCGCTACCTCTGATGCCACTGCTGCAGTTCTAAAGCCCTGCTCTAAATCTTGTCTCTAAAGATCCTTGAAGAATATGACTGAGAAGCAGGAAGGGGTGATGGTGGGATGGGTGCATAGGTACCAATTGCTTGTTGTCATGGACTGACTGGATGTAGAGGGGTGGTGGGAGGGACCAGCTGGGGAACCACCAAAGGAAGAAGGCTCAGAGCCCAGGGAGTGGTGGTGGGAAAATGATGGGTGGTCACAGTGGGGAGAGGGAGAAGAGTGGGAAGAGGAGGTGTTAGAAGTTGAAGAAGTAACAGGGCTTAGTGAGCTGGGCGAATCTGTGCCAAAGAGAAGTCCAGAATAAGAGGCAGAAGCTAAAGCGGCAGAGATGAGTCAGGCTGGTGAAGAATCACAGGTGTCTCCCCCTTTTGCTGCAACAAGCTCCCCTCTGCCTTTGTCTCCCAGAACCAGAAGAGGCATGAAAAGGATGCAGTCTCCAATTGCTTGGGGAAAGCCCTGGTGAAGAGGCAAGGACTTTCAGTCTTGGCAGCTGATTTTCATGGAGGATGACTACTAGGAATCATCTGCTCTTCTAGCTTCAATCATTTTGATTGTCTCCAATATTTGGCATGCTATAAGTAAGCAGCTGTTCCCATGTCGTGTCCCACCTAATGTTAATATTAGGAACAAAACTACTTCTTTGGGGAATTCAACAAACGTAAATGGGCAGAGACGTTTCCACTGTATGCTGTGTTAAAGTTACCACCCTTAAAATAAAGCCAAGAAAACAGAATAATTGGTGACTTGATTGGTTTTGAGCACTTATCACTTGTCTTTCAACTATAGAGCCTCCCATGAGGTTTATTATATAAATCCAAATTACAATTAAATGCTGTTAAAACATCTAACCAGCAAGAGAGAAAACCACAGCTAAAAATAAAACAAACATCACAGCAAATTAAGCAGCAAAATAACAGTTAGAGCGACAAATCAACCATTAAAAGGCTGGGGGATTAGAGAATTTCAACTTGGTTCCTGAAAGATAATAATGTTCTTGGCACTATGCAACTCTTTGTGGAAAGGGTTTTCCCTGTTTGAATTCATCCGAGAGAAGAAATGAATTTGCTTTCAAAGATTTCTCCTCAAAACCCTCTTTAATGAGTTTTATTTCAAATGCTATATGAATATTCTTGGTCACAGTATGGGGAACATTTGGCCCTCCAGATGTTTGTTGGACTACCATTCTTGTCATTCCTGGCCATTGGCCATGCTTGCGGGAGCTAATGGGAGCTGTAGTTTGGCAACATCTGGAGAGCCAATGGTTCACCAAACTGTACACACACACACACACACCAGTTCACATAACATTTTCAGATGGCTGGGGGGGGGGTTGAAGGTGAACGATCAAAAGCCATAAGAAGGGGCATGTTGGGTTGGGGAGTATCATAACTAAATATTTGATGATGATGATGATGATGATGATAATAATAATAATGTTACAGCTCATGGTTATTCTTAGCCATACAACAAATTTATTGATCCAGCCACCAGACCACACAATAAAATCTATTCACCATACAAGACAGAATACAAAATTACTGAATATCTCTGTTAACAGATAGGAATTGATTATTATATTGATGCTAATAATTGATATCCAGCTGACCTGGAATGGTGTTAAATTTTGGTATTAGCATGCAGTGCTACCCAATATTTTACTGTGTTTGGTAGCTGTCATGGTTTTTCAATCAGTTTACTTATATGCCTCTTTTTCACAATGAAATGTGCCCAAAGTGGCTTAGACAAACAGCCAAAACATCAAAATACAAAGCGATAGGAGGGAGGGGAAGAGAAGTCTGTTTACACAACATATCAATAAATTAAAATATGTTTTAAAAATCTGGCACTCACTATCTGAATTAACCATTAGGGGGAGTTAAATAGAATCTCTGCAGTGCTGTAGGCAGGTTCAGCATCCAATGGGAGGATTGCAATGGTGAAGCTGCTGCATAGATGCTACTGCAAAATTACTTTAGTGTGGTACATTTTTTACCATGTGTTATGTTCCGATGACACTGCAGACACATCCCTGGTACCTATGGCCAGAACTGATATGAATGCACCCACTTGGCCCTCCTTAACAGAAAGCTTGTTCACACATTATACTGACGGAGGTACAATCTGTCTCTGCATGGGCACAAGCGTTTGGATGAAAGAGTGTATGCCTGTTGATTTGCCAAGCCCAGCTGTTCAAGGTACACAGGCTGTACACTTGTTGAACGCAATGTGCGGACACCCCTTGTGTAAAAGAGCGTACACGTGTTGAGTCGCACAGCTCAACTACAGGCACACAGATTGTACACTCGTTGCACATTACATGTGTATAAAGCTCACCCATCTATGTACACAGGTACACATATTGTAGATACTTTGTATGTAACATGGGAACACCCCTAGGGTGACAGCTGTTGACAATGTCATGTGGAATCCCACCCCCACCATTCAATGATTCCCCACCTCAGTAAAAACAAAACCAACCTCTCGTTGAGTGTAGAAAATTAGCAGGCCAGGTAAAATTGAGTTAGCTTCCCCCCAACTTAATAATTTTTATTTGCAAGGGGTGTTGATCATTAAACATGGTCAACCATTTCCCTTGCACCCTGACATGTTAAGGACACAAGAAAGCTTGATCACCAGGATCTACTACCTTCGGGTCCCTCAGGGTTCTGCGAAGTGCAACTGAGGGCCAAAACACTCAGGGGTCAATCTAAAGCCCTTTAACGGTAAGAAGGAAAGAAAGAAAGAAAGAAAGAAAGAAAGAAAGAAAGAAAGAAAGAAAGAAAGAAAGAAAGAAAAACCATTTCCCCAGCAGTCAAACCCTGCCCCCCTTCCTCTGGCTTCTTCCACATCTTCATTTATTACCCCATAGGGATTCTTGAAGCTCAACAGATGCCTTCCACAGAGAGGCCTACTGTGATCGATAACTGAAGACAATGAGCCTGAGGAGGAGCAAGCTGGGCCACTTCATGAATAAACATCAGGCGGTTTGGAAGACACAGCTTCCTCTCTTCACAAAACCAGGCCAATTGTGTGGCAACCGCTTAAAATTCAGCCTCGGTCGGGACCCGTCTTCCCAAGCCACCAACCTGCCCCCCGAAAAAAAACGATTGGGTGGCAGCGCAGCGGCGACTGGGTGGTTCGTTTATTTATTTATTTTCTCCCTCTCCGACTTGAAGTGACAAACCTGATTCTTTTCACCCCTTTCCTCCCCCACCACCCCACTTCTGCCGCCCCCTACCTACCCACCCAGCCCCTCTTCCTCCTTCCTTTTTCCTTTACCCCCCCGCCTTGTTTCGTTTTCTCCCTTGCTTTTGTGAGTTGGGCCATGACGAATGGCAGAAAAAGGAGGGTGCTGTGAGAAACTGGAGTGGGCCATTGAGAGGGTGGGTGGTTGAATGCTTTCTCCATCTACTTAGGGGGTGGGCTGTGGTTTTTTTTTTGGTGCCTGTATATATATATATATATATATATATATATATATATATATATATATATATGTCTGGCGGCTCAAAAGCTGGAATGAGGGGCAGAGAAATGCACCCAAAGTTGGGCCATATAGGATGGGCTCTTCTGTTTTGTTTTGGTGGCTGGAGGGGTGTGTTTGGGAAGAAAACCAGCAGCGAAACAATGGGGAATGTTTTAATTCTAGCATGTTTCCACCCCCGACCCCCCGCTTCCAAAGCAGGGGGTATTGACTTGTTAGAGGGAATAGAGCTTGCCAAGCTGAGAACTGACACTCCTTTCCACCCCATTCCTTTTCCTTGCACAGGAAAATCAGAGTGTTTGCTTGCTGCTGAGCCACTTACAACAACATAGTGGCTTCTCCTAAGTCAGACCATTGGTTCATCTTGCTCAGTATTATCTACCCTAAGTGGCAGTGACTCTAAGAGGACGACAGACAGGGTTCTCTCCCAGTCCTAACTGGAGATGCCAAGGATTGACCTGAGGCCTTTAGACGTAAAGCAGATGCTCTACCACTGCAATGCTTGTCTAACTTCCCTGTTGGGATTGTGCTCCAGCTGTTTGCAGCTGGAAAAGGGCAGGGTGGCACTTTGAGATGGTGCTTATATGACCTATGGATGGGGGAGAAACTTGATTCCATTCACATTTCAAGGGGAACCTACTGAATCCACACTTTGTGAACCAAAATGCAGCCTTCCTTGGAAATTCACATTTCTCCAAATTTTGCAGGGCGGTTTTCCAGCCAAGTAATGTGTACAAAGAGGCACATATTAGGGGCAAAATGGGCATATAAATGAAAAATGGGCATATAAATGAAAACAGCATCCAAAATGGCATTGGGTTAGGGGGAACTGCTTTGCAAAAATATGTGTTAGCAGAAATTCACATCGAAACACCGAATTTTCACGAGGGCTTAAAAAATAAATTGCAAACTGATGTGGGAATGTGGAGAACCAAACTTTAGGTTGAAAAAAATAGAAACTGGGAGAAACCGAAGTAGAAAGTTTCAGCCATTCCCAATAGGAGCAAATGTGGTTCAATAAAAACCTAGACCAGGCATCCCCAAACTTTGACCCTCCAGATGTTTTGGACTACAATTCCCATCATTCCTGACCACTGGTCCTCTTAGCTAGGGATCATGGGAGTTGTAGGCCAAAACATCTGGAGGGCCGCAGTTTGGGGATGCCTGACCTAGACGATAGGTAAACTTTGAAGGCAAATGCATCTGCAACTGTTTTGTATGTGCCAAGTGTCCCCATTTACAGGGATGGTTCACATTTCAGGTGCATCCCCGTTGTTGAGTTGGAAGGTACCCTGAGCACCATCTAGTCCAACCCCCTGCAATGCAGGAATATGCAGCTGTTCCATATACCTTGGCAATATCAGCACCATGCTCCAACCAACATAATTTGTCACGATAATGGCATGGGGACCTCGGGCTTCTTTGGTGTGAGAACAGAGGCCTTTACAAAATACACAAGAATGTTCCTGCTTTCTGTTGTGTTGAAGGGTCACACCAATCTGAGACCTAGAGCCTACTGTCTGTGGAAGATTGAGTGCTGCAGGATCAGTGCGAGGGCATCATCACTTCCAGCATTCAAGCAGCACCAAGCCGGACGCTCCTGAGCAGGGTGAGAAGGTGCTTGCTACCCACTCTTGTTCCTTGGTGCGCGCTCAACATCTGGTAATTGGTAACAAGCTCATCTCGAGACACACCACTTGTATTTCAGACGCCGCATAAGCCTCCCTTATCTACCTCTATTAAAGAGTGAATGTGACCCCAGCAATACAGTCTGAGCGAGTGCTTGATTGGAAGCACCTGGTGGAAGCAATGGCTTAGTTGGAAGCAAGTTCTGTTGAAATGTGTTAGACTGAATTCCAAATAAGCATGTAAGAGGCACCAGCTGCAGATTGTAAGATCTCTGGGCACAGCAGCTCTTCTGATGCATCTTAGGGTCATATTAGATGAGACCTGTGATCAGGAGATCCCCCCCCCTCTCTCTCGGTCCAGTATACCTGAAGGAGCGTCTCCTCCCCCATTGTTCTGCCCGGACACTGAGGTCCAGTGCCGAGGGCCTTCTGGCGGTTCCCTCGCTACGAGAAGCTAAGTTACAGGGAACCAGGCAGAGGGCCTTCTCGGTAGTGGCACCCACCCTGTGGAATGCCCTCCCACCAGAGGTCAAAGAGAACAACAATTACCAGACCTTTAGAAGGCATCTTAAGGCAGCCCTGTTTAGGGAAGCTTTTAATGTTGGATGGATTTCTGTATTTTAATGTTTTGTTGGAAGCCGCCCAGAGTGGCTGGGGGAACCCGGCCAGATGGGCGGGGTATAAATAATAAATTCTTCTTCTTCTTCTTCTTCTTCTTCTTCTTCTTCTTCTTCTTCTTCTTCTTCTTCTTCTTCTTCTTCTTCTTCTCTCTCTCTCTCTCTCTCCCCTCATAGGAGCAGCAGAGGCATAGCTGCCAAGTTATCCCTTTTTTACAGGGATTTTCCCTTATGCTGAATAGGCTTCCTCGCGAGAAAAGGGAAAACTTGGCAGCTATGAGCAGAGGGCCATGAATCAGATGGGGGCCACCACCCTGCTTGTTTCCCCTGTCCTCAAAGCCACACATGGGAAGCAGATAGCTAGCCCTCCTTGCCTCATGCCATGTCCCTGATATGATTAAGGGCTTCCCCACATCTGCCATTCACATTTTAAATAAAAACTGACAAGAGATTCCGAACACAAATTTTATGCAGTATCTTGCTCCAGGTGTGGCGGCTGCTGCTGCAAAAAAGGGAACCGGGAGGATGGAAGGCAGGGAGGTCAACAGTAGGTGGCGCCAGAACCAATGACAGAGAAATCTCATTATTGTTTCCTCTCCATCCTTCCCTCTGCTGAGTTTTACAAGTGCAATACTAAGAGTAAGGAAGGGAAGGAAGCTGACAGGCAGTGCCAGCCCCTGGACAGGTTGTGAGCGAGAAGGCAGGCAGGTGGGCCCTGGCTGAGGGCAGAAGGAGGTTGGTGGGGCAGCCTCCACCATCTTGCGCCTGACTGGTGGGAATGATAGAATGAAGCAGCATCCCTTTATTCCTCCATAAAAGTGTATACTGCAAATATCATTGCTATTCATAGGATGACAAAAAGAAGTCCTCCCTTTGTTCTCATCAGAATCTAGCTCTTCTTCCCAGATCCTCAGCTTTCAATTTTTTCAGATTCAGCACCCACTTTTAGAACCCTGTCGAAATCCCTGGGTTTGTGTAGACAATCCTGAGCTAGATGGGCGAATGGTTTGACTCTGTATATGGCAGGTTCCTATGATTGGGAACTCCTGCTCCCAGTCATCCCCAGCTAGCATGGCCAGTGGTCGGGACGGTTGGGACTTGTAGCAACATCATTCCCTGTTGCAGGTTTTCATCGCATATGTCCATTTTGCAACCCCCCCCCAAAAATCTTCTCACTGTGACTGCAAGTTAAAAGCCTGGAGGAGGGCCGGTGTATTACAATTCCCATACGAGCTCCCCAGCCCCCGCTACCCACTTCCCCTGCCACTCAGTGCCCATCAATAGGGGGAAACAGCTACTGTTTAATCCTGTTTGACAGCTCTTTCATCATCTAGCTCCTTCCCTCCAGCTTTGCTGTGTCTCATCCAAGACTCCTTTGTGGCAATAATCAAAGCCTGGTGAGTGATGGCCTTTGCGGAGGGGGAAGGGGAGGAAGAGATGTCAGGGGAACACAAGGAAGACCCTCCTCGTTCTTTGGGGCTGTGACCAGGACTTGCTTGTGGGACAGTAAAAAGCATCGGAATGGAGCTTGCAAAGAGGGTGGTGGTGCTGGAGCAGCAGGAGGGATGTGGTGTCCCTTTGTTCTGGGCCCCTCCCACCCATTCAGAACTCCACAGGTGCGCATTGTGGGTGGCAGCCTGGCTTGGGAGCAGGATCAGGCCTGTGACTCCCCCCCCCATCGGTTTGGTGGCGGGGGCCAGCCTGCTTTCCTTCCCTCACACTGTGAATATTCACGGTTCCTGGGTAAGCAGATGCTCTGTTTGGACAGGAAACGGGTGGAAACAGCAGGCCATGGTCACTATCCTTGGGGGCATTATTTGCTCAGCTCTGTTGCCATTGCAGACCTGTGCACTTATTCTGCCTCCTCCTTTCCAGTTGCTGTCTGGTCATTGAGGTGTGTGTATGAGTGCTTGTGTGTGAGGGAGATGGTGGATGCTGCCGCCCCAATTTTCATCACTCTTATAAAGGATAACTCCACTTAGGGTGGATCAAGAGACAGCAGGAAAGGCGGCTCTCCTAGAACATTAGAAATTGATGTGGAGGGGAAGCATATTTGTTTGGGGCCAGAGCCAACTTTGCATTGTTGTGCACCCCAAATGTCAACCTTAGCACAACGGCGAAGCATATGCCCGCGCTGCCCAGGGCGGGTGTGCCCCCGAGGGGGGTGGGGCGTGCTCCTGGGGGGGGGGAGGAGCACGAAGGGTTCAGGGTAGGAGAGGGGTGGGGAAGCTGCTGCCCCCTCTCCTCCTGCTCTCTGCAGCCAGGTCAGACATGTCCCAGCAACGGAGCTTCCGCGACCGGGTGCGCCTCGCCATGGCTGAGGCGCCGGGTCTCTGCCGCCGGGTCAGAAGAGCTGCCGCCACCGGGCACAAGTTGTGCCGCCCACTCGCCTGCCATTTTGTAACACCCTCCTTAGTCATGACACCCGGGGCGGACCGCACCCCCTTCCAAAGCCTCTGCCTTAGCAGGAAGGGACTCTGCAATGTCCTGAGCTGGGATAGCTGATAGGTAAAGCATCCTTTAAAAGGCTTAAAGCACAGGACAGGTAAGTTAAAGAAAAGAAGGAGGAGAAAAGACTGTACAAGAATACAAACATGAGGCATCAGGGTTTCTTGAGGTCCATTTTGCATTAGAGGGTGCTTCCAGCCCGATGCCATTTTGGGGTAGGTGTCAATCACATGCCAGCAGATTCAGGCTGCACCATTAAGAGTTGATTTGGAGGTCATCTGCGACAAATTAGCTCCCCCCAAAGATTAGGCTTCATGCAATAAGGAAAGTGAAAGGGGAAACGCACTGGGGGATAACAATGCCATTCAACCTCCCCGCAAACAAATAAGAATGGAGGTTCAATTCATAGCTGATATTGTCTAACCTCCTGAAAATAAATAAGGACGAATGCTCAGTAAGCAGGTTGTTTGAAAGTGACTACAATTTCATAGGCTGCTTATACAGCATACATTTAAAGCAAAGCACATTATTTTCCCCAAAGAATCCTGGGAGCTGTTAATGGAGCTGTAGCTCTGTGAGTGGTAAACTACAGTTCCCAGGATTTAATTGTGCTTTACATGTATGGTGCCTATGCAAGTTGAGAGGGATGTGTTTTGACTTTTTCTTTTCTTCTCTGGCCATGTTGTGCAACACAAGATCACCACTGAGTAGCAAGCAAGCAAGCGAGCAAGCAAGCAATCCAGCCAGTCAGCAAACAAACTTATGTGTTTTAAGGAACATGTATGCTTTTATATTCATACAACAACAACATATTTCTGCAGAGTCCCTTGCCACTGGAGCAGAGTAGATCCAAGAAGTATGGCTACTTTTCAGGAAACAAACCTCTTGTCTCATGCATCATTCAGCTGTGTGTTGACCAGGTTGATTTGAAGAAAACCCTGGAGCAGATATCTGGGTTTTCTAGTTGGTAGCAACTCCTTGGGTTGTCAAACATACTGAAACGCAGCTCCTCAACATCCTAAGAACACATGTTAGCTCATAAACCTGGGATTCTCTTATCTCCAAAGGGCACATCCGACAATTAGCTTATCTGCGCTGCAAGTGAGGAACAGCAACTCTTATCTAGATGACTTCCTTATGTTGGAGAGGTTTGCAGTCCTCTGGGTAAACTGGTCACAGTCTTGGTATTGACATAGATAAAGCAAATGACTGGGCTGTAGTAAAATGGGACATATGCAACAATTGTGGCCCTGGAAGAAATATGTTGCAGCATGAAGTGCATCTGCTCAAGGTTCGAGTCACTCCAGTTTTGCCCATCATACAAATTTTTGCAAAGCAACATTCCCTAATAGAATGCATATTGGTGTGTTATTTTCAATAATGCATTTTTTGCACGCATTATATGTCTGGAGAACTGCATTGCAAAAGAGGCATGAATCGCAGAGGATGGCCGTGCTTTGGTTTGTGTATTGGTTTGGAAAGTGCAATCAGGTGGGTTTGCCTTTAAACGTGAACTGAATCAAATTCCTCCCCACCCACCCCAAGATTGCAGCCTTCATATGCATGTAAATGTGTTGGCATGGATATGAGCTTGGGAGAAAGATGCATCCATTCCTTCTTCATTTGTTTAACTTCTAGCGGCTCCAGGACAGGAGTTGAACCCTCAAGAAGGAAGAAAAATTTCAAGGTATACCCTCAAAAGATAACAAGAGGGATGCAATTGTTGTTCACCTGGGACCTGTTTTTGAAAATAGGGGCAGTTCCTGGTATAAAAGGAGAACTGGAGTCAATGCCTGGCACCAATATGGAAGACAGTGAAGAAGACCCATCAGTGTTAATTAGTGCAATTAAAGCAACAACAACAACAACATTTTATTATTTATACCCCGCCCATCTGGCTGGGTTTCCCCAGCCACTCTGGGCAGCTGCCAACAGAATATTAAAATACAATAATCTATTAAACATTAAAAGCTTCCCTAAACAGGGCTGCCTTCAGATGTCTTCTAAAAGTCTGATAGTTGTTTTTCTCTTTGACATCTGGTGGGAGGGCGTTCCACAGGCTGGGTGCCACTACCAAGAAGGCCCTCTGCCTGGTTCCCTGTAACTTGGCTTCTCGCAGCGAGGGAACCACCAGAAGGCCCTCGGCACTGGACCTCAGTGTCCGGGCAGAACGACGGGGGTGGAGACACTCGTTCAGCAAAACCAATTCTGCACTACATATGTAAAACTAGAACTCAATGGGGCCATCCAATGAAGTTGTATTGGGGGGGGCAGACAAAAAGTCTGGTTTTAATGCAAAGAACCATCCAAAGGGAGCACAAGAGCCTTGAAGTAGCCCATCACCAGGTAGCATCACTTGGTCAGCAAAACTGAGTGCCCAAACACATGTCCTGTTGTCTTCACCACTATGGTGAGATCATTGCATTTCTATCAAGATTATAGTAATTATTTCTTTTTTTTCTTTTTTGTCTATACATGTACATTACCATGTGCCAATTTTGTGCCAATTTGTGTCCTCTTTTTTGTGGGTGATGCAAATCTTCCTTTTTGGCAATACCTAACCCTAATGAGGAGAGCCTACATGAATGGCAGGATGACTGAAATGACCCCTGCCTAGGATGGATAGATTTCTGCCACAGCTTTGCACGATTCTGTTATGGCTGTTAAAAGATTCCCCATTCCTCAAACAAAACCTTTTCCCCTCCTCTCCCACCCTGCTTGCTCTGAAGCAGGCCTCCTTGCCCCACTAAACTCCTCTGCCTTTGATCTTCCCTGTGTCCTGTAACTGAAGGTGATTTTGCCAACTTGTCCAAAACGATGTTTTGCCTGGATTGCTGCAACAATAAAGTCCTTCCTCTGGCCCAGGCCACATCTGCACTGCAGCTTGTTTGGCCCCCAAACCCTTCTCAGGGTCAGTGATTTCAAAGGAACCATAAAACCCAACCCAGGCCTCCGCCTTGTGACACAGCTGCTCTCCCTGGTCACACCAGGATTGCCACAGCTGGGGAGATTTGACCTCCGGGAAGCACGTGCTCTGTGTTGGGATTTACTTATTTATTTGAGGGGGTGGGGAGGAAGCGAGGTGGTCGGAAGAGGCATGCCTTGCAATGCTCCTCCTGATCATTTCAGGCGAGGAAATACAATTCAGATCAGGGCATTTCCATGCTGACCGAAGAGTTCTTATAGACATGCAGGTAGATGGGTCTGTGGTGCTGAAGTACACAAGCAGTTTCTATTTGCAATAAGTTAAGAGAAGAGAATATTCTTTAGAGAGAATGCTGAGCTCTGCCAGGAAGATTCGGGATTCAGTTTGTTTTATGCTTTCATTCATTTAGGTTTTATGAAATTTTATTCCAGGTTTGCAAACATTCGTTTTATTCCAACCTAGCTTATGTCATTTTAATGTCGCACTTTAATATTGGTTGAGATATTTGTCTTTCCCCTCCCTCCTTTTAAAGGGGCACGCTCAGAATGCAAGGACCATCCCAGGTAAATTAGGGACGGCTGATGCGTGCGGGGATATAAAACCTTGGAACTGAGTTTTCCCTGCCAGGATCCCAGATTCGCTTGGCATACGGCTTGTGTGGCACCGTTGCTCTTTCCATGTCCTTGCCTGCCAAGTAAACTTGTTTTCCAGAATACTCGAGTCAATCAAATGCCATGAATCAGAATTCAAATAAATATCCCCAATAATATTTACTTGGCAGCTCCTCGCCCCCATCTCCGTACCTTGCTCTCTTTCCATTTGTTAGGGTGGAGTCAGACAACACGATTGATGGTTTTTGCAGTCACCAAGGAGGTTGCTTGAAGGGCCCAGGAGCATGGGTGTAGCCAGGATTTTTGTTGGGGGAGGGCAGGCCTTTTGTGGGGGGGGGCAGAACCCCAGTTAGCTATATATTTTCATTGATTTTCACTGATTTTTGGGAGGGCAGCTGCCCCTCCCTGCCTCCCCTTGGCTATGCCCATGCCCAGGGGGAGCAGCCTTTGTTGCCATCACAGGGCCCACCTGCACCTTGCATTTAAAATACTCTTGCACCATGGTATACAGTCATGGCTTCCCCCCCCCCAAAAAAAGCATCCTGGAAGCGGTAGTTTTGTTAAGAGTGCAGAGAGCTCTTTTTGCCCTCACAGAGCTGTAATTCCCTGAAGTCCCTGGGAGGAGGAACTGATCGTTAAATCGCTACTCTGCCATCTGGCAATACCTGTGGCTTTAAGCCAGCAACTTAAATTGGGCCTGGAAATATGCCACTGTAGCTGTCCAGTACTAATGTAATACGATCACTTTATCCACCAGGGCTTCCAGGTCTTAAGTTTGTGGTCCTGAGATGAGTAGCAGCAGGTGGAATGGGTTGGGGTGCCACTGCTTAACTTGCTTCCCAATGTGGAGGTCACTGCTTGTGACTGAGAGGTAGAGGGGAGAGGTGGTGGGGAGGTCAGCATAGTGTGGGTGCAGTGGCAGGAATGTCAGATCGGTTCCATCACTGCACCTGCACTGCGCCAACCTCATTGCCACCTTGCACATCTTCATCTGGGTTCCTGGCAGTGACTTCCATGTTGGGAAGGCAGGTAATCAAGACCACCACAACCCACTGGTTTCCACTTCTTGAAAGACAGGTTTTGGTGTCCATTCTCTGGACCTCAGAATGGCAAGGTTAAATCTCATGTGCTTCAGCTAGTCTCCCAATGTAAACACTGGGGCTAAGAGTCTCCCCAGAGTATTATTTTAAAATGTTTCTTTGAAACAAAGGTTTACTTATCATTTTGAAATCAGAAATCTTGCACAATATTTTTGTTCTATACCTTTGCAAACTTCCAGTTTCTCCAGGGACACTAAGGGTGCTTTTAGTCTGCCAGTACATTCCAAGAGGGATTCAAGTGCATAACCAGAACTTTAGATTTGCACAATTAAAGTGGATAAAAGTGTTCTGTCATCCAGGTGCAATAAATTCACTTAAGCAAATAAAATAAAACAGACTTTTTGCAGTTAGGAAAGTGACGGGAGGGGGGAATGTGGGATGAATGAATGACTAACAGCAAGATGCATAAATACCTTGTAAGCAAAACAGGATGTAAACTCAGTATCATATACAGTACCTGCCCTATAAACAAATCAGAATGAATGCTCAGTAAAGACTTGATATCATCTAACTACCGTGTGAGATTTGTGCAAGCAAAGCAGAATGAATGCTCAATAAACTGATAGTCTAGAGAGGAGTCCTTAGCCAAGCTAAAGACATCTGGTTGGCCACTCTGAGAGCAAGTTTCTGGACTAGGTGGGCCATTGGCCTGATTCAGCAGGATTCTTCTTATGTCAAGTCTCCTTTATTTAAATCTGACAATAGCAGCCAAAGGAGGATGGAATTTGAACTGGGACCTTTGCACTGTGGAAGGTGTTTATTTTTTAAAAAAACACAACAAAACACCACAATGCCATTTTCCTGATTGAAATTCTCCCCTCTCATCCTGAAACTATTTGCTCCCCCAAATGTGCATGTACCCTTACAATACCTTTTTTCCCCCCAGGGAAGGGGGCCTCGCGGCTTTGGGAAGCTTGAAGAACTCCTGCGTGAGCACCTTGTATCAATGCCTATTCCTGTTGTAACAATAAGCACTGTTCCAATCTCCTGGTCCGAATGGACAGCTTCTCATCCCCCCATGCAAAGTCCCAGTAGATTTATGAATGCATTGCTCCTTGACCCTCTGGTTCAGGAAAACATTCCAAAGACAAACAAATCTAAGATTTCTTGGGAGCAGCTGTGTTTCCCTCTTGAACTTATTTTTGCAGCTTTTCATTTCCAAACCTTCCTGGTCAGCGAGAGGCTGGAAGGAAGAACTCTGATCTTCACCCTCCACACCTGTTTGCATAGGATGCTTCTGTACATCAAATCAGGCCATTTGTCCATCTAGCTGAGTATTGTCTATGCTGACTGGCAGGGGCTCTTCAGGGAGTCTTTAACAGTCCTAGCAGGAAGGCCCAGAGATTGAACCTGGGACCTTCTGTGTGCAATGCATGTGCTCTACTACTAGGGGTGGGAGAATCAGTCAATGCCAGTTTCTCATATTTCCAGTCTCAATGTTTCCACATCAGTTTGTAACCCCCCCCCCCTGAAAATCAATCGGCATCTTAGTGCAAAATTCTCCTAATATATGTTTGCATGCGGTTCTGCTGAATATATATATTTTCTGCAATGCAATTTTGTCTAACAAAATGCATTGTGTCTGTTATTTTCACGAATATATGCATTTAGATGCACACTTTACTTAGTATACGCATTTTTGTATGCATTATTCAGATGGAGAGCTGTGTTGCAAAATTCAGAGCAGTATTAATTTTGAAGGATGACTGCCTTTCAGTTCACATATTGTTTTTGGAAAGTACAGATTAGGTAAGTTCACCTTTGATTGTAAATTGAATTTAATTTCTCCTCCATTCCTATACTGAGTTATATTCTTCTCCCTCTCCCTCTCCCTCCCTACTTTGGATTACAGTACCAACATTTCCCAGGCAGGTTGAAGCTCCTTTTAGGTGGAAAGGGAGTGAACAAGCAACATATAGCTTCTTTGTCATTTTTTTATGCAGCCCCCTTGTTATGTACTGAGCTGAATCATAGAACAACAGGATCCAGAATCAGCAGTCTGATTGGTCCGCAGGAGCCACCCAATCCAACTCCAGGTGGAAGTGAATCCGCAACCTGATTGGCCTGCAGGAGCAGCCAATCAGACGGCTGGCAGAAGTGAATCCGCAACCAGATTGGCCTGCAGGAGCAGCCAATCAGGCTGCTGGCAGAAGTCAATCCACAAACTGATTGGCCCACAGGTGTAGCCCTGAAGTAGCCAATCACGCAAAGCCCATTGTGTAAATAATGTATATAAGCAGATGGTTTTGGGGAAAGGGCATTCTTCTCTTCTTCTCCTTGATGACTATGAGGTGAATAAAGAGCATGAAATTCACTCTCAACTCTGAGTATATTTCACCCCTCTACCCATTCAGGAGGGAAATGGCCATAGCTCAGTGGTCGAGCATCTGCTTTGCACACAGAAGGTCCCAAGTTCAACCCCTGGCATCTCCAGGTAGGACTGGGAGAGAATCCTGCCTGAAATCCTGGAAAACTGCTTAGATAATATTGAGAAAGATGAACCAATGGTCCGACTCTTTATAAGGCAGCTTCTTACAAAAAGAGTTTTGGGTGGGATGGAGGCCAGGTTGCCCTGGGTCTCTCCCATGTTCTTTTTGCTCAAGGACCAAACCTTACACTGGAGAAAAAGGAGAGGTGGAAAGCGGCACAGCCATTTGCTTTCAATTGTTTATTCAGTTGGGCTCTGCATTAAAAAATGCTTATGCCTTCTCTTTATAGCTTTTCACATGGGCTTCGTGCCAGTAGGTGTGCTGGGACATGGTACTGTATACATTGCAATGTCATTAAACCGGGAATGAGAAGAGGAATGGAGCTAAGGGGGATGGGGAGAAAAGTGCATCTGGAGAAAAACGTGCCTTTTATTTTTTAAAAAAGCTCTCTCCAGGGTGAGCCGGCACCTGTCTCACCTGTCCTAAGGTAACTGACCATTTCCCTTGGCCTAGAGGAGGCACATAGGTTCTGGGAAGATGGACATCCAGGCTGTTCTTCCCAAATTCCCAGTTAAGGCCCGCAATAATTTCCCTTTTTATGTGTTGGGGAATCTCATCATGTCATTGCAGTCACATAGCTCTTCTTTTTTTCTCTTTTCTTTCTTGATTCATGAAGTCTTCTGCTAATAGTATAATGCCCTTATACTCAGTGGAGGCTGCTTTGTTGTTTAGTCATTTGGTCGTATCCGACTCTTTGTGACCCCGTGGACCAGAGCACGCCAGGCACTCCTGTCTTCCACTGCCTCCCGCAGTTTGGTCAGACTCATGTTGGTAGCTTTGAGAACACTGTCCAACCATCTCGTCCTCTGTTGTCCCTTTCTCCTTGTGCCCTCCATCTTTCCCAACATCAGGGTCTTTTCCAGGGAGTCTTCACTTCTCATGAGGTGGCCAAAGTATTGGAGCCTCAGCTTCAGGATCTGTCCTTCCAGTGACCACTCAGGGCTGATTTCCTGAAGAATGGAGAGGTTTGGTCTTCTTGCAGTCCATGGGACTCTCAAGAGTCTCCTCCAGCACCATAATTCAAAAGCACCTAGGCTGCTAGATGAGGACAAATGGGACAATCTCAGTCTGCCCTCAGCCAGGCCTCTTCCGCCTGCCTTCTTATTACAACCAGTCCAGGGTACATGCCTGTTAGCATTCCCATTTCTGTGTTTCCTTTCCGGGACTCAGAGCAGTGATGGACTTTGGGCTCTCAAATTTCAGCACCCCCTGTAGCATCCCTGTGGGTTTGATAAAGGAATTCATGAAATAATCTGGTCAGTGGATTAATCGAGCAGGATACTCCTAGGTTCAAATCTGGTCGAGTAGGGTGCTCTTAACCAGACCAGTTTAGATAAATGAGTTCTGACATATAATCCTACAGGCTCTGCAACTGGTCACTGTTTATGAATTCGCCATTAGTTGAAAGCGGACAGTACCACAACCCCCCACCTCTTCAGGGTTGTTGTGGGACCTCATGCATCATGGTGCCGTGTGTGGCCAAACTGGTTGCGCTACCCTGAACCCCTCTGCTCAGAGGAAGGTGGAGGCAAAACTAGAATTAGCTGGCTTCACAGGTCTTTCACTCTAACTCCACCTACATTTGGGCTCCCTGCCTCCCACCCTCCTACTCCCAATGGGCACCAGTCACCATTGCTATGCTAGGGATGGAGAATATGTGGCCTTCTAGATGTTGTTGCACTACAGCAGGGGTGAGTGGGGGACCTTAGGCCTGGAGGTGAATGATGGTGCCCTTGGCTACACCTCCCCAGGCCACACCTTCACCCTAGCCACACCCCCTCCCCAGTGTTAGTGAAAATAGCATACAAAAATAGCATACTTTGAGAAATAAATGAAATGCATTATAATCTATAAATAAAAAATACATTATTTTAGGGACAATATAAATACGAGAGGAAATATGCTTTGCAAAAAACGTGCATGCTAGACAAAATGGCATAGGAATGTATATTTTAGGAGAAATTCACACCAAAATGCTGATGGATTTTCATGAGAACTTAAAATCACACACATGCAAACTGACATGGAAATATGGACAACTGAATTTAAGATTGGAACAATGAGAAACTAAGAAAAACTGCAGTTGACCTGTTCTCCTAGCCCTGCTTTGACCCCACATTAGTTCTTTATGAGAGCTCTCTCTTGCTATCAGCTCATCTGGATTTTAACCATTGTTGTTCACCAACTGAAATATGATTTCCCCCCCAGTGAAAATTTTACAAGAGGAAGAGATTTCAAAATGAAAGGGGATGGGACCTGACGAACCTCTGTCCAAATTCATTGACTTTCTGTGTTCACATCTGAATCCAAATGTTATAGCTTAGACCTTTCTGTGTTTCATTGTGGTCCATATGTTTCAAGAAAACAAATATCTGAGCTCCTGTGGGGTAGGCAGGGTTGTCTACCATCTGTAAAATAATTTATGGCTCATCCATAAAAATAAAAACATCCATAAAAATAAAAGAGGAGGAGGAGGAGGAGGAGGAAACTGACTTAAAAAGCCTCTAAAATATAGATTTTATTTTATTAATTAATTTACTTTTTAAATACATATATATAAAGAGAGATTCATAATTTTCAACCACAGGCAAATGTTTAACATTCCTAAGTGCTGAGGCCATGTTTTTTTTATTGCCTTCATTGTTCTCAATGAGCTGGAACCGTGAAAATGAATATCTGCCCTGACCCCATTAGTTAAAAAACTGAAATGGAAAGAAGACGGGGAAAAGGCCGAGAGAAAACAAAGTTGTTCAGAGCAATGATTGAATGCAAAAACAACAAAGGAGAGTGCGGAAATAAATCTGCCCGCCTTGAAATCTTTTTTCTTTTTTTTGTGATATTTTAATGCAGTCATAATAGCAATGAATCATCACTCAGCACTTTGCCAGGGGGCTGCCTATTATTATTATTACAGTATTATTATTATTATTGACTCGCAAACTACTGTCACTGTTGAAATTAAGAAGGGTATCCTCCACCCGATCTGCCACTCCCCTCTGGCCAAACGTCCGTCACACGATGAGGTCAGTAACGTGGGTTAGTTTGGCAGCAAGTAAAATAGAACCGGGGGGGGGGGGAGAGGAGTGGAGGAGGTGGAAGGAGAAAGGATCCAACAATTGCAAGTGGAGGCCTGACTCCAATCAAGCTATCTCCAGGCTCAGTAACAAACACAGACCACACAGGCGCTTGCTGAAATAACTTTTACTGGTTCCGCAATATAACCTCCAGCACTGCGGCAGTCTGGTAACCAGAAGAGAAATTACAGCCGGCTGCTTGTCTCTAGAAGGGTTGGCAAGCATGTAACTCAGCCAATGCACTGAGGAATGCAGTGGGTTTTTTTTTGGGGGGGGGGGAAGGAATCCTCCGTAGGGTGAGCATGTTAAAAAATACAGAGAAGTCAAATGGGGAAGAGTGTGAGAAGGTGCACACATCCCCTTATCCATATTGCAATGCTCATCAATACTTGTGTTGCAGAAGGGCTGGAGGGGCAAATAGCTCCCCCTTTATCTTTTTCTGACAGCTTCCTTAGGTGTCATTTTTTTTGGGGGGGAAGGCTACATTGCAGGTACAATTTGTCTTAAATTGGGGGGGAGCCCAAGGGATGGGGCTTTTGAATTTCGTTGTTTTGTTATGTTTTCATCCCAACTTCGAGGTGGGATATATAGTTGCTTTCCCAGCTGTTTATCTAGGCTCAGAACAACCGAAGGAGGAGGGATGTGATTGTGGGGAGCGGGCAGAGCAAGGGTTAAATATGCTTCCTTGGAGTGGGGTGGGGGTGGGGGCTCTGAGGTCACTGGTTCACAGGTGACAGGATCAAATGTTGCTGTGGCAAGGAGGCCGGGGCGGTGGGATCCTGTGCGGCCTCCCCGCAGTTCTTTCTGTGTCCCAGGCTTCCAGCTTGACCCAGTTCGCCACTGGCCAGATTGCCTCCTGCTAATCATCACCCGACATAATTGAAAAGCTCCCAAGCCCTATCCAAGGGATGTCAATGATGGCAGCCAAGCAAAGGCTGCAGGTGTGTGTGTGTGTGTGTGTGGATGGGGTGTGTGTGGAGAGACGAAGGAGGCAGTGGCACCCTTTCTGCTGTTCTTTTCTTCCAGCCTGGCCTGATGGGGGGTGGGGAGGCTTTTAACTGGCATAAGGTTACAGCCAGGCAGCCCAGCGATGCTAAAGATGCGAGGAATCTGCTCTCAACCTCAAAAGGATGCATTCTTTATCGTCTAATTAAAAAATGTAAAAATAAAAGGGGACCGGGGGTGGGTGGGGGGCTTCACCGGTGAATTGCTGCACACCTGCTCATCTGACAAGCCAGGCAGAGAGAAAGAGAGAGAGAGAGGCTGGAAAGAAGCCAAAGAGGGAGGGTGACAAAGTGGAGGGGAAAGGGGTGAGGAAAGAAAAGTGAATGAGGGGTGAAGGTCAGAGAGGGCAGCCAGCGGCTTTTTTTTTCTCATGACAGGGCACAAAGCACGTTTCAGAAACGAAAAGAAAGGTGGCAGAGCGGCGTCCCTGGATTTGGTTGCCCCTATGGGAATGTTAGGGATGTGGATTAGGATATATTATTAGATAGATCCTATCCAAGCTTGTGTTAGCAAGCTTCCAATATTAGCAGAGTGACATTCCCCTTTTGTGCGCAGCAAAGCATGTGCGTTAGATTCGCTAGAATCTCTATAACAATATTACACTTTATAGTTCAATATTACACTTCCTGGCAAAGGTCCCCTTTGTCCCTCTTAAAAGAAATACACAACACAGTGTTTATAAAATAAGATAGAGTTTACTTACAGTTTCATCCTGAGTTACAGCATAATCTCAGAAAGGCAGGCTTGCTTAGAAAAGTTACAAGTATATATATATCTAGAGACTACTTAGTAAAGTAAGACTCCATTTGGTCTCACTCTTGGCTGCAGGCCTAGAGTGAGAACCATGCTAACTAGAGATTCTCTGGAGATGTGTCCTCATCGAGGGAGGAAGTAGCTAAGAGAGAGAGAGTGATTGCAGGCTAGGGGCTTATCTAATCCAACTCATTTGCATGTCTGAGGGAACAGGAACTGACCTGTAGTCAGGTGTCCCTCCAGGTGAGTTCCTGTTAGTGGACACTCTAGGAACTGTTGTGACTTGTCTGCCCCAGTGTTCCATCCCACAAACCCCTTCTCAGGCAATTCACAACATTCATTACATACAAAACAAAACATAAGCAACTTTATTCAACCACCCAAGAGTCCCAGCTTGACACGCAGGTTCTGGAAACTCTGTCTTGGCAGGGGTTTTGTTAGGATGTCTGCTGTCATCTCCGATGTGCAGCAGTACGACAGTTCGACAAGTCCATCTTGTATCATCTGGCGAACGTAGTGGTACCTGACCCCAATGTGTTTTGAGCGTGCTAGGAACTTCTCATTCTGCGCCAGCTTTAGACAGCTTTGGTTGTCCTCCAGCAGGCTTATAGGTTCCTTTCTCTCCACGCCAAAGTCTGTTAGGAGTTGGTCCAGCCAGGAAATCTCTCTGCACGCTTCTGTAGCCGCAACATATTCCGATTCTGTAGACGATAAAGCTATACATTTTTGTTTATAACTGCCCCATGTGATAGCTCCGCCCCCATACATAAAGACATGCCCGCTTGTGGATTTATAATCAGAATTATCACCCGCCCAGTCAGCATCAGTGTACCCAATGAGCTTAGGGTCACTGACAGCTGGTAACTTTAATTTACAATCCATTGTACCCTTAAGATATCGAACCACCCTCTTCACACCAACCCAATCATGCTCAGTGGGACTACTCACTTTCCTGCTGAGAATCCCTACTGCATTGGCTAAATCAGGTCTGCATGTGGTAACTAAATACAAAAGTTTACCAATTGCTGAACGATACTCTGTGTTGTTTGGCAGCAGCTTCGAATCCTCTTGGTTCTTTAAGAAGTCTGTAGCCATCGGGGTGTCGACGGGTTTTGCATCCTGCAATTGCGTACTCTCCAACAGTTCAATTATCTTTTGCTTCTGATTGAGTAGAAATGAACCATCCTGTTCTCTTTCCACTTGAATCCCGAGGTAGTACTCAACTGGTCCTAATTCCTTCACTTGCACTTCCTTGTTGAGGTGCTGGACTACATTTTTATAATCCCTGTCATTTGACGTTGCGATTAAAAGGTCGTCAACGAAGGCAAGAATATAAGAAAATTGTCCATTACTCTGCTTAGTGTACAAACACTTGTCAGCTTCACCTTGCTTGTACCCAAGTTTCACCAGCATTCCATGCAATTTCAAGTTCCAGGCTCTGGCTGCTTGTTTTAAACCATACAGTCCCTTTTGAAGCTTGCAAACCAAATGTGCCTCATTTGGCTTTATAAAACCTTTAGGCTGCTTCATGTAAATTTCTTCAGAAATTTCCCCATGCAAAAACGCAGTAGCTAAATCGATGTGTTTCACCTCCATCCCTTTAGATGCTGCGATGCTTAAAAGTAATCTTACGCTACTGTATCTCACTGTCGGTGCAAAGACTTGGTCATAGTCGTGGCCATATTGCTGTGAAAAACCTTGTGCCACTAGTCTTGCTTTGTAACGTTGCACCTCCCCTTCTGAACCCCTTTTAACCTTGAACACCCATTTGCTCCCAATTGCTTTCTTACCAGCAGGTAATTCTGTGAGTGTCCAGGTCTTGTTCTTGTGCAGTGCGTCAATCTCCTCCTGCGCGGCTTTCCTCCAGAGACTGGCTTCGGTGGCTGGCATCTGCTCTACCTCTTCCCAAGTGGAAGGTTCTGGTGGAGACGCCGACCCTGCAAAGTAGGACAGTCGTAGTGGCGGAACGCCCTTGTTGGTTCTGGATGAGCATCTGACCTCTGGTTGTGCAACCACATCAGCATCCTCATCCTCCTCCAACGCTGGCATGTCCACGTACAGCTCCTCCTCTTCGTCTCTGGTGCCGCCAGGGGTCTGGACCTCTGCGTCTTCTGGGGTGTCGCCTGTAGGGGGTGTTGTGACACTAGAAGGTATATTAGTTCCTTGTGCTAAAGGAAAACTTATAAACTCTTCATCTGGTGACTCTCTAGAACAGTCAATAACTGTGTTCTTTGTATCAAGCTTTCCCTGTTCATCAAAATGAACCACATGGTATGGGTCTACTCTGCCACTCTTTGGATCTAGAACTCTATATCCCTTTCCTCCAGGAGCATATCCAACCAGGATACCTGCTTTTGCTCTGGAGTCAAGCTTGTGTCTGCGCTCTTTGGGCACGTGGTAATAACAGACACTTCCAAACACACGTATGTGCTGCAGACTTGGGACTCTCCCGTGCCAAAGTTCAAATGGTGTGCGTTCTGCACCCTTTGTAGGCAATCTGTTTTGCAAATAAATCGCCGTATTCGCCGCTTCAGCCCATAGCTTCTGTGACAAGTTGGCCTCTTTTAACATGCACCTTGTCATCTCTATAATAGACCTAAACTTTCTCTCAGCAATGGAGTTCTGTTGAGGCGTGTAAGCAACTGTAGTTACATGTGCTATGCCTTCTTGTGCCATGATGGCCTTCATCTGCCGTGAGCAAAACTCTCCACCATTATCCGAAATTAAGGTGGAAGGAGCTCTCTGGAATTTGTTCTTCACCATGTTTAAGTACAGTTTGAACAATTCCGGTGTCTGACTCTTTTCTTCTAGAAAATATCCAACACAATATCTTGAGAAGTCATCTATAAATATCAGAATGTACTTATTGTTTCCTAGGGAAGGTACATTCAGCGGACCACATAGGTCAGTATGAACAGTGTCCATGACTTTTGTGCTTCTCTTCTCTGTACAACGTGGGAAGGAAGGCTTGACTGCCTTTTCAGTTATGCAAGTTGTACAGTTTGGCATTGGTGTACTGCAATTCTTTACCTGTAGACCTTTTACCAGATTTTCCTTCTGCATTTTCAGGATAAGGTTGGTATCCCTGTGTCCAAGCCTTTTGTGCCAGAGTTCCAGATCTGGTTGATCCTTTTTGCTGGGTTGTGCAACCCTTGCAGACTCATTCTCTGAAATATCAATCTCATACACATCATTGATTAGTTTGGCTTGAATAAACACTTCACCATCTTTTATCACATTGCATTGTCCATTTTTAAATATAATTTCAAAACCTTTCTTGTCCAAGCTAGACACACTTATTAGATTACAGTTCAGCTTTGGTGCATACTTAACATTACTCACTGTAGTATCAAAAGACTCATTGTTCACTTTGAAATTCAAGTTCAAAGATCCTGCACCTATTGACTTTATAACATTTCCATCAGCAATTTCAATCTCAGACTGTTTATTATTGTCTATTTCATTGAAATATTCCCTTTTATAACAGAAGTGGCTGCTTGCTGCACTGTCCAGAAGCCACTTATTGCGCTTTCCTTCACAGCTCTGGAAAGCTACATTTCTCTCTTGCAATATCATTGCACGCCCACGACCCCCCTTCTTTTCGCCTTTTGGTGGAAAGGGGCGGGATTTATTCCTAGGTGCCCGGCATTCCTTCGCCATGTGCCCTTTTAAATTGCAGTTAAAGCAAATTATTTCCTTTGGCGTTTGTCTGGACCTTTGGAAATGCTTGGAAGCATAATTAGTGTCCTTTCTCCCTGTATTCCTTTCTGAAGAATCAAGGTAATCTCTGCATTCCTCTCTCAAATGATCAATCAGTTCTTCAAAAGTCAGGTCCCTTTTGTGATCCATGCAACTCTTGAATGAACTGAAGCTTGGTCCTAGAGATGCTATCAAAAATGAAACCTTTGTTTCTTCATCAAGGGCTTTAGGAGTAAGATCAATCCTCTGAACAATTTCACTAAATTTGCTGATATGGTCAGTGAATTCTTCTCTTGAATTCATCCTCAGCGCAGTTAATTTGCTCATCAAATTCCTGTAGGAGTTCTTAGTAGATGCTCCATACCTGCGCTCAATATCTTTTAAGATTTTAGCTGCATCATCTTTGCTATTAACTGATGTTAGATGCCTGTTGCGAAGTCCACTCAAAATTATGTATCTGGCCTCGCTGTTCATGCGTTTCCAAGTTGCTATCTTGGCTAAATCCTCTGCTGTTGTGCCAGTAGGCATAGGATTTTCAATGGCATCCAAAACATTCCTTGCATCTAAAAATGCTATCAGGCGTTGTTTCCAAAATACATAATTGTCATCATCTAGAGCCATGAATCCTGGCTTAACTCCACTATCAAAATCTGCAAAAGCCATCTTGGAATCTCAAAATTCTAAAAATTTGCCAAAAATTCCAAAATCAAAATCTCTAAAAATATCTCAAAATGCAAAATAATCTTCACTGCCTCTGAGTTCTCAGTGCTGTAAACTCTGAGGGAGGGGAGGGGTAGCTAATCCCCTAGGCACACTGGAGAACAATAGACCATGTGCTCACCAGGAAGTTCTAACTGAAAAAATCCTACTCAGTTCAAAATCACAATCCAAAGCAATCCTTCAAAAATACACAAAAATACGCAGTCCTGGGCCGTAATAACCCTTTATGGGAATGTTAGGGATGTGGATTAGGATATATTATTAGATAGATCCTATCCAAGCTTGTGTTAGCAAGCTTCCAATATTAGCAGAGTGACATTCCCCTTTTGTGCGCAGCAAAGCATGTGCGTTAGATTCGCTAGAATCTCTATAACAATATTACACTTTATAGTTCAATATTACACTTCCTGGCAAAGGTCCCCTTTGTCCCTCTTAAAAGAAATACACAACACAGTGTTTATAAAATAAGATAGAGTTTACTTACAGTTTCATCCTGAGTTACAGCATAATCTCAGAAAGGCAGGCTTGCTTAGAAAAGTTACAAGTATATATATATCTAGAGACTACTTAGTAAAGTAAGACTCCATTTGGTCTCACTCTTGGCTGCAGGCCTAGAGTGAGAACCATGCTAACTAGAGATTCTCTGGAGATGTGTCCTCATCGAGGGAGGAAGTAGCTAAGAGAGAGAGAGTGATTGCAGGCTAGGGGCTTATCTAATCCAACTCATTTGCATGTCTGAGGGAACAGGAACTGACCTGTAGTCAGGTGTCCCTCCAGGTGAGTTCCTGTTAGTGGACACTCTAGGAACTGTTGTGACTTGTCTGCCCCAGTGTTCCATCCCACAGCCCCGTCCCTTAAGACAGGCTGGTCTGATGGGTGGTTAGTGTTTTGGGGTGAAAAGGCTTGGGGGACCCTTTTCAGCCCCACATTCCTTTCTGGGGCAGTCTTCCACGGGCCGCACACTAGTGCAGCGTTTCTCAACCGGTGTTCCGCGGCACAGTACTGTGCCGCGAGACACCGGCTTGTGTGCCGCGACGTGCGGCGAGGAAAAGGGCGCTTTGCATTGCTGACGGACTTCCGGCGAGGCAAGATGGCACGCGGCACGGCAGCGCAAAGCCTCCGTGCCGCCAGCCTAGCCTCCGGACCGCCGGAACCGCCGCCGCCGGTATGCGGGCGCCAAGTGAGCCTGGCCCACCGGAGCGACACCGAAAGCACCCGGCTGGAGGATCGACGGACCCCTGGGCTCCGCGGCAGCCACGTGGGCGTCGGAATCACCCGGCGGATCAAGCGGGGAGCCACTAAAGCCCCCCCCAGCGAGCCCGCCTGCGGCCGGGAAGAGCTCCGAAGCCTGGGACCTCCCACCACGCGGCGGCCCTGCCTCGTCGCCACAGCCGTTGCCACCCCAGCCGCCCCAGGAGACGAGGAAAAGGAGGGAGGCCCCCCCCCAGGTGAGGGAAAAAGGGAAAGATAGGGAGGAAAGGGCCCCTCGCCACCCCCCAAACTAAACTAAATATAGGGAAAGGGCCCCTTCGTCTCCCCTCCAAACTAAACTAAATATAGGGCGGCACAGAGTTGGTGTGCCATGGGATTTTTTTTCATAGAACAAGTGTGCCGTGGCCCAAAAAAGGTTGAGAAACACTGCACTAGTGATGGGTGGGATCTCATCAAGCAAAATACAATGCCATTGGGCCAGAACCTGTAACTGGCACAGACACTGTTGAAGTGAGTGGCCAGGCTGCACACGCAGCTGCGGCTCCAAAGCTTTCCTGGTGGTATTGTGGGGGACAGATTGAAGGGAGAGCAGGGATCTTGAAGTTGTCCATCAACAGTTAGTAGCACCTAGACAGCAGAGTAGGCACACCTGGTCACAGCCTGCCCCATAATGGAGAGATAAGAACAGAAGAAGAGCCCTTCTGGATCAGGCCAAAGGGGACCCATCTAGTCCAGCATCCTGTTCTCACAGTGGCCAAGCAGCTGACCATACAAAACCCACAAACAGAACCTTAGTATTCTTCCCTCCTATGGTTTCAAACAACTGGCTTTCAGAAGCATACAGTTCCAATAGTACAGTAGAGGTATTCTATGTCTCAGATTTATATTCAAATCAAAGCAATTCTTTCTAAATTTGCATATATATATACAGACAAACAAGCACTTGCTAATGTCATGAAAATCTGTGCTCTTCAATCTTAGTGCGTCTCCTTTCTTCATTTGGAGATGTTTGAGTGGTTGCCTTGGCTATCTGTTTCACTGTGAATTGTGGCAACAGAATAGTGTTTTCTATGCCTCTTGCTATTATTATTGCAGTGTTGTTGTTCATTGCAGTTTGGACTGTGTGTTACTTCAAGAGTTTGTTTAATTGATTCTAACTTTTGAACTATTTTGGGGTTGTCTTTTGGAGGTGGAAAGCAGGCCTGAATTATTTCATACATAAACAGTTTAAAATATGTTGTGTTTGCATTGCACGCTCTAAGCATCCAAATCACTCCAGACACATTCACTCACCAATCCTTACAACAACCGTGTAAGGTAGGACAGAATTTTGTTCTCCATATGTGCAAGGCTGGGGCTGAGAGATAATGGCTTGCTGAAAGCCACCTACCCAGTTTGTAGCTGAGCTGAGATTTGAACAAGGGGCTTCCCATATCTCACACTCCTTAACCACTATGGTACAAACAGTTGTTTTGACCACAGTCCCTAAACAGCCACCAAATGTTTCGATGCTTTGTCATTATAGCCTAACACAGCTGTTGTTCTGGATATGACCTTACAGTGGTTCTAAATGGGGACAGATGTACAGTGAACACACAACCAAAAACCTAGAGCGGCACATGTGTCAAAGCTTGGGAAAGCACCCAGTGTGCATTGAACGCATTATAGAGACTCAACATATGTAACCCACAAGTGCCAGGACTGTGGGACTAGCAATTGCTACACAATGTGCATTTCCAAACACAAAAATTCAGAGCTAGGATACTTTATTATTATGATTATGATTGTCGGAACAAAAATGTCTTCAATTCTTTCCAGAAAGTGCAGGTAGCAGGTTCTTGTTGTAGCTTGACAAGAATGCTATCCCACAGAACAATGGCAGCCACACGAAAGCCCTGCTGGGTGGGGCTGATGGAATTGTTGCTCAAAACATCTGGAGGGCGCCAGGTTGAGGAAAATAGCAGTATGTGGGAAAGTTGGGGTGCCTCCAACACCATCATCTCAGTGAGAGAAATCAGAGTGTAAGAGGATTTTTTTAAAATGTGGCATCAAATTCTTTGGGAATTTCTTTGAGAGTTGGTCTTTGCCATGATGACTGAGAAATCTCCCCACATATGTGGTGTTGTTGCTGATGTTCTATTATGGCTGATGCTCTTTTCTAACTCCAGCTAATTTCATTGAGAAGATGAGGCCCAGTCACAGAAGGCAGCTCTCCAGGCAAGCTGATGTGTGCAGTAGTGGATCTTTGGCAAAATAAATCAAACAAGCTGCCATCTTCTTAAAGGCTGTTGAGAAGCTACACTTAATACAGCACATTCTCTAGTATGATTATGATGACCCCCCCCCCCAGTCAAGAGAGCATCTAAGGAACCTCAAGCATGCTGTGGTCTTGGATCAGAACCCACAAATGCTGCAATTGTTACTCAGACACAGTTGTGATGAAAATCCTTTCTCTGTTCTGAGCTGCCCCCACCTTACAAATGACTTCCTGCACACCTGTACCCACATTAATGGATAAACAGACATTTAAGTAACTTGTTTGATGGTGTGTCATACAGAATTGCCCAGAGAGATGCAGATTTGAAGCTCTGGTTCAAAATAATCATTTGAAGGATATGCGTATCATATACCATAGAAGTACCGTAGCTTTTATGGCAATGGTTGCTCTGTACCCCACAATAAGGAGATATTTTCTCATACCATGTGTAAACCAAGGCTCCCTGTTTCCATTGCTGGGGAAGAGGTATATATGAAGCAAAGGAGAGGAAACATTGATTTCTTTGTCTGTGGAGGTACTTGAGTAGCACACATTGCCCCTCAAAAAGAGGGCAGGAGGGAACACCAGTTTCTGTAAAATTTGCAAGTGTCAATTGATATGTACAGGTGCAAATGTAGAAATGAGGACTACACTTCAAATAGAAATGCAATGCATCTCACTACAGTGGGCATCAGAAGAGTGACCAGGTGACCTGTCTTTGCCTGCTCAGCTTGCTGTGCTGCTCACAGTGGACGGGCAACTCTGAGGCCCCCCCCCGTCCCTCTTTCTGAAGGTTCTTTATCTTTAAATCAGGCTTCTAAATAGAAGATTGTCACCCATCAAGCGGGACATGTGATTAACCCAGAGTGGAGCGAGAGAAAAGATCTCTCCACCCACTTAAAGCACTAGTGGTGTGCTCAGTAAGTTGACCCCGCCACACACACCTGCCTAGGAGCTGGGACATAGTTAGCATTCTTGGCTGCTGGAACCCACTTCCTGCCTTCCTCTCTCTCTCTCTCTCTCTCTCTCTCTCTCTCTCTCTCTCTCTCTCTCTCTCTCTCTCTCTCTCTCTCTCTCTCTCTCTCTCTCTCTCTCCCTCCCTCCCTCCCTCCCTCCCTCCCTCCCTCCCTGCTAGAAAGTGGTCCGTTGCTGCCCAGAGTTTGTTTTCTTAGAAGGTGGGCTGTGGGCTTGCGAAGCCGAACAATTTCCTGCCCTAAAAGAACATAGTCCCTTCCTCTCCTTTTTGGGGTGGGGGCAGTGCTTTTTTTCTGGGGGGTGCAGGGGTACGAATATTCCTAAACATTTTGTGAATTTAAGTTTGGCCTCATTGAACGGCAGTATTTCAATATGAGTAGGAATATGAGAGTACCCCATAAACATTTTTTTAAAAGAAAAAATACACTGCCTATCATTCACCTCCTTCAGCCCTGTTTACAATTTCACACTACATGCCCCTTTTGCAGCACACAACCTGTTTTTAGAGTGGCTGCCCAGGTTGGGGGTGGAGCTGTCAGACTAGATGGCAGGCTTTGCAGGAATGCTTAAGGGAAACATTTCTCTGGACCCAATAAGTCCACTGTCTAGGGACTCACTGTTGGTGGCCCCTCCCGGTCTCCCTTCTCAGGTTTTTATTGGGGAAAAATCTTTTTATCTTTAAATTGGGCTTATCTTTATCTTTAAACTAGAAAGCCCTTCAACAGAAGAGGACACCTTCAAATAGAGGACTATCCACTGACAGCTATTCAAAGAGAGGTCTACCCTAAATTTATATGTATGGATACAACTTATAAATAAGGCAAGGTGACTCAGTCTGTTGTCCAGCTCCTCACTGCTGATGGGCAACATCAAGGCCCCTCTTGTTCTCGTCTCCATTAAGGGCATAAGAGACTAGATGGATTAGGCCAGGCATCCCCAAACTTTGGCCCTCCAGATGTTTTGGACTACAATTCCCATCTTCCCCAACCACTGGTCCTGTTAGCTAGGGCTCATGGGAGTTGTAGGCCAAAACATCTGGAGGGCCGCAGTTTGGGGATGCCTGGATTAGGCCAACCAACCAACCAACCAACCAACCAACCAACCAACCAACCAACCAATGATTTACTACACAGTCACAGACTCCCTAAAAGGAAGCATACAAAGAATAAAAGCAGGAGCAATAAAAATGGCTGTCTTCCAACAGTCTTTCAAATAAGTGGCTATTCTCTCTACAGCAGAACATATCACCACGCTGCAGCAGAAGACACAAGAGGTAAAACCACAGCTTTCCTTGGCACCAGTTATGCCTCAGGCCAGAATAATATTGTATCCAGCTTGGATCACCACATTTCTGTAGGCCTTGAAATGCAAACATTAAATGGGGATGTTTCAGAGGAAAGTGACAGAAATGAGAAAGAGTTTGGATGGAAAGCAATGAGGGAAGACAGGAGATGGAAAGAGCTATCCTTATTTAGCTTGGAGCAGAGACGGGCAGCTCCTATGGGGGGGGGGGGAAGTTCCCTGAATGCGGCGTCATTGCTGGGCTCAAAGTGCCAGGAAGGATGTAAGAGCTGGAAGTGCTTTGGTGGCAGACCAGCTCCTGTTGAGTTCAAGACAGGATGAATGCATCCATAGCCAGCAGTGAGCCCCCGCAGCAGTTGCTGGAAGTCTTTTCAAGAAGTTCTACCTAACCTGTTCTGGCAGGTTATTATATTAACTTAGAGGTATGCAAGGATTCCCCACCTCCACCCCATTTAAAAAGTTGATATGTTTCTCTTATTAAGACCTCTTTGTTTACTTATTCATTCATCCATTTATTTTTTGTTGAATTTATGTCCTGCCCTTTGTCAAATTCGTGATCTGACAATTGAGAAATGTGTTGTTGCTCTCATGCAAATTCTTGAGAGGAGGATGGATGATGTTTGTCGGGGTTCTTTTGCATGGCAAGCCAACCCTTCACAAAGGTTGTGTGTGATTCATTCTGAGGTTCCTTCCCATTTCATAACCTGTGGTTGGAAATCATGAAGAAATGTGCCATGCGCAGAGAGGAAGATGGTGGGCTGGAAATGCTGGCATTGCATTAGGTAGCCGATAATAATAATAATTTTGTACTTCAGCATTGCCTTCTCATCTATTAATGATCTGCTGGTGGATCGGCTAGAGAACAACAATTACCAGATCTTTAGAAGGCATCTCAAGGCAGCCCTGTTTAGAGAAGCTTTTAATGTTTGATGGATTTCTGTATTTTAATATTTTGTTGGACCCAGGTGGCGCTGTGGGCTAAACCACTGAGCCTAGGGCTTGCTGATCAGAAGGTTGGCGGTTCGAATCCCTGTGATGGGGTGAGCTCCCGTTGCTTGGTCCCAGCTCCTGCCAACCTAGCAGTTCGAAAGCACATCAAAATGCAAGTAGATAAATAGGAACCGCTATAGCGGGAAGGTAAACGGCGTTTCCATGTGCTGCTCTGGTTTGCCAGAAGCGGCTTTGCCATGCTGGCCACATGACCTGGAAGCTATACGCCGGCTCCCTCGGCCAATAATGCGAGATGAGTGCGCAACCCCAGAGTCGGTCACGACTGGACCTAATGGTCAGGGGTCCCTTTACCTTTACCTTAATAATAATAATAATTTATTATTTATACCCCGCCCATCTGGCCAGGTTCCCCCAGCCACTCTGGGCGGCTTCCAACAAAATATTAAAATACAGAAATCCATCAAACATTAAAAGCTTCCCTAAACAGGGTTGCCTTGAGATGCCTTCTAAAGGTCTGGTAATTGTTGTTCTCTAGCCGATCCACCAGCAGATCATTAATAGATGAGAAGGCAATGCTGAAGTACAAAATATGAGTCCAAACAAAGCTATTTGGGCTCCATCACACATAACTAGGACTGTGCATTTTGCTTGTCGACAATCATGTTTTATCTGATTCAGATATCAGTATGCTCGGCCTCTTGACATTCTGCCAAAAACAAACAATAAAGTTTCCAGTCCTCATGACTAACAAAGTTATTGCCTGGTGAAATCTAAGAACCTTGTGCAGGGCTTCCACCTGTCAGTTTCTGGACATTGCTTAGACTTTCCAACCAGCTAGCAAAAGCAGACAAAATCATGTAAAAAGAATAAGTAGATGTATGCAGATTTGATCTATCTGCATGTGCATTTCAACCTGGTGCAGAATTTGGAACTTCTAGCTAAGAATATTACTTTCAACAAGGTGGTGCCCACCCCCTCACAATGCCTTGGACTACATCTTCCATCAGCTCCAGAAAGTGATGGCTGTAAGAGTATCTATAGCCCTGGTCACCCTGTGCCCACCACATTGCTGACACATGCTTAGAGGTTATCACTTCTGACTTTAAACTTGGAAATTGCACTCCAGTCCTTCAAAGGAGCTAAACTGTTGACAGTTGTCCCCCCCCCCACCCGAAACAGTTGATTCCCTTCAGAGACCTGCTTGAAATCTGTGTTTCAGGGAACCTCGAGTGCACTGAGGAAAACCTTCTGAGGTGGGCCCCTCTCCCAGCCGCTCCAAATATTCTTCCCAACGCCCTTTCCCTTTCCCATAAGAAACCCTTAAAAATGACACGCCTATCAGGAAACCTCAAATCAGGGCCAATGTTTTTGAAAGACTTGGGGGGGGGGAAAGAAAAAAGAAAAATACACATCTGCCAATATAATCTGACTTTTCCAAATAAATAAAACCGGCTCTCTCCAACTTTGATCCGGTGTTCTAGCCTTTTTTATTTACTTAATTGTCCCATCCAAGTTCTGAACGGGCTGGTTGCCCACAGCTGCTGAGCCTGCATTCCTCGGGGCTTATCACGGGCTGCCTCACCTGTTTATTATTACCCCAGCAGGCTCCGGTAACTGAGGTCTGTCTGAACATTGCACCCCTGCCTGAGCACTCACCACAGGGGTTCCACCTGCCTCTGCTTTTCACAGCACACTCCATATTTGTTACCTGCTGGCCTCGCTGCTGTGCAGAGGTGGCTGTTGCCTGTTGGAACTAGTGGGGCAGAAGGCAGGGAGGCCAGCATCAAATGGTGCTGCAGCCAATGAATGGAAGAGCCAGAGCCAAATAATTCTGGTTTTGTCCCTATCCTCCTCCCTGCTGAGTTCTAGAGGGCATCACAGAGACTAAGGAGGAGGAGAGTGACAGGTAATGACACCCCACCCACCCCATACTGATTGCAAGCAGAAAGGCCAAAACGTTTGAGGTGATGGGGTAGAGCCCCCCTTGCCCCAATGGACCAGCCTCCACTGCCGCTCTGCCGCAACTGATAGAAAGGGGCGTGTTGCTGTATGAGAACACAGACCCATCATGTCTTGGGGCACCTTGGCATCTCCAACTGGACACCAGCACATTGAGCACAAACTGGGCAGGGGGAAGCAAGGTAAATTCTGAAAGAGAGGAAGCTGCCTTCCACCAGGTCAGGCTAGTCCAGTCTTACTTACTGTGACCAGCAGTACTTCTCTAAGATCTCAGGGAAAGAAGGTTCTCTCCCATCACCTGCTATCCCAACTTTCACCAGTGTGGAAGTTTCACCCATCAGCTCCATCCACACTTGGAAATGCACCAGAAAGTGTGGAATGAACCAAGGATGAATGGGAAGGCATAGAAAAAGCGCATCACTACTACATGTGCCATATAATGCCCATTCCGCATTTGTAAGAACTCAATTGATTCGTGTGGCAGCGCCTGCACTTTGGAACTCCCTGCCTATTGAGATGAAGTGGGTGCCTTCACTATACTCTTCTTGGTACCAGTTTTCATAGAAAACTGGCATATAGGGAGAGACCTAGGCTTTTTCTTTCTCCCCCTGTATGTAGGGTTGGGGTGTGTGTGTGTGTTTAATCCAAGGTATATTCATTTTGTATCCCACCGTTCCACTCAAGGAGCTCAGAGCAGTGTTTTAGCCTCATAACATAAGAACCCAAGAGCCTGCTGGATCAGGCCAATGGCCCATGTCATCCAGCATCCTGTTCTCACAGTGACTAACCAAATGCCTATGGGGAGCCCCTAGGCAGCACCTGAGTGCTCTCCCCAGTTGTGACTCCCAGCATCAGGTTACTTAGGGGTACATTGCCTCTAACAGTTGAGGCAGAACATAGTCATTTTGTGGTTAGTAGTCAGTGACATCTTTATCCTTCATGAATTTGTCTAATCCCCCTTTTAATCCATCCCCATTGGTGGCCATCACCAACTCTCGAGGAAGTGAATTCCATCATCTAGCTACCGTATGCATTGTGTGAATAAGTATTTTCTTTTGTCTGTCTTGAATCATCCCACATTCAGCTTCATTGGATGTCCAGCTTGACAAAATGGCTCCCGCCCTCCTTGAGGCACCTGACAATTTCAGGCCTACATCTGTATCAACTAACTTCAGAGAGATGGGGGGGGGAGGAGTTGCAGGGCTAATAATTCCTTTCCTGACAGAGGTTTCCTGGGCCTTGAAACCATAAAACAGCTGCTTTTCATTTCGGTTGGGATTTTTTATATTCTTTTTAAACCGATTGCCTTCAGGATGAGGCAAGCTGCAGGGTTAAGTAAAGAAATAAAATAAAACAACAGGGAAACGGTCGACTGCTGCAGTTTTCCCTGTCATGGAGCTGTCATGAGGAGAAAAAATGGCACCTGTTGATCTCCTGGCTACCGCGCAGCCACAAAAAGGCATAGAAGCTGATTTTGAGACTGCGTTTTACTGCTCTTTGTCCAAGTAAATGTGTTACTTTACAGACATGTTTCTCATTAAAGTCCCTAAAATATCAGAATTTTGCAGGAATGGTGGAGGAAGTCGATTTTGTTTGCATTTTAATAAGAAACTACCCAATTTTCACTTCTCAAACCAATATGTGAACCAAAACACACCTGTCCTTCAAAATTTGCAGTGTGGTGGAGCTGTCCAACCAAACAATGTGTATGAAAATTGATATATCAGGGGAAATTCCTTGCAAAGATGTGTATTTTTGTCAAAACGTCATAAAAAAATGAGTTCATTAGAAGAAATTTGCCCTAAAATGCAAAAAAAAATCCATGAATTTAAAGCTGGAAAAACTAAAAACGCAGGAGAACTGCAATGGACAGATTCTTTCAGCCTTAATCAGAAGTCCATTCCATAGTAATTTGAGCAGGGGCCTCATTTGGGGCTACCCTGTTCTGTGGAACAACATCCCTGTTGAGATATAGTAGGTGCCCATTGTTTGAACTTTCCAGAAACAACAGATGACATTTTTGTTTTGACAAGCTTTCTGCCAACTTCACCTGGTGCAAAATTCAGTGGCCAGGTTGCTTATTGGGACAAGACAATCTGCACATATAACACCAATTCTGGTCCAACTGCACTGGCTGCCAATTAGTTTCCAGGACCAATTCAAAGGGCTGGTTTTGATCTATAAAGCCTTAAACAGCTCAGGACCACAATATCCCAAGGACACCTCTCCCCACATGAACCGAGCCAGATCCTGCAATCACCATTTGATGCCCTTCTTCATGTGCCTCCTCCATGAGAGGTCCAGGGGGCAGCAACATGAGAACAGGCCTTTTCTGTGGTGGCTCCTCGCTTGTAGAATGCTCTCCCCAGGAAAGCTCTCCCGGTGCTTTCGTTACATATATTTAGGTGCCAGACAAGAACATTATTCTTCTCCTAGACCTTTGGCTAATAAAACCATCTATGGCCTTTTAAAGTATACAGAGGATATTGTTTTTGTTTGTTACTATGGTATGCATTTTTATATTGTAAACTACCCTCTGCTCCTTGTATAGAAATTTAATAAATAAAATAATACAGTGGTACCTCGGGTTAAGTACTGAATTGCTTCCGGGGTGCCATTTGCTCCCCAAAAAGTACTTAATCCAAGCGGCGATAGCACGCGTGCGCAAAGCAGCGATAGAGCGCTTCTGCGCATGCGTGAACCACGCAGATCGCTTCTGCACATGCGTGAACCACGCAGATCGCTTCTGCGCATGCACGCGCGGGGGAACCTGGAATTAAACACTTCCAGGTCCGCGGAGTACTTAAACTGAAAGTACTCAAATCGAAGCATACTTAAACCGAGGTATGACTGTAATAAATTAGGTGTTCATTCTGTATAATTTAAAAATCTATCATTAGTTGTCTTTTTTGGTACAGTGGTACCTCGGTTTGCGAATGTTTCTGTTGATGAAAGCTTCGGTTTTTGAATGCCATAAACCCAGAAGCAAATGCTTCCGTTTCTGAACGTGCCTTGGAAGTCAAATGGCTTCTGCTGAGAGTATTTGTTATTTTTCTCAATTTTCTCTATTAAATTTGCAGGCCGCCCTTTGTTCCTCGGTTTCTAAACATTTCGGAACTCGAATGGTCTTCTGGAACAGATTACGTTCGAAAACCGAGGCACCACTGTACTGTTTTCAAAGCTTTCGAATTTTAAAATGGCTGTAGGTCAGTAGTACACCATCTGCTTGCATGCAAAAGATTCTAGGTTCAATCCCTGCCATCTTCAGGTAGGGCTGGAAGAATGAGCCCCAGAGGAGCTTCTGCCAGTATATGTAGATAATACTGAGCTAGATAGACAGATCCTAGTCTGACTCGATATAAGGCAGCTTTCAACCTTCCTGTGTTTTAATTGTTTTTACGTAGGTCGCCTTGGGACTCACATGGAAGGCGATGCGTAAATGAATAAGTAATAAAATAATAAAGAGGCTGGCAGGTAACCGAAAAATTCTTTTGTTGTTGTTATATCAGCCTTAAAAAAAGAAACCCAGGACATTTTGCACATGTGTGTATTTTATTGAAGAACATTGCTGGACAGTCCAGACAAGACTCAGGAGAGCTGGCACTGCTGAAAAGAAGGGAGGAAACAGCCAAGTCGAATTGGAGTTGCTGAGGCAGGCAAAGCATTTAGGAGGGCTGAAAGTCAGGTTCCCTGGGGATCCCGATTTCTTGGAGGCTGCTCTTGTGTGCTTTGGATCTTCCTCATAAGAGATGGCTGCTCCTGCGGTTTTCCTGACTGGGATACAGCTGACGAAAGACACAGGTGAGGAAAATAAATGAATGGAACTAACCAAATAAATGGGAAGCAAATTGCCTGGGGCCTTACCTTTGGAAACAGCAACGGTGACCACACCTAAAGACCCTTCCTCTCCTGTTTTCAAAGACTTGGGCATTGGGTGGGCTGTGCTTAGAGGCACAGAAATCTGAAGAGTCGAAGGAACGGCCCATGCTTATTATCCCCCGCCCCCTTATAGGTAAAGAAATTATAGCCCAGGGCCAGTGAAAAAGAACAACAACAACAACAACAACAACAACAACAACAACAACAACAACAACAAGCAGTTCCTGGGACACACCACAGACAGTGCGATATTTCTCCCTCTTCAGGGTGACTCAGCAAATTGCCACTTACAGTAATAGACAAATTGCTCATAAGATCTGCACCAAAGTTTTGCAGTATATCTCCACCTGCTAAGGGGAGCGGTCCAGTTCTGCAGAATGGTAGAGCTGACCCTGCAGAAGGTGGTGCAGTGAGTTGGTGCATCTGGCTGTTAACCAGAAGGTTGGTGGTTCAAGCCCACCCAGGGACGGCAGGGGGCAGGACTCCTGCATTGCAGGGGGCTAGACTATATGGCCCTTGGGATCCCTTCCAACTCTATGATTCAATGATTTCTATGACTTCTGCTGTCTGACATTTCAGTTGGTCCTAATGAAGATATTAGTTTGACATTCCTTTTTTGTATCTCAAGCAATGTCTTACAATGGGACTGAAACTTCTGAACTGCTGGTAGAGCCCACCAGATCGTGGGAGCTTTAGGGCCACTTTGGACCACTTCTTTTATGGATGGATTCACAAATCTACTTGTGGAGCCCATTTATTACTCGATGGCAAATCTTGTTGGAAGTGCAACAGCAGGGATCATTCAGTTTGTAACTTAAGAGTTAATTCTATTAATGTTTAGTTAACTAAGCCAAGAGGGGGATGTGTGGAGGTGTGGCTTAGCAACCAGATAGAATGGCATAATGTATGCTGAGGTAGCACATGCTCTGGTTGGCTATATAGTTGCAAGGGAGCTTTTCCTCAGTATGTTTGGTTGACTATCTCCCTGTTATGTGCAAGGCCTGAAGTAAGAGAGAGAAACTTCTCTGATAAGTTCTTCTCTAATTATATACCTTTTTTTGTTCGATTTTCTGAGTAAAGTGTTATCAGGATATCTTTTCTCTCTGGACTCCATATGCATTATTGGCTTTGCTAAGATTAATTGCTCTCTTATTGCATTCTTGTCCAACTCCTTTTTATTTCAATAGAGCTTGCACCAAGGACTTCTGGATGAATTGTGCCTCTCTACCTGACTTCTCTTCTCATGAGGTGGCCAAAGTATTGGAGCCTCAGCTTCACGATCTGTCCTTCCAGTGAGCACTCAGGGCTGATTTCCTTAAGAGCCTATCCATTCTTAAGGAAATCAGCCCTGAGTGCTCACTGGAAGGACAGATCGTGAAGCTGAGGCTCCAATACTTTGGCCACCTCATGAGAAGAGAAGAATCCTTGGAAAAGACCCTGATGTTGGGAAAGATTGAGGGCACTAGGAGAAAGGGACGACAGAGGACAAGATGGTTGGACAGTGTTCTCGAAGCTACGAACATGAGTTTGACCAAACTGCGGGAGGCAGTGCAAGACAGGAGTGCCTGGCGTGCTATGGTCCATGGGGTCACGAAGAGTCGGACACGACTAAACGACTAAACAACAACAACAACCTGACTGCCTCACACTTCTTGCTTATTGCCTCACAAACATGAGGAGGTGATCCTTCTTTCTTAATGCAAAGCACATGTACCTATTTTTATCTGAGCAGCATTGGAGGCCATCCATTGGGTACAGATATTCATGTTTAGTTAATCCTTTCCTACTCTTGAAAATCTGGGCCTTCTTGCAGAGGAGACAAAAAGAGATGCAATGGGTGAGGAAGGAGCATTTATTGCAGGATGATAAACAGATGCATCTCAGGGCATAACGACCTATGATATTAATTATGTGATTAGCGATCACACCATCATGTGTTTTTAAAAAATTAAATACCAGGCATTGTTGGGAGATGTTATCAAGAAAGCAGCTTGTGTGGAGGAAAAGTTTATGATGTCCCTCCCCAGTTGCAATGTCCATGAAATCTACTCTTTCTGCAGTGCAGAAAACAGCATCGGGGGCAGCACTGGCACAAATGGGAGCTCTGTTTCAAAATGATAATTGCTGCACATCGAGAGGGGTGACTCTGATGGAGGTTGTTGCTGGGGAAGGAAGGTTTCAAGACATAGCTGCCAAGTTTTCCCTTTTCTCGCGAGGAAGCCTATTCAGCATAAGGGAAAATCCCTTTAAAAAAGGGATAACTTGGCAGCTATGCTTCAAGAGCCCCTAGCTACACAATGCAATCTTGATTATAGTTCCCACCCACAACGTCTAGTATTTAATACACACTGCATTACTGCTGATCATGTCATCATTAATGGCACTTGAAGTTAGGGCCTCAGACATAAATGTCTAATTTCTGGGCATCTTATTATTGTCCCCTTTTCATCTACAACATATAGGCTGCATGCAGGTGTACAGGTATAAACATAGGAAAGCCGCCAGTACACATGCCAGCCCCAAAGGAAATCAGGAGCTCCACTCTCACTTTCCAACCAACCACAGTTACTTGTTTAATTCAAACTGAGAGCTGAGGTTAGTAGTAATGATGGTTTAGGGGAACAAGAAACTAAACCACAGTTTGTCCAGGTTTGGATGTAATGAGAAACTGTGGTTAGTTGAAAGTCTTTTGATTTCCCTGCAGCTACACAGAAAAGTAGGGAAGATGGGGAGGCTAGAGCAGAGGCTTCCCCACATTTATTCATATAATGCTAACCTCTGATCTTCTTGAAGCAGTGCCAGTGGAGGGTAGCAGGAGGGCTAGTTCAGTGTTACATACTGTCTAGGCTGCAGTTTCTCTTTTGTAGCTTCCTTCCTCCTCATCCACAATTACCCTCTGCAATCTATTTAACTGTCCCTTTGATGAACACTCCTATACTCACCTTTTTTAGTGGCTCATAATTTATCCGCACAGCACACTTACATGTGAGGAGGGGTGGGTGGAGAGAGAGAGAGAGAGAGAGAGAGAGAGAGAGAGAGAGAGAGAGAGAGAGAACACCACACATTTCACTCACAGGCAGTTCTTGTGATGTTCCTGGGTGTGCCTATGCTAGATGATTGATGGGCACCATGTTGGGGGCAGATGGAGTGTGCCGCGGGTTCACCAAGAGCGCTGAGCTGTCCAATATGCTGACGGATGAAGCGTGTCCAGACCATGAGGGATGACACCTCCAGCAGCCTAGCCTCCTTTTGCGTCTCTCCCGCCCCCCTCGGCTGCTGTCACGCTGGGGCGGTAAAGGTGATGGAGCGTGTCCGCTCTGCAAAGGACGTCATTGCCTGTGCTATGCAGGAGTTTTTGCTGATGGACCATCTTTCTTCCACTCCCAGCATCTTTTCCACTCTCTGGGCCAGATCCACAGTAAGATGTAAATCATCTTTGCACACTCCGGCTGAAGGAAGTGAAGCTGCGCCAGTCTACAGGGACCTTGCAGTTTACCCCTGTGATTCTCTATTCCTGTCAAAATGTGATTCAGTGAAGCTGAGCTGCACCATGATGTGTTATCTCAGAGATGCCAGCTGCGCTGGGGGAGTCACCCTGCAAGGCAGGCAGCCTGATCTTGTTCATAAGCATATGCTGAAGCAGGCCATTAAATGCTTTCTTTAGAGTGGGCATAAGGAAACTTGGGCCCCCTAGGTTTTGTTGGACTCCAACTCCCACCAGCCAAGGATGATGGACATTGTAGTTCAATGTTCAGGGATGATGGGAAATACAGTCCAACAACATCTGGAGGACCGCAGGGTTGTAGCCAGTACTACCGTGTTTTCCCGAAAATAAGACACTGTCTTATATTTATTTTTCCTCAAGAAGACACACTATGGCTTATTTTCAGGGGATGTATTATTTTTATTATGCGTCCAGCCTCGCCTCTTCCTTGGTGCCCTCCAGAATTGCGCCTATCACTATGTCTTATTTTTGGGGTATGGCTTATATTGTGCAAATGCTTAGAAATCCTGCTACAGCTTATTTTATGGGTATGTCTTATTTTGGGGGAAACAGGGTAGTCCTTTTCATGACTTAGGTCTAGTAATTTCAGTGGGTCTACTCTGAGTATAACTTTGTTGTTGTTTAGTCGTTTAGTCGTGTCCGACTCTTCGTGACCCCATGGACCAGAGCATGCCAGTATAACTTAGTTGGATTCAACTCACAGATTTTGCACCCCTGCTGTAAACTTCGTCGAGCAGGGTTGAGGAACGTACAATCTTCTAGATGTTGCTGGACCCCAACTCCCATCACCCTTGATCATTGCTCATGTTGACTGGGGCTGATGGCAGCAACATCTGGAGGGTCACAGGTATATTGAGTAATATAAGAGGACAGTCCTCTTCAAAGGCTTATAAGCCTTTTTGAATGAATGAAATTACACACACACACCCCTCAACTTTGGATGGAGCCAATCAAGTGGCCAAGACAGGTCAGGCAAAAAAAGAGGAATAAAAGTGGTGTGAATGGAATTCTACATGTTGACATGTTCACAAGCAGAAGGCCGTCTCCCAACATCTGGGCTGGGATATTGTGCGTTGCCTAAGAGCAACTCCAGATGTTCCAAAAGCCTTTTATTCATTGCCCTTTATTCATTACATTTTCTTCCTTTCCTCCTTTTCTCTCCCCGCCACTATTGGCTCACTAAATCAAGGGAGACAGGCTTTTTAAAGAAAAGCTGGCCAGGGGAAATAAATAAATAAATGGCCCAATGGCAAGATGAAATGAATTCTCTGGAACCAAATAAGCAGATGTGCCTCCCGCCCGCCCCGCCAAATGAGCTGAGAGAGGAATGGCGGGTTGCATCTGAACCTTTGAGCAAGGTTGATTAGCCATGAGCTGAAAGGAACAAACCGCAATCCTGATACTCCTGAGAAGGGATGGAAAGGAAAGGCTGGTGCTTGGGCAAGAGAGATGGAGAAAAAGATATTAAGAAAAGTGGCCTGGCTGGCTTCAGTGCATATCCCCACCTTGTCTGCTATTTCTTACCAACTCTACTTGGTTCAGAGGTGGAAATGTTAAAAAGAAGGAGGGGATTTTGCTTGTACATAGGACATTTCTAGGAAGCTGTGTGGGAGGCATTTCTTAAATTGATGCAAAAGGATTGTTGAGTTATCAGTTAAAAAGAATAATGCTGCCATGCTTTATTCCAGGGATCAGGAACCTCAGGCCCAGGGCTGAATATGACCCTCCAGCCACGGTCGCTCATACTAGTGGTCCCTACACTCAGGCAGTGGCCAGAAAGGTGCCTCAGTAAGGTTCACAAGCAGACCGTGATGGTGAGTTTCAGTGCTCAGGAATGTTAAGGCTAAGCATCTCATAGTTGGAGACTGTGAGTACTCTGTGCGTGGGAAAAAAATTAAAATGTTCCAAGTGGTTAACTGGAAATCCTGCTCAGTCAAGTTGTTTAGGGCTCTGTGCATAAACAAAAGGACCTTGAACCTTGCCTGGTAGGAAACTGGCAATTTGTGATTATTGGTGGTACAGCAAATGCTTGGAAGCTGACCTTTAAAATTATTATTATTATTATTATTATTATTATTATTATTATTATTATTCTATTTATCAGCATATCCACAGCTGAGCCCTTGCTTTGAAAAGCCCAAGGCTAAGTCCTGGGGAACTATGGCACAAATGAAACATTGGATTTAATCATGAGTCATCTACATCCAAAACCAACATATTATCATCCATGATCCCATGCTGACTGATGACACAAATCTTTCAGTTTGCTGTCATTGGGCAATTTGACAATCCTTGACATCCAAGTTCTTCAATGAGATCCAAGTCCTCTGCAAAAACGTTGGACATGGAAAGATACAGGCCCACAAAGCAGGCAGGTGGAGCCTGGCTGAGAGCAGACTCAAGTTGGTGGGGCAGTGCCCCATTTGCCCTAACAGATGAGTCCTTCACTGCAATTCTTGGGTATGGTTTTTTTTTCCTTTGTAAGCCTTTCCTGGCCAATTGCTTATGGAACCTCTTTCCTCTTAGCAATACACAACAGTAAGGACAGCAGAAAGTAAAATTCACAACTATGTGACAACCTTTCATAGAATTCTAGAAGATGAGATGTAATGTTAACATTAATTGCTTTGTCACAATGTAATATTAAATGCTTATTACAGTGTTAAAATGCAGGTGTTTTGATTACAGTAAACGAACATCTTTCTTAATTTGTATTGTTTATTTCAATTGTATTATTATGAAGTTGTACACAGGGTTCTGCATCTTTGATGAACTTATCTCCTGTAGATTATATCTATTCTTATTCTTCTTTGGCGATCACTCGTATCCGAGTAAGATTGTCTTCCATAAACACTGTTTTAAAATGGGTCTGTAAGTGACTGTGGAGGCCAATTCTGGATCCGCACGTCCTTCCACAGTGGGGCATAGGTTTCCGGGCGGGAGTTGATCACGGTGTGGATTTGCCAAGCGTGCGTTCTTCTTAGCACGTTTCTCCCTTGCGTCCTGAGATCGAGTGTCTTCAAAGCCCATGACACCTTTGGTAAAGGCTGTTCTCCAACTAGAGCGCTCGCAGGTCGGGGTTTCCCAGTTGTCAGTGTTTATACTACATTTTTAAAGATTTGCCTTGAGACAGTCTTTAAACCTCTTTTTGTTGACCACCAGCATTACACTTTCCATTTTTAAGTTGGGAATAGAGTAGTTGCTTTGGAAGATGATCATCAGGCATCCGCACAACATGACCAGTCCAACGAAGTTGATGCTGAAGAATCATTGCTTCAACACTGGTGATCTTTGCTTCTTCCAGGACACTGATATTAGGTACTGCCACCCCTTGCTTGCTCTGCTTACCAACCCTGTCTACCCCTTTGTACTTCTCCCATACCTGCCAGAAACTTTTTAAACCTCACCCACCCCCATACCCATACCCACCACAGTTTGCCCCCAACCCCTCCCCTCTGGCATCCCAGTGTGGGGAGGTCTATTAGGGTAAATGGGCACAGCCCCACCAGTCTTGGTCCAATCTCAGCCATCTCCCACCTATCTTCTTACTTACATCCAGTCATTGGGGGGCACTGGCTGTCAGCTTCCTTCTCCTCAAAGTGTTGACCTTGTAGAACCTGATACTACAGAGGATGGAGACACAACTAGAATTAGACCCCATCTGCAGTATAGATTTAAAGCAATATCATACACTTTTAAGCTGCCATGATTTCCCCACAAAGGATCCTAGGAACTGTGGTTTGTTAAGGGTGCTGGGAGTTGTTAGGAGACCCCTGTTCCCCTAGCACAGAGCTACAATGCTCAGAATGGCTTGATGGTCCATCGCTCTTCCCAGGAAACTCTGTCAGTGGTAGCTCTATGAGGGGAATAAGGGTGTCCTAAAAACTCTGAGCACCCTTAACAAACTACACTTCCCAGGATTTTTTGCAAGAAGCCATGAATTTTTAAAGTGATGTGATACTGCTTTAAATGTATAGTGCAAAGGGGGACTTATTTTGCTCTGTGTCTGCCTACTGTTGATATTTGTTCATTTCCACTCTCAATGGGGACCAGATACAGCTGCTAAATAAATGTCATTCTCTCCAAGCAGCCAGAGCAAATCTTTGCTGATTTCAAAACCATAGTAAAAAGCTGTTGTGACAAACAGTGGTGGAAAGAACCTGTTGCAAGACATAGTTTTCAATGGGCCATAAGCCATCCCTTGTTTGGCTCAGCCTAGCCCATCACTGTTTGCATTGGCCATTTGCAACATAGTCTGACTCAGCTCTGGGCAGAGCTTTCCAGAATCTTGTAGGTGTGGGAGGAAGGATGAACTTATGGTCAAATCACATCATCATATTACTGGCATATCTGAAGAAAGTCTTTAAAGAAACAAGAAAAGGGCCGGATTTTCAACTGACTAGTTGTTGCAAAAGTGTTGTGGATGGCTATATTTTGGAAAAACCTGCCCCATTCCGTCTTTGGATCATTGGTTGTTTAAGACGTGGGATATTGCATTACAAAGCTGAATTAAAGTACCTTCTCAAATCCGAGAGAATGCCATTTATTTATATTTGAACTGATATCTATTTATATTGTAACTTACATTGGACAATGTAACTCCCCTTTCCACACACACATGCTTCTGTTCTGCCATGGGTCCTTGATGAAAGAAGCAGGAAAGAACAGCATGCCGGAATACTGCCCCAATTTTGGTCACTTTGCTTCTGCAATTTCCCCAGGTTATTGGGGCTGCTAACTGGAGGGAGGTACAGACCTAGGCATGGAAGACTGAGCCAAACTTTATTTATTTACTTTTCCACTGGTCCTTTGCATCTTGCCTTCCCCAGAACTGATGGCTACATAAATCCCACCTCTTTGGAGACTGCTACATTCAGATGGATATATACTCTGTGTGTGTGTGTCCCTCTGGTTATATTTCAGAGAAAGAGCAGGGTCTAACCCACCCACCTCCTTTAAAAACAAAGATGACCAAGTATAAAAGGTATTTAGTGCATAGCTGGCTCAGTCACCCTTCCCCGAGGTTCAAAATATATGATGCACAATCAGATCCTAATTTCAGGCTGCTCCTAAAATTCCAATTACATCAGAGCCACCTATTTTAAATGCCGTTAAAACTGGCTCGGCTTCCCCCATGCATGTTCTGCATGTCGCCACATGTGTTTGAAAGCAATGGTCAATGTGCTTTATGGCACATTGGGACGTATCTCCCACCCCTCCCTGATCTGCTTTTCCAGATGGGAGTTTATGAGATCTCCTCGTCCAGAATATTAATAATGGGACTCAGAGGAAATGTACAAACAGAGTCACTGGGGTTTATAGCCAAAGAGGATGCCAGTGGAGATGTATGGGAAAAGGTGAGCACGCCAGATGTTTATCTCTGGTAGCTGTTCTAAGCAAAAGGGAAGTCAAGGTCATGCAGGGCTGTAGCCCTTGGGCTGATGGGGTGACTTAAATGAGTCAGGCTTCTCAGAAATGTAATGAATTCATTAATTTACCGTAGTTTAATTTACATCCTATCCTTTCAGTTTTCAATAAAAATTTCAGGCTGCAGAATAAAATGAAATAACAGAAAATAAATGTGCTACCCCGTCTCCCAACTGTTAGTTTTGTTGTTGTTTTAAGTTTCTACACCCTTTGCTTGTGAAGATATAAGGCAGAAATGGACAGGAATATGCCACCCAATTGCTTCTTACAAAACAACCCATGGATATCGAACACAATCACTCCCTCCTTCTAGTATTCTGTCAATAATTGTCTGATTGATTGATTACATTTATATCTCATTCAAGGAACTCAAAGTGACATACAATCCCCATTTTTATACTGACAACCACCCTGTGAGGTAGGTTAGACTGAAATCCTATGATTGGCCCAATGCCACCCAGTGAACTACATGGCTGCGTGGGTCTCCCAGCTCCTGGTCTAACACTCTAACCACTACACCATGAATATTATCATCATCATCACCACCATCATCATGCCATTTATTTGTTGCTCACTATACAACTTTTTCTCTCTAACAAACTTACAGATCCATAAAAGATACAGAAGCTTACAAACATTTAAACACACATACAAATGAATAAAGAAAATACAATAAAACATGGGTTTTGTGGGTGTGGGTGTGTGCAAGTCTAAAACTGCTCACCCAACCATCCTATAAGAAGTACAAATCATACCCCACCATACTCAAAGATGAGCAACACAAACAGGTTGGAAATCGTACTGCAGAATGATCCCAAATCAACAATGAGGACAAAAGCACTATAATAACTGATAAGCAGTAGGTCCTTATTTTTATATCTTATAACATTTAAATGTTATTAATATTGAATGCAATCAAATAAATTTAATAGATATTAGTTATCTGTATTTCTGTTTTGCAATGATTTCTGCCTCCTTCCTTGGCAACTGGTCCTCCTTACCACAAAATCTTTGGCTACAGGCCTCTCGGTATATGCCTTAACTAAGACAATTTATTGGTTTGAAGATGGCCTCTAAACACTTCAATAAGTAGACTGAGTAGGTGGCAGGTTACGCATTGCAAAGGGGGGGGGGCAGAGGATACATTTGCAAGTTCTAATTTATATGTACAGATGCAAACTGAGGAATAATTGTTGTTGTTGTTTAGTCATTTAGTCGTGTCCGACTCTTCGTGACCCCATGGACCAGAGCACGTCAATAATTACTATAACGTTTAATATGGCAGGAAGATGGCATAGTGGGAGTGAAGCTGTATCTGACTTCCCGGAAGGAAAGTCTTTGCTTATTACTGAGACAGGAAGGGGAGAGATAGCAATGAGGTCACTGCAGTACAAATGCACCAGTGGAGCCTGGTCTCTCCCACCTCTCCCCCTTGGAACTCGGCAGCAGCTCACTTGCCAGGAGGTCATAGAATCGTAGAGTTGGAAGGAACTTTGAGGACTTTGAGGATGCAGCCTAGCATACCATTAGCTTTTTATGCTGCCGAATCACACTGTTGACTCATGTTAAGACTGTGGTCTACTCAGACACCTACAACCTTTTCACATGTACTACTAGCAAGTCAGGTGTCCCCCATCTTACATTTGTGCAGCTGATTCTTCCTGCCTAAGTGTAGAACTTCACATTTGTCCCTGTTGAAATTCATTTTGTTAGTTTTGTCCCAGTTCTCCAACCTGTTAAGGTCATCTTGAATCCCGATTCAGTGGTGTTAGCTACTCCTCCCAGCTGGGTGTTATCTGCAAATCTGAGGGGCATCCCCTCAATTCCTTCATCCAAGTTGTTTATAAAGATGTTGAACAACAATGAGCCCTGTGGCATTCCACTTGTCAGGTAAGTGTCTCTGCTCCACCATCCCATCCCCTGCTAGTGACTTGTGCTAGTTGCTGATAACCAATTTCTCCCTTACTGCTAGATTAGATCTTTGGCTCTTCTTTCATTCTTCTTATGACTATCTTCCTCAAGATATGATCTGCGGCACCCACTGAAGAACATGCAGTTTAGCGGACTGTGCTGTGACATTGAACAGAAAAGTCTTACTACAGTGGAGGTCCATGCCATTGTCTCAGGAAGAAATATTTGGCTGGGTTTGGCTCTGTTCTTTGGAAGAGTTTTCATTTTCACTAATGAGATGAAATTGGCAACTGGGTTGTCTCTGAAAGCTGTGGCATTCAGGCATTCAAAATCATTAGCCATTTGGAGGGGGGAAATTAGGTCATGGAATAAGAGTGGACAAGAAGGGCAGACACAATAATGAAGTGAATCCAATAAGCAAAGTGCTTCCATTTGTCTTGGACCCTACAATGCTTTATTACCATTAACTTTCCTCCCTACGTGCTGTGCATCTGGTAGGCCGAAGCCATTTATTTTGCACTGTGTGGGTTCTTGAAAGGGGTGGGGGAACAGGCTAGTGTTTATTTTGACAACAGAAAGCTCTGCTCCTTGGAGTTTCTGGATAATGTGATTTGTCCAAGATGAAGGAATAAATGGTTTATTTTAATCCCTTGTATACATGGGCTGTTGTATAAATACAGAATGTGCTCTTACAAAGGCATTGTGGTTTATTACACTATTAGAGGGGCCAGGTTTGCCAGTCCCAGTCAGGGGGTCTTCAAGGGAAGATGGAAAATTTCACACGTTGAGAGGCGACTCACTGAATCCACCTTGTGGGACGATGCCAGGCTTGTCCCAAGCACCCATAAATCCATGGTTTGTATCTTTCTACAACTGCAGGAGAATCCAGGATTATACTTGATTATACTTGAGATGCTGCTGAACTACAACTCCCATGCTGGCTCAGGCTGATGTGAGTTAGGAGTTCAGAAACATTTTGAAGGCCACATTTTTAGGCCAGGGGTGGCTAAGCTTTCGACCTCCAAATGCTGCTGAACTACATCTCCCATAAACCTTGGCTATTGGCCATGCTGGCTCAGGCTGATGGGAAATACAGGTCCAGCAAAATCTGGTTAGGCTCCTTTGCCTCTGTTAGGCTGTCATTGACACTTCAGTTTGGTGATGTGCAGAATCATAAGAGATCAGTCTCAAATCCAGATTTCTGTTGCTCCAGAGCACAAGAAGGGGAAGAGGGGTAATGAAACCAGGACTTGGAGCTGCAGGCCAGTCCTACCAATTAGAAGGGAAGGAGAAGCCCTGTTTTAATTGGACTGAAATTCACTGCACACAGAAATGCATTCTGTCACAGGGAACCAGCCCTGTAGGCTCTTGCTCCCACCTGTGTTGCCTCATCCACACCTTGTGAAATGTGGAACACTCTGTCAGCATCTCTTCTGTGTCCTCAAAAGCTCAACCGTCATATGTTCGCACAGATGCAGCTTCTTGTAAGCCTTGGTGCTCTTGAGGAAGTATGTAAGAGCAGGGAGAGGTCAACCGTGTGCAAGTTGAGGGACAGGGAAGCATAGTTGAGCCATGAGGTAGCGTCAACTGGGACAAGTTGAGGTCCTATAGCCTTGGTCCCTTTAACCTCATACTCTCCATCACCACAGCACTGGGAAAACACTCACAGAAGGAAGCCAGCAGGTTTTGCCAGATGGCTGACCGCGCTGACCCCAACCATTCCCCCACCTTTAACTCTTCCTTAAGAAAACAAGGAGCAGGCCAACCAATCAGTTTATGGCTTCCTCTTGTTCATCCATGTTCTTTGGCTGTAAACTCCGTCTTGCTTGGCCAGCCTCCTCTATTTTGGCTGGACTGAGGGTAGAGTATTGCTTTTATAGGTGCCTATAAAACGGCCGGTAGAATTTGGATTATTCATGGAGATGGTGCAAAAAGAAAAATTATGAAAACAGGAAGAAGAAGAAGAAGAAGAAGAAGAAGAAGAAGAAGAAGAAGAAGAAGAAGAAGAAGAAGAAGAAGGAGGAGGGACGAAGGAAAGAAAGAAAGAAAGAAAGAAAGAAAGAAAGAAAGAAAGAAAGAAAGAAAGAAAGAAAGAACCAAACTCTTTCCTTGACCCTACAGCTGTGGAGGTAAAGAAAATACAGTATGTGTGGAAACCTCAACAGGTGGCTGGTCTACGTAGAGCAACAGCCATAACCACCCTCAGTTTTGCCCATAATTAGTAAACAGAGAAACAGGAGAATATTCAGTAGTGCTGCCCTTCAGTTTCTCAAAAGTTTTCTTCCCCCTACGATTGAGGCCTCTGTTTTCTGCCTAAATGGTAGGGCACTTCGGAATTTCTTTCAATTTTTAGTAGGTTTGGGATAGGAAATGGGCGACTCTCTCAATTTCTGTTTCTCTCAGTTCCTAATTTTTCCAGTCTTTAGTTCTGCTCTCCACATTTCTACATCAGTTTGCATTTGTTTAAAAAAGCCCTAGTGAAAATCCATCAGCATGTTAGTGCAATTTTTTCCCCATTGCACACATTTTTATATGCAATTTTGTCCAACAAATGCATTTTTTGCAAAGCAATTTCCCCAAACGCCACACTTTCCCCTAATGCCATGTTATTTCCACTAATATATACATCTTAATGCAATCTTTACCCTAGCATTTGTGTTTTTGTACACATTGCTTGGCTGGAGAATACTGTACACATTGCTGAATTCAGAGGAACTCAAATATTGAATGATGGCTATGTTTCAGTTTGCATATTGTTTCAGAAAGTGTGAATTAGGTTTGCCTTTAAATGCAACTGAAATACATGTTCTCCTTCACTACCACCTATGATGCAAGCCTTGGATGTTTAATTATCCAAGTTGCCAGTTAGTTGGAAGAAGAAAATTCAGGCAAGTCAAGTGAGGCTATTAACACCACAGACCAGAATGTGGTTGGTTCACTGGTGCCGTCAGAGCAGGACTTTGGTATGGACACGCAAGGCCACAGCCAGCAGAATGACACTTAAGACTCGAAGGTCTTACTGAGTTTCACTGGGGCCTGTTAATCAGGTCAGTCTACTATGTAGCTCCAATGACTACCCCATCCCATAGCTGCCAAGTCTCCCGTTTTTCATGGGAAACCCCCGTATTTTAAACCGATTCCCGCTGGCAGCCCGGATTGGAAAAAAATCCTGTAAATCCCCCAGATTTCAGTACCTGCCAGGGAGGCTCCTTCTGCGCATGTCTGGACATGCACAGAACTGATTTCGGCTGCTCTCCCCATGTCTGGGCAACAGAAATCGGGCAGAGCAGCACCCGAAGTTGCTTCTATGCATGTCTGGAAGCGACTTCCGGTGCCAGTGCTGCTGATCCCGGATTTTTTAACCGGGAGTTGGAAGGTATGCCCCATCCCCTTATGTTAGGGTATGTTCCCTCTCCCTCTCTCCCTGTCTCAACTGGTTATTTCTTATTTAGCAGGTATACATCTTTGAGAAAAGGAGAAAAACCAAGGGGAAGGGGAAATACACAGCATGGACATGGTAAGTATATAGAAAAGGTGGCATGAGTACAGATTTTACAATATTTTTGATATTGATGATCCATGGAATATTCTCTAATTAAACATTGGATATTTGATACAATTCTTAACCCCCCTCTCTCTTACACATGCATACTCACACACATACACACCTTGCTGGAACAAATGTGTTATAACATACACTTACTAGGCTCTTATAAATTGATCACCTGGAAAAACCCATTAACTTTTTTTTGCATTTCAGATTGAAACATGAAGGAGTTTTTATTTCGGTCATAAAAAAAGAAACATTTTTATTTATTTAATTCTCATAAACAAAGCAGGAGTTCTTTGCAAATGTACAATTACAAACCAGCACTCAACCTCATCTGTAAGCTAATAACATTAGCTTGCGCCCTGTTATTGGAAAGCACAGTTTTTCTCCATCTACTCCTTTGCTGATGGCTCATTCAAGTGATGAAATGGTTACTCCCACAGTAACTTGTCCCATAATTACTGTGCTCTTGAAGTGTGTGGCCCTGGATCGTGTGATAGAAGGATATATGTTTCCATGCAGAGAGAGGTGGCTTGCAAATAGGTTGCATTAACAACCTTAGAACGCATTCTCAAGAACACGTTGTCCTAAATGCTCTCAAATGCGGATTCCGTCCACATGAACCGCTGGAGTAAACGCACCACTATAAATGTCCTAAGGCTGCTGCTCAAAATGTATTGTCTTTTCTGGAATGGATATTCAAGCACAAAAGACGTGCCTACCTTATTAAGTTCTGAATGATGCATTCATGTTTCAAGTATGGCTTTTCTGTATAATAGTGACTGTTTTAGTTGCAGTATAACCAGCAAAGGGTCTTGTAGCATCAGCTTTATTGTAGAATAAACTTTTCAGGGACTTAGATCCCACTTCATTGGATGCATGAAGTGTTACCCGTGTGCATCAACTACACTTTTGAAAAGCTTTAGGAGCAAAAAAAGCTGGTACGATATGATCCATTAGAACAGGCATGTCCAACAGGTAGATCGTGATCTACTGGTAGATCACCGGATGTCTGTGGTAGATCACTGGTAGATGACCGGTTCCCCCCAAAGAAGCTCAACAACTTTGGCTTCCCTTAAAAAAGGGGGGCTTTCCTCCTCCCTAAAAAAAATCTCAACAACTTTGACCTGAACCCCACAAAATGGGGTAGATCACTGCCAGTTTTTAACTCTGTGAGTAGATTGCTGTCTCTTGGGAGTTGGCCACCCCTGCATTAGAACATCATGCACAAGCAGTGGGGGCTGGTGCCCATTGGGACTGGTGGGGCAGAATGCAGACAGCCCAACACTAGGTGGAGCCAGAGCCAATGATAGGTGTGGCCAACTAATTCTAGATTTGCTCCCATCCTCTTTCCTGCTGAGTTCTTCAAGGGCAACCATGTGATTAAGGAGGAGGAGGAAGCTGACAGGTACCACCGCCGCCTGTTGGACTGGTTGTAAGAAGGCAAGAAGCTTGGGGGCGGGCTGGGGGCAGATTGGGATTGGTGTAGCAGGGCCTCACCTGCCTCAGCCTCCACTGTGTGCAAGTCTAACAATATCATGTATACTGAATGCAAACATTCCGTGTGTGACATCTGGTATGCTTGAACAATAGGGCTTTGTAGATGATTTAGAACCCACAAAGAAATAATCCTTGACAAAGAAGCTCCAACAATCTATTTCAAAATATTTCAGTTTTGATGGCTGTCACCTCGTTGACTTGGGAAAATGTCCCTCTGAACAACCAACAAATCTGGAGGTATTTGAAGAGAGGGAAAACTTCCGGGCAGGGATGGAGGAATTAGTCTACTACTCTCAGTCCATGCCATTTTCACATGTGCCATTTCCACAAGGACTTTTGATCCTGTTATTTGCATTAATCTGCAACATTAAAAAAACTTACACAAGTTTGTGTTGAAAATTGTAAATATGTTTGAATGTATTCGCTCTCAAAATACACATTTCAAAATGTTAATTTTACCTCAAAATCAACATTTTAAAATGCTTGTGGGATGGGAGCAGGATTTGAGCCAAGGACTGTGTGACAATATTTGGGGAAAGGTAAAAATCTGACGAGCACCTACATTCAAATCTGCACATTTGATTGGGTGACTCCTTAGTCATCAGATTCCAAAAGCATCCATACTTCTGGATCTATAGACTTAACACACTAAGGCTGTAATCCTATATGCAATCTTCCTGGGAGTAAGATCCCTTGAACCCAATGGGACTTCCTTCTGAGTAGATAGGTTTAGGACTGCACTTTAATTTAATTTGAAAGCTGACATTTAATTATTTCCTTAAAACAAAAAACAAATAAAACACCTCTCATATAAGCCACCCTTCTTAGTAAGACTTTCCCCATCATGACTGTGTTCTTAAGACTGTCACCTTAGCATCCACTGCTCATTTGAAATCCTAGCTGGATTACCAAGAAAGACAGAAACCAAAGCTTTGAAATAAATAGCCTTACTATTTTATCTCTACTGGGATACCCACTTCTTTGCCTTTGGCAGTATACTTCTTAGATCTACAGCCTATATGCAGTGCTGGATTTAGGGTAGTGTGGGAGGTTGCCGAGCTGAGGGGATGCAAATAAGAAATATTTAGGAGGCATGCCAAATTTTGTCCAAGCTCAGGGCACCATATTACCAAAGTCCACCCTTGCTGTATGCCACAGTCAATCTATTACTCTTTGTTCCATTTCTCATTGGCATGGTAAGACTACTCTTGCTGGATTCAGCCACCATTTTAATCTTGTCTAGAGGTGGCTCTCCAGATATTTTGGACTACAACTCCCACCATTCCAGACCAGTGGCTAAGTTAGCTGGGGCTGATGGGAGTTTGAGTACAGCATCATCCTATACCTACTCCAACATTCTATTTACAACAGAGAGAAAGCCAATGTGTCTGGACATAAAGGAAATCTCTTCCCCTAGTTGTTCGTTCTGCTGAGTATTGAGTATTCATAGGTATATTGCTTCTGCACATTTAAAGTGAAGTAGGGTGAGCTATCCTTCTTGCTTTCATGCATTGCAAAGAAGAAATTGTGCCTGAAACACACATTATCATAAGCAAGTGAACATCAACAACATCTTATGAGAAGTAGCATTTATGGTTCGTCAAACAGTGATGCTTTACGCATCATAAAAAAATTATCCAATCTGGCATGGGGGTGAGTAGCAGCAGCGGGTTGTTTTTTTTGGGGGGGGGCTGCATAGGGTGGGCTTTCAACCTCAGGAGGTTCTTTCAGAGCTGTGAAAGGAAATCCTTCCAAGCAGGGGGAGCTGGCTGGCTGAGTTACAGGTATGAGCAAGATGAAAATATGAAGGAGGATGTCACTGCACTAACCAGGAGACTTGGCAACAGGTGTGAGGGGGCTATGAACAAGCACCACCCCATAACTGATCTGGTGTGGTGTCTGCCCACTGAACTTACCAGGGGGCAGAAGGGGGGGGTGCTCCACAGACAAGCTACAGTCATCTTAATTTCTCTAGAATGCCCCTGGACTGTATGTTGATGCCCAGAGGCATTCTGGGAAAATTAAGGTGGTAGTATCTGCAGCTGCTTGGCTTGATGTTTCCTCAAAAATGTGTATGAATTTTTTTAAAATTCCCGCAAACCAAAGGGAGGTGTTGGCATTTGGGCCCTCTAAGATTTGGATGCTATCTCCCTGAACCTCCACTTGCCCCTGCAGCTGACAAAATGGTGGCCTCAGGTGCTTTAGTCATTCCCGATGGGCAATGAGGAGATATGCTCTTCAAGGAAAAAGCTTGGGCAGACCGGACATGGCAATGTTGTGGCCTTATGTTGCCTGGCTCCTATACGAAAGCATTCATGTACCCTGGCTGGACCTGCCTTGCAAGTCATATGGGTAAAACAACAATGAAAGTGCTTAGACTATGCTGAAACAGCAGCCAGATGGCTTTTGAAACTGCTGCTAAAAAGAATTAACATTGGCACTGAGCCAAGGTGCTCATCATCTCATTATGCACTTGTTCAAGCTGATGAAATCATCATTCTTTGCACCAAACAGATGGCAGGATAACCTTGTGTACCTACAAACCCTCTGCAGTGATCCGTTGGTGACTTTAAATAGCAGCTGTTATTAAACCAAAGTACTAAAAACAATGAAAAGGCTGGTTTTAAGAATTGAAAGGCATTGCTATACATGAGATAGACTGTTCTGTTTAAGTGTCTCCGGGCTCCAGAGTTCATATGTCATTATTTTCCCCACTTTCCACATGCAGTTAAATGTTTGGTCCTAAGTGTGCAAATCCTCTGTGACATTGGAGCACTTTCTGTGATGTTGGTGCACTTTCTGTGATGTCAGAAAAGCTGAGCCAATAGCAACCAGTAGGCAGTCATGGCAACACTTCAGGAAAACCCTTCAGTGACATCAGAACCATTGAGCCAATGGAAGCCAGAAGGCAGATGTGACATTGTTGAAGCAAGCCAATGACAAGACATAATGCCTTAGACCTTCTTTGGGGCCCCTGATATCACAGAAAGCTTGCAAGTACAGTGGAACCTCAGTTTACGACTACCTCCGTTTACGAAAACCTCCATTTATGAATGCCGCAGACCCGGAAATGTTTACATCCGGGTTCTGCGGCGTCGGATGCGCAGACACAATCTGCGCAGCTCGTGCATGTGCAAAAGCGATCTGTGCAGCGTGTGCGTGCACAGAAGCGCTCTATTGGTGCTTCGTGCACATGCAGAAGTGTGCCTTCGGTGAGTGAATGCCTCGACGAGCGAACGCCTCCGTGCAACGGATTGCGTTCGCAAACCGAGGTACCACTGTATAGGACTGGCTGGCAATTTCTTAGTCACAGTAAGAAAAGCTTACTGTCTAATCAGAGCAGATGAATTAAGCATCGGATGAGATAGGAACAGACATTAAAAGATCCTTAGCTTGTTTGTGTGCAGCTCTGTGTGTAGGTCTATCTTCTGTTCAGTATTTGGTGGGAATGAGCTGTGCAGCTTACATGTTTTCAACCCATCCAAATTTATATGGCAGTTAGATACAAGATGCGGACATTCCTCGACAGCCAGAAGAGCTAAAAAAAGAGAAGGTTTTGTTGAGGCTGTCATGTTATCCCCAAGTGGTTCCTCAACCAACAACGCCAGCTCTACTATTAGGCAGAGCTTAGTCAAGTCATATTAGGTGCTGGGTGATGGGAGGAGGGGCAGGGAGTGGCGGCAAGGTGTTGAAGGACAACCTGCCCTGTGTCCCCTAAGCCAGCCTGCTCCCCTCAGGAAGACACTGTCCCACTGTCTGTGTCAAAATAAGTCTCAGCTGCTAGTTCAAACAGCTTCTGTATGTTAAAGAGGGTCCACCACCTTGTTGTTTGCTTCAGGTGGCAAATGTCTTGGGGTGGCACTGACCACCAAGAAATGCAAACTTTCCAAGGGCAGGCAGCTCAGGTTCCCAGCAAAAGAACTACAGCAACTGGTAGTCCTGAAAGCCAGGAGGCAGCAAGGCGAGACTGGAAGATGAGCATTAGCCCACCTCACAATTTGCATCTTAGGATGCCCTCCAACTAAGTTCTACTCAGAGACCCACTGAAATGAAAGAGCCTAAGTTAGCCGTGTCCACCGATTTCAATGGGTCTGCTCTGATTAGGACTAGCACTCAATACAACCCTGAGCAAAAACCAGAGCACAAAAGCGGGAAGGAGTCTTGTTTCACTTTAAAGACTAGCAGACTTATTGTGGCTTTAAGTGTTTATGGACCAGAGACCAATACATCAGGTGGAAAAAACAAGCACATACACAAGAGATACCCACACAGAGACACAGAGGTATAAGGGGTGGCAGTGGTGGTCAACAATGAAGCCCAAAGTTGGTGGAAGGCAAAAGGTAGAGTCTCTGACACATTTGCCCCATGTTTACAACCTATTTTCTCTGTTCTAACAGTAGATAGCAAAATTGGAGTAAGGTGCATTATGGGTATTGGGAGAGGGATCCAAAAGGGCACAAAATGGAGATCTTCCCACTACTACTTTTTCAATGACCAATGACTACCACAGCTGCTCCCTGTGGGGATGTGGAATGGGGTGAGCACTTGTCCCCATGCCCCTCCCAGCCTTCCCAAATTCAAACTGAAATTTCTCCACTGAGAACTCTGGGTTCAGCCTTAATCTTAGTCATCTGACAGCTTAAATCAGCCTCCCCCCAACCTACTGCTCTCCAGATTCTTCTTTGTTGTCTTCTTTACTTCAGTGCTTAACAGTCCCAGCCAACACAGTCACCGTAGTCCAGCCACATCTGCAGGCAACCAGGTAAGGCTGGGTTAGAGACATGAATCAACTGAAAATATGTTGAGCATCTGAAAAGGTGCCTACCTATATCACTTGTAAAAACCAAGCTAAACCCTGCAGATAGAAAGTGCTATCTGACATTTCTTCATGTGAGAACGAATGAGAAAGGACTGTTCTAAAAAGGAAGCCCACTGTGACATATGGGTACCACCTGTATTCAGTATTTCAGCTTCACTTTATTTTTAACTTTTAAGCCCCACCCACTTATCCTCTGACCTCGTCCATTTGGAGTCTTGGCCAGGTCTGAAGCCTGTCCTCAGGCTGAAAGGTTTTCCACTCCTGATCTATGAAGAAAGTTTATTTGGGACACTTGCTTTTCTCATATGCAATTTTGTGCAGATTGAATTGATGGCTCAATTAAAACTTATCTGATTGAGCAAGGGAAAATTTATCAGTGTATGTGCGTCAGAGAGACAGAGAGAGCAATGAGGCAATACTTCTCAGCAGACCATCTTCATTTTTGCCTGTCCCTCCCAACAGAGGGCCATTTTGATAAAAATTCTCTGTCGCTATTTCATGAGGGCCTCCACTCCCCCCGCTGTCACCCCAAACCACAAAACCCTGGGACAATGAGACCATCCGGGGCATTATGAAGGGGTACCAGGATGTCATCACAGAAGCTCTGCTCTTGCTGCTCTTGGTGCTTGCAGAACAAAAGAAGGAACCGCGCTGTCCCCCCAAAAAATCCCGATCCCCCCTGAGAATGTTTGAGGAAACACCCCTTTTTCTGCCTCTGTGAACAGGGTGGAGCTTTTTTGGAAGCCATTCCAAACTGATGATAACACCTCCGAGTTCCTGTCACAATCCTACCACAGATCTGTTTAAGGTATCCCAAGGTGGGTTTTCTGTGGGGGTGGGGGGACATTCACACCATACCTTTAAGGCGCTATCATACAACTTTAAACCATTATGTCTTCCCCCAAAGAATTATGGGAGCTGTAATTTCTGAGGGTACTGGGAGTTGTTAGGAGACTTCTAGTTATCTCACAATTCCAGGGTGGTTTAGCAGTCAATCCCTTTTCACAGGAAACTCAGGGAATTGCAGATCTTGGCAGGGGGATAAAAAGGTAAAGGGACCCCTGACCATTAGGTCCAGTCGTGACGGACTCTGGGGTTGCGGCGCTCTTCTCGCGTTATTGGCCGAGGGAGCCGGCGTACAGCTTCCAGGTCATGTGGCCAGCATGACAAAGCTGCTTCTGGTGTACCAGAGCAGCACATGGAAACGCCGTTTACCTTCCCGCTGTAGTGGTACTTATTTATCTACTTGCACTTCGATGTGCTTTCGAACTGCTAGGTTGACAGGAGGGCAGGGGGATAGAGGCCTTCTAATGATACTCAGCACCCATAACAAACTTATAGCTCCAAGATTTCTTGGGCGAAAGCCATGGCTGTTTAAAGTGGCATGATAGTGCTTTAAATGTATGTTGTGAATGTGGCCTGTGTGTGAGAGAGAGAGAGAGAGAAAGAAAGAGAGAGAGAGATTACTGTTAACAGACTTAATACGACTATCTAGGAGTGATTAGTGGGAAGAGGCATCACTTCCTGGAAGTAGGAAGCATAACATGGCAGTAAGGGCAACGATTTGTGGGTGTGCAGATGGGAACACCAGATTGGCTCTGTCGGTGCACATGTGCCGTCCTGACCTCCCCCACCACCTCGCCCCTTCCCAGTAAGTGACAGCTCCTGTGGTTGTCCCTCTGGAATTTGGCAGGATCAGAAAAACACTGTCATTGTTTTGTTTTTGTTTTTTTAAAAAAAGAAAAACAGGGTGGGAATTATGCTCCTGCTCAGAGACATTCTGAGCTGTCTTCTTCCAAGTCTCTTCAGTTCACACCGGCCCCACCAGCCTTCTCCTTCACTTCGCTCCTTGTTAAAGGTTTGTCATTACTGTGTTACTCTTAATAAACTTTTTTTAAAAAAAGACCCATGCACGCAACCCCCACCCCCAAAGAATCATTGCCAAAATATACACTATACACAGGCGAGTCCATCCATTCACATGATATGTATATGTACAGAGTCTCTAGGAACAGTCTGCTGGGTGCAGTGCACAGGGGACGAGAGAGAAGGGAGGCATGTATTAACAGACACGAGCCTAAACCAATCACGGTTTCAAGCACTTCCCCTTTTTCTCCCGCCGCTGCAGTTTCCTGAGCCGCCGAGTCCAGGCATCCCTCCACTGGATCACCAAGCTGTTCTTGTCAGCCATTAGTCCTGGCCGGTCAGTGGGGTTTTCGCTGATCCCCATGACCAAGTACTTCCTGCTGATTTGGATCTTGGGGCATTTGCACGCCAGGTCTTTCATGTGGATCCACAAGAAGTTGTCGCCCCTTTTCACCCGTTCGTCTCTGCACTTGTAGACCGAGAGGATGTTGACAGTGAACTTGGCCCAGTTGGCCACCGTCTCCATGTCTAAGACGTTGACTTGGACAACTGCAGGGCAAGAAAGGAGAGAAAGTGAGGCCACAGGTGGCAAGGAAATGATGCTGAATATGTGAAGCTATGTATTAGAATTAAACTTACAAAGTGTTGTTGAGCAATCATGAGATTTCATAGTCATGCCCCATACATCAGTTTCTTATGCTGTTTCCAAACGAACTGCACCGGCTGCCAGTATTTCACCAAGTGAAGTTGAAAGTCTTATTGTTAGTGCATAAATCCTTAATGGCCCAGGACCAGCTTGCCTGAAGGTTACCTGCCTTGTCCCTTCTAATCTGGCCAGACGACTACAATAATTTGGAGAAGCCCTCCTGACTGTCTCACACTTATCTCTTTATTTGTTTAGTTTCTACACAAATCAAAGCATTTAGCAGCATAGGGGCACAAGCAAAGATGCAACTCTGTTCCTACTAAAGTCAGACAGGTGTGTACAATCCAGACATCTCATTGCCCACCAAAACTGCATTTGTTTTTAGATAATTAGTTTGAATAAATTATTCTGGATTTTATTATTTTATAGTTCGCGGGTGGGACTCAATTGAGTCCCATCAGCAGAAGATCTGAGTGAGAGGAAATGTCCACCTAGCCCACCTTCTTGTTCTCACAGTGACCAAGCAGATGCCCCAATGGGAAGCCCTACTGATGGCTCTTCAACTTTATACAGGGTTTGCACTGACCAGCCCATTAAAGCACAGAGGTGGTCAACGATGCAATAGCATAGCAACCTGCAATTCGCAGTAACTTGTTCTTACTGCATTCATGGTCATATCAGAGGCAAGCATTACAGGTTCCTGAGATTTGCACTCTGAGTCAAGGAATGCAGCTTTGGGTGACCTTCTCAAGGTGGTAGATCATCATCTCCATGTATCTACACCAAACACTCCAAGTGTCCCTATTTTCCAGGGACAGTCACAGATTTACAGATTTACATCCTGGTTTCTAATTTGATCCTGGAATGTCACGCTTTTCCTTAGGTCATCCTTATTTTCATTGGAGAAATGTTGGAGGGTATGCTACACTACTGTTGTTACTAGCTTTTCTGTGCCACAGCATTGCATTTTTTTAAATTATGGGTTTATATGTTTGGTTTATATTGATGCCTTGTAGATCCTGATAGACCAAAAAGCAGGGAACACAAATGTATTTAAATGAACGATCTCTGATCACAATTATCTAAAAGGTTAACTGCCTTTGCCGAAGATCGTTTAAAAGCCAAAACACTTCTCGGCTACCACCCCGTCTCACGTCCATCTTCCCGTTCCCTTCCACCTTGCCAAAAACATCTTTTCTGTCTGAGCCAAGGAGCTCCTGTGGGAGATCAATCACAAACCACAGCCTCTTTTAGGGATCCTCCCTCTGTTCCAAAGAGTGAATGTGCTTCTGTCAGGGTGATTTACAACCTGCTGTCAGGATGTCCCCGAGTCCAAACTTCACACACATCCCATCCCATTCAAACCCTCTCAACCCACACACCTTGCAAAACAAGGGGATTGGGAAGAAGAGAGAGTACTTTTTAACATATTTGGCAGACAGGGAGTGACTGTGGGTTTAGGCAAGGAGGGGAGAGGGTCCAGCAAGTTTTCCTAGTTGTGTGTGTGTGTGCGTGTGTGTGTGTGTGTGTGTGTGTGTGTGTGTGTGTGAGAGAGAGAGAGAGAGAGAGAATTTCAAAGTGGAGAAATAGGGCAAGATCGGCAGTCCCTGAAGCCAGGAGTGGATAACAAGCAAAGGAAACTTGTGGATGCCGTCCCCTACTAATTTTTTTTTGTCATCTTTACCATGTCACTCTCGTTTTGTCCATCCCTGTTTGGAATCTGATCACTGGGAATCAGCAAAACAACTTCACTCGTGTCATATTGCTTGTGTAACAAACAGCAGGGCACTGGTAGGTTTGGATCCACTGAATTCGGTGCAGATCCCACTGGGAAGTGGTTAATCTCCAGGGCCCAATCCTCAGAGCCCTGTAGTTTCTGTAGCAACCATCCCCCCTCCTCTGCCATGACTTTCCACCATAGTCAACTTGAGCCAGCAGGGATATATGGGGAGGAGGGGAGGAGGGGAGTAGTAGTAGTAGTAGTAGTAGTAGTAGTAGTAGTAGTTTGGATTTGATATCCTGCTTTATCACTACCCAAAGGAGTCTCAAAGCGGCTAACATTCTCCTTTCCCTTCCTCTCCCACAACAAACACTCTGTGAGGTGAGTGAGGCTGAGACACTTCAGAGAAGTGTGACTAGCCCAAGGTCACCCAGCAGCAGGGGCGTAGCCAGGATCAAAATTAGGGGGGCAAGGGGCGGGGCCAAGGCACAGGAGAGGGGCCACAGTGGGGCAAGGAAAGCCATGGTCGTTCAGGGGCGAGGGGGCGCCAGGATCAGCCCGAAATCGGGCTGCTCCGACCCCCTCCTCCCCCTCCTCGACAGGCAGGGGCGAGGGGGCACCAGGATCAGCCCGAAATCGGGCTGCTCCGATCCCTCCTCCCCCTCCGCGATCGCCGGGGCGGGTGGAGGGAAAGCTGGCTTTCCCTCCGCCCGCCCCACAGCCAGCCAGGGAGAAGGGAGACGTCCCTTCTAGCAGGCTGGCTGTGGGGCGGGTGGAGGGAAAGCCCCAGAGCCGCGCAAAGCGTTTGGCTGGCTTTCCCTCCACCTGCCCCACAACCAGCCGGCTAGAAGGGACGTCCCCCTTCTCCCTGGCTGGCTGTGGGGCGAGCGGAGGGAAAGCCAGCCAAACACTTTGCGCGGCTCTGGGGCTTTCCCTCCACCCACCCCACAGCCAGCCAGGGAGAAGGGAAACGGCACCGGGTGGCGGCGGGCACCGGGGCAGGCTGGCCAGTGGCCCTGCTTCTGGGGGGGGGGCAACTGCCCCCTCCTGCCCCCCTGCCTACGTTCCATGCCCAGCAGCTGCATGTGGAGGAGCGGAGACGCGAACCCGGTTCACCAGATTACGAGCCTACCGCTCTTAACCACTACACCTTTGGTGTCAGCATTCTGAGCACCCAAAGGCCACACCTGAGCTTGAGATACAGTCTGCATTTGCACAATACATTCGAAACAGTCATACCACATTAAACTGTTATGGCTCCCCAAAAATAATTCTGAGAACTGTAGTTTGTTATGGGTGCTGTGAGCTGTTAGGATACCCCTAGTCCCCTCACAGAGCTACAGTTCCCAAAGTAGCTTAACAGCCAATCTTCTTCTCAGAGAATTTAGCTTTGTGTGGGGGAATAACACAACTCTTGGCACTCTTAACAAACTACAGTTTCCAGGTTTGGGTGTGTGTGTGTCATGATTGCTTAAAGTGGTACAATACTGTTCTAAATGCAGATGGAGTCTAACATATCTAGTAAAAAGGACCTCATGAAGCAAAAGGCAGATTTCAGTGATCTGGTTATTAGTGCCCACACCTCCACCACAGAGGTTTGATCAGCAGCTTGTTCAAAGACCTGAATCAGAAGCCAAATTAGTACTGTATATGGTAATCTGGGCTCTTTCTGACTTACTTAAGGCAGTAGAAGCCAGTCCATTATAACCCAACCGCTATCCTAAGCCACCCCCCCCACCTGCCAGCCTTCCTTCCTGCTTAGAACCAGTCCATCAGGTGGCACTGCCTATCGTCTTCCTCCTCTTTAGTCTCACTGTTGCTGCTGTAGAACTCAGCAGGGAGGAGTATGGAAAAAACAAGAATTAGCTGGCTCTTCCTCTCTGCCGTTGGCTCTGGCACCACCTACTGCCGACCTCCCTGCTTTCCATCCTCCCACTACCAATAGGCAATAGCCACCACCTGTGCAAGATGGTGCCTAAAATTTGTGCTCAGGATCTCATGCAAATTTTATTTAAAATTTTAATAGCGGCTGTAGGCCCCCTGAATAGGAACAGGGATATGGCAATAGGCAAGAAAGGTTATCTGTCTGTTTTGTCTGTGGGGTGTTGAGGGCAGGGGTTTGTTTGGGTAAACAGTGTTGTGCTGTGGCCCCAAACTGATTAAGGGCCCTTTGCTACATCTATTATCTTTAGGTGAGAGAGCTCGAGGTGCTGATCTCATCTAAAGTGGCCCTAACATGTATCAAGAGGACTTCTCAGAGGCGGAGCTAGCTGCTCCCTCACCTGAAGCGGCACACACACTGGGGCGGGGCTGCCCATGGCAAGCGTCCCGGGGGGGGGGCAATGTCAACCCCCTCAGGGATGACACCCAGGGCAAGCTGCCCCCACCACACCTCCCTTCCTCCGCCACTGGGACTTCTGAGCCCAGAGATCTTACAGTCTGCAGCTGGTGCTTCTTAAATACTTATTTGGAAACCACTGACCAGAAGGTAAGGCAAGTTCCCAAATAGGAAATTCCTGGTTTGACCTTTACATTCTGAGAATCCCTTTTGCATTAGAGAAAGGAGAGCTGCTCCTTACCATAATCTTTCTTGCAGTACTTTTTCATGTTAATTTTGTAGTTGCCTTTGGCTGGTTTGCAGTAGGAGTCACAGTCTGCAGGAAAATACAAGGGGAAAATACAATTAGGATGACAACTAAGAAGTCAGCGGGGCGGCAGCAACGTCATAGTGAGGGGTGGACAAAATTATCAATTTCTGTTTCTCATTCTTTCTAGTTATTTCCACAGTTCTCTGTATTGCTGCATCAGTTGGCCTTAAAAAGAATAAAATCCTCATGAAATTTTGCCATCGCCATCTTATTTGTATGCCACCTTTCACAGTTAAAAACAATGCTCAAGGAAGCTTACAACACAACAAGATTTACATAATTAGAAAAGTCATCAATAATAAATAAACCACATCAAAAAAATACACAACCAAATGGAAAACAATTTCCACATAAATCAAAATCTAAAACTAAGAATACTGTACAGCATTAATATCACAGTTTAAAATGACATAGGTAAAAAATAACAGCAATTAAAAACAAACAAAAAAATCCAAAAACATTGCCAACATTTTACTGCTAATTTTTCCTAATAGAAGCATATATATTTTTGGCTCCCACTAGAGATAGATATGGTGCTGGAGGAGACTCTTGAGAGTCCCATGGACTGCAAGAAGAACAAACCTATCCATTCTTCAGGAAATCAGCCCTGAGTGCTCACTGGGAGGACAGATCCTGAAGCTGAGGCTCCAATACTTTGGCCACCTCATGAGAAGAGAAAAGACCCTGATATTGGGAAAGATGGAGGGCACAAGGACCAAACTGCGGGAGGCAGTGCAAGACAGGAGTGCCTGGCGTGCTCTGGTCCATGGGGTCACGAAGAGTCAGACACGACTAAACGACTAAACAACAAAAGAGATAGTAATGGCCGCCAACTAGGATGGCTTTAAAACAGGATTACACAAATTCACGGAGGATACAGTTTCAATGGCTGCTACCTATGATGACTATGTTCTGCCTCCATTGTGGGAGCCAATATGCTTTTGAATGCCAGTTGCTGGGAATCTCATGTGAAGAGAACATTGTTGCGCTCAAGTCCTGCTTATGGGGTTCCCATAATGGTCATCTGGTTGGCTATTGTGAGAACAGGATGCTGGACTAGATGGGGCTTTGGTGTGATCCAACAAGGCTCTTCCTATGTTCTTAGGTTTAAATGCCAATGTTCCATGCCCCCCCCACCATTCCCCATTCCCTCAGCACCCATGGGATTGGGAGTACAGTGGTACCTTGGTTTACAACCATAATCCATTCCGGAGGTCCGTTTGTAAATCAAAACAGGTTGTAACCCAAGGCATGCTTTTGTCAATGGGGCCTCCAAAGTTTTTTTGTTCGTAATACAAAAAATGGGTTGTAATCTAAAAAAAGTTCGCAAAACGGGGCACATACTTCCTGGTTTGACATATTTGTAATTGAAAATGTATGCAAACCAAGGCGTATGCAAACCAAGGTACCACTGTAAAAGGAAATTTCTGCTTTGGACCCCAGTCATGCTAGGTCAAATGCCCTTGTAGTTGAGACTACACAGTATTAATTAAACAAGCAAGCAAGCAAGCAAGCAAGCAAACAAACAAACAAACAAACAAATGATATTTGGAGACATTATTATTTAGAAGTTCAGCTTGTAAAACCCATTGAGCTTCAACAAAAGCTCTTCAGACCGCCGAAATGCAGTCTTTAGGGTGATGTTCAACTAAGTTTTTCTTCAGAGTGGACCCAACGAAACATGACTAAGTTAGCTCCATTAATTTCAGTTGGTCTACTTATTTGAAAACCACCCTTCATTTTTAGTTATAAAAGCAAACAATCTTAAACTGTTGGCATGAAGTAGGAGCCAAATAAAATGAAAAGGAGTACCCAGCTTTTGCTTGATTTTTAATCATTCTCTTGACTTCCTGCACTAAACTTTCATTAAAAATAGTATAATTTGAAAGCCTCGTCATCAGCTCATTCCCTTGCCATAGCAAGGATAGTTCATCAGTTGCTCTGGTGTTTTGACAGACAACATCACCTCTGAATAAAGTTCCACAATGGCAGTCCATCACAATGCATATAGCTAAGTGCTTCTAAGCTGGAGCTCATCTGGGAAAGCAAGCTTGTGGAACACTTTCCCGCCTCTCTGCCTTGACAACAGGAGAGCAAGGAAAATTTAGCATGCTTCTGCTTGCAACAGCCTTCCTGATGTGGGCCCTGCTGCCTCACCCACAAGGTGGGAATTAAGGAGGCAGTGGTTTTGGTCCCATCCTATGTTTGTCGCAACCAGTGCCGCTTCTGTTCTGCTGCAGTTCAGCTTCTGCTAAAACCTACATTACTCTATTCACTATCCAATATGGCCGAAATGAATTACGTCATTAACTCAATTGCATTTCAGTGGAAGCAAAGTATGTATCAAAGTATCATGTATCAAAAGCAAAGTAGGAAATTATCTAATTATTTATGCAACATTTGTGGACTAAAAAATCCCACCACAACAGTGACTATTGCTTGTATTCACTTGCGTGGTTTGCGTTTCTGTCCTTGGGTGAACATGTGAAATGTTACAGGCACCTGGCATTAAACAGCCTGTCCATGTCAGGATCCAAACTCCCCTCCTTTCTTGGCCAACCCCAAACCTCCCCTCCCTCCCTCCCTCCCCCCATAAACATTATTTTAGTAATAAAAAGCAGCGCAACAGAGACATTTCCTCCCCCTTATCCTCCCCCCACAATTCCCTGTCGCCTATCCTTTGAATGTCTCAATTTGCCTCTCTTCAAAGGTTCCGCTTCTTTGGCTGTGCTTCACCCCTCCCATCTTTTTTCTAAACCCCATTTTTCTTCCTTCTTTTCTTCCTCTCTCTCGGGTTCCTTGGCCAGCTTGGCTGTGGCTGGCACCACCTCCTCTGGGACGGCTGGCACCACCTCCTCTGGGATGGGGGACACAGTCAATGAATTTCCCTTTCGGGGTTTTCTTTCTTTTCTTTTTTTGGTGCTTGTGAATTGCCAGAGGCTTTGGAGAAAGAAACTTTGCGGGGGGGGGGGGAGAGAGAGAGAAAATGCACTTATCTACATACCCACAACCTCTTGGGCATGCCAACTTTGTTGAGGAGAAAGGGCAGAGTCCCAGCAAGAAATGCGGACCCAGCTGGGCCTCGGCTGCTCTTGCCATTTCCACTTTGCTCCCTTTTTTCATCCCGGTTTTTATGCTGCCTGCTCCAAATTTGTCTTTGCTAAAAACCACTCAGCATGGAGCTAATTCTGCCCCAAAGCAGAGTGAGCAAAGCTATACAATCCAGACTGCCCCTTTCCCACCTCGGCCAGGCCTGCAACGGCCAGCCCTTTGTTTGCTTTGTTTTCCACTCCCAGCTCCTGCTTTCATGGGGCAAAAGTGCCGAGCCAAATGCCAGTGAGCTGGATGACGGTAGCTGGATCAGTGCACTGCCTTTTCTCCCTCCCTCATTCTCTCATAGCAGTTTCCCCCTCTTGCCTCTTTTAAGGGATGCAGCTGAGTAGCAAAGCAACTGCTTTGCATGCACAAGGTCCCAGGTTCAATTCCCAGCATCTCCTGGTAGGGCAGGGGAAAGACCCACATCGAAAATCCTGGAGAGCTGCTGCCATTCAGCATAGATGATGCTGAACTAGATGGTCCAAAAAGTTGACTGCCCCCTCCCCATAATCCACCTGTCACCATCAAGATCTTTTGAAGTAGTGCCCAGAGATTTGGAAAGTGAGATTAAAAAAAGAGGGGGAGGAAGGTGGGGAGAGAGAAAGATGAGGGGGAACGAAATGTTTTCTTTTAAAAGCATTAATTGGGGCAGTCCAAAAGTCATAATCCTCCACTCACACACACTCCTCCTCTGTTTGAAGAAGTGCTCAGAGATTTGGAAAATCTGATTGACAGAGAGATGGGGGAGTTGAGGCACAGAATCCTGTGAGGCTGACTATCTTTCAGCAGGCCCACCTACAGTACCTTCAAAGTGGTGCAAGCTTTCCAAGTTCTACAGAAGTCTTTGTACAGCAAAGTGGCAACGGGGCACAAGTTGTTGCTGTCTTTGAAACTCCTGGTTGGGACAGTGAACTACCAGCTCCTTGCTTCTGTTTCAGACTTTGGCTGTTTCTTTGATATGGCCAGGAAAGAAAGAGTGGCTGAGTTCCAGTTCCTGTTGACCTACTCCATGAGATTCTCACAGTCCCTGAATAGACCTGATTGCTGCTGCTTACTCAGCCACTATGCCAAACCCCTCATTCTAGCCCAGCCACTGCATGTAGAGCTCCTTTGATATGGTCAGTCTTAGCTGGAGTGAAAAAAAGCTTTGCGATGACCCAACAAGGAGGGCCTCATGGCCCTCCTGTGGGTCCCAACCCACTGGTTGAAGACCTATGTTTTAGAGAAGCATTGTCAGGCCTGTTAAAACCAACAATTATATCCTTCCTCCTTTTGATTTAAAAAACTTAGTGCTGTTGCCTACATAGGGAGTCCCCCAAGAATCTAGAAACCACTTGGTCTTTTAAATGGCCTTGGACCAGAGATTGCCATTTGAATTAGAGGATTCCTTCATGAGGACTGTCCTCCATAAAGTAAGGAGGCCTGCCCACACGGCCCTACAACAAGATGTTCTTCTGACAGGGGGTAGGAGAATGAGACGGTTTATGGAAGACAGTAAATGCAGCTTCAGAGTCATTTTGTCGGGAAGAAGTTAATCTCGCCACAGAAAGGATCCACGTTATCACAAATGAGAATACGTCTATTCATATCCACCAAGTCATTGATAAATGAGTTGATACATTCGTGGCGCCCTTGAGCTGTGGGCTGCTACAGCATGATCAGGACAAGGGAACGTGTCTAGCATAAATAAAGCCTAAGTGAAGAGCATAAGAAAGGGGCTGTAGGCACTGCAAAGGCGAGGTTATGTTTTGTTGAGTCTCCATTTGCTATGACTAAAATTTTTCTTTTGAACGGCTGACTATATTTGGAGTTACAAAGATAGTTGCTTAGTCTAGTTTTGCAGGGAGAGGGAGAAGTTCCGAGCCAAAGACGCCCAGATAGAGAAACCATTTTTCATCGTTTTTATTTTGCATGTCTCTGAAGCGGCAGAAGATGTGGGTGTCATCAAACAGATTTCAGAGCCCACAGCAGCAGTGGGGTGGGGGGGCACCTTTTGAAGCCTGAGGGCCCCCTTCCCTTCTGGGCAAACTCCAGGAGCGACACATGCCAGAGGCAGAAGTAGGCAGAGCAACAGGTTTACTCTCACAACCCTCTCTGTCCACACAAGCAAAAAGCATCACCAGAGTTCAAGGACGCATTATAGCCCAGGAGAAACACACCAGTTGCCCTCCATGAAGAGATATCTCATAAACTAAAAGTATCTATAACGGCCAGATTTTACTTCTTGCATGAATATTGAGGCACATGGTCAGTACCACTTGTATATGCAAACATGTGACTCAATGAATGCCTTATGGAACCTTTATTCTCAATAAAGATGGAATTCCCAGGAGAATAAGGTAAAGGTAAAGGACCCCTGGATGGTTAAGTCCAGTCAAAGGCGACTTTGGGGTTGCTGCACTCACCTTGCTTTCAGGCTGAGGGAGCCGGCATTTGTCCACAGACAGCTTTCTGGGTCATATGACCAGCATGACTAAACTGCTTCTGGTGCAACGGAACACCGTGACGGAAGCCAGAGTGCATGGAAACACCTTTTACCTTCCCACTGCAGTGGTACCTATTTATCTACTTGCACTTTGACGTGCTTTCGAACTGCTAGGTTGGCAGGAGCTGGGACAGAGGAAGGCGAGCTCACCCTGTTGTGGGGATTTGAACTGCCGACCTTCTGATCAGCAAGAGGCTCAGTGGTTTAAACCACAGTGCCACCCGTGTCCCTAGTGAATAATACATTTATTTCTATAGAACTTTATTCTTTGTAAAGACAATATTTGTAGGCGTTAATATTTTATTATCCCTTTGAAGCTGCATTGTATCTCTGAACTTTTGTCCTTCCAGGCTGTGTTGCTTTGTGGTTTATATTTCTGGATCTTTGTTTTATTTCTTTTTGTTACGTTTTCACTTTTTAACACACACACACACACACACACACACACACACACACACATGAGTAAAGTATTAAATATATAAAAAAGACACAAAGAGGGTGCAAAGCAGGACTGGTGCTGGGACTTGGGGTGGGAGCTTGGGGAGAGTCCCAAAAGGCAGACAAAAAGGACTGGAGGGCCACATCTAGCCTCTGGACCTGAGGTTCTCCATCTCTGCTGTAGTAGAGTATTTGTCCAGATACAGCAGCTTCCTAGGACCACAGTAAACTGTGACCTAAATCGCCTCCTTTTGGATTTGCCAAAGCTGGAAAGTGTGCACAGGTACTGTCAGAACTCCCTGCTCGAAGGAAGATGTGCAGAAGGTTAGAAAGAGGGAGCAGGAGAAAGACAGACCTGGCAGTTGAAATGGTTCTTTCAGAAACCAAAAGACCAAGCCAAACTGACTTGCCAGCAATTCAAATTGAAGAGACGGTGCCAGAACTCTTTGTGACCATAAATCTTTGTCCCTGTTTTGTATAGTTTTTTTAAGTGCCACAAGATGTAAACTAATCTGCTCAGTTAGAAAAACATGGGTTTTTAAATATATATATGGGGAAATATATATATGGGGCAATCTTTGGCAAAGGGTTTCAGTGGGGGGGGGATTCTTAAAAGGACTGGAAATTATTACAATGATTATTTATAAAAGCTATAAAAATCCCCCCGTGAGTGTAAAGTCTGCACCACCCCCTCCTCTCCCCCAATCCAGAGCTCTGCATTGCCTTCCTATTCACACCCTCTCACCAGAAATGAGCGAGTCTTCCCAACAGACAGCAGGAACGTGGCAGCGAGGAACATAGATGGTCCTGACAAGAAGGATGACTACAATCGCAAGGACAGTTGAGGGAGTGGGGATCAGGATCGGTGAATTACTTTCACCTGCTACAAGAGAACCAGGGCTTCACTTGAGCCTACCAGCACCAAGGTAGGCTCTCCATCCCTGCTTTCAGTATGAGGCCTTTGCCCCTGAACTTCTTGTGTCAGATTTTCCACATAGTTCAGGAATAGCTCTCAAGTTATCTGTTGGACTCCAACTCCCATCAGCTCCAGTCTGCATGACAGATTGTCAGAGATGATGGCACTTGTAGTCTAGCAACATTTGGAAGCACCATGTTGGCTGTCCCTGATGCATTTCTGTCCAACTCTCCTGCAGAAGAAGACTGTACAACTGAATAAAAAAGCAGAAGCAGGCAAGTCTCCCGTGCACCTGTCAAATGCCTTCTGTGCCACCATTCAATAATGATAATGGTGGAACATAGAGCCCCTGTGGACTACAGTACCTATCAGCTCTAGCCAGCAAGGCCAATGGTCAGGGGTGGCAGTCCTGCATCCCAGCCAAACTCCAGCAGCAAAGGTCACGACTGACTGGGTTTTGTGATTCTACAACTGTACTGTGCAACCACAGAATTTGGTAACTGGCGCTACCGTATATAGCAGGCATCCTCAAACCTCGGCCCTCCAGATGTTTTGGACTACAATTCCCACCATCCCTGACCACTGGTCCTGTTAGCTAGGGATCATGGGAGTAGGGATCATGGGATAGGGATCATGCCTATCACTATGGCTTATTTTCGGGGTATGGCTTATTTTCAGAGAAACATGGTAGTCAAAGGCCCATACATAAACTATCAAGCACTGGTTACAGGTAGGTAGCCGTGTTGGTCTGGATCGAAGTAAAAAAAAAAAAAAATCCTTCAGTAGCACCTTAAAGACCAACTAAGTTTTTATTTTGGTATGAGCTTTCGTGTGCATGCACACTTCTTCAGATACCACTGCAATATACATTGAGAGTTCCTTGTGAAGAAGGATACTTTGGAAGTACTAACTTTGGAAGGTCAACTTCACGTATCTTGACAGACAGGAGACAAGCCACACCATCAAATTTCTGTTGTAGCCTGCCTCTTTCTGTGACGCTTGCTCATATGATGCTTTGGGGTGACCTTTGGCTATGGGGTTGGGAAATTTCTGAAGTCTTTAAAAGTTGTCACACACTTTTGTTCTGGGTCATCACTCTGTTGCAACAGAAAATAAAGACCTGCCTTGCATTCTTCAACTGGTTCCTGCCTCTAGTCATTCTTCTCCAGCTGATAATGAACTTTGGGGATACTGGGCTGTAAAAGCCAACTCCATTCCCCCCTCTTATATCAGTATCAATCCTTGGCTCTCAGGTTCTCTATTCTAAGAACGCAAGAACCCTGCTGGGTGAGGCCGAAAGACTCATCTAGTCCAGCATCCTGTTCTCAGTGATCTTCAGCAACTAGTATTCAATATCATACCTTTACTTCCTTCATTTAGGTGCTAAAAAGCAGCTCCGTGTGTGTGTGTTTGTGTGCTGTGGAGGGGGGGAGGCAATAGAGACCAGGAAAATCGCATGGGGAGAAAGGGTTAACCCCCTTCTCTAGTTGCAAAGTTCTAGATGGGTGGCATCGGCTCCGGTTTCATTTACTATTAAAAACAATGACCCATGGATCTCTTAATGTCATCTCGTGTGGGTTTAGTCCCAAGGCCCTCCTTTTTAGGAAGAGCTTTTTTTGAGCAGCTTACTAGAGCTGGCTATGTCTTATAGTGATACTTCAAGCTGCTGTTTTATTTGTCTTTGGTGGCTGTTCCATTTCTCTGTTTATAAAGTTTGTATGTATTTTATCTTAGTGGACTGTAATAAGCCTTTGGCCGGGAATCAGGATCTAAAAATGAACAGGGTCTAAAAATGAATAATAAAATATAAATTAAAGATACGGGAGCCCTGCTCTCTCCCCATCTACCTCTCTCCCTCTGTGTTGGCTATGTCCACACGTAGACTAACCATAGAAGACCATCTTCCAAACTGGGTTGCTTGCAAACCGACTTGACTTGTTTTAAGATAAAACATTTGCCAAAATAATGTGATCTTTGTGTGTATTTTTAAAAAGGCACATTGCTGTGGAATTGGGATGGAAAAGACTCACGAATGAACAGAGATGGTATGTTTTTGAATACAGTACCAGTTGCTGGGGGTCACAAGTAGGGTAGATGCAGGGCTTCTTTTTTCAGCCAGAGCTCAGTTTTGGCACCTCTCAGGTGGATGCCATTACCAGTGCTTTTTTTCCTTTAAAAATGTTTAGGGGTACTCTCATTTTCCTACTCATATTGAAATACTGCCCCTCAATGAGGCCAAACTTAGATTCACAAAATGTTTAGGGGTATGCGTACCCCTGCGTGCCCCGAGAGAAAAAAGCACTGGCCATTACCATTCTAAGAGAAAAGAGAGGAGTTTATGGTGAGTTTTTTTTTCTTGAAAAACAGAACTGGGTAGAAGGTTGTTGCATTCAGGTTCTGCTTGCAGATTTCCCATTAGGTCATCTGGCTGGCCACTGTGAAAACTCGATGCTGGACTCTTTCTCTTTTTGTGCTCCAGAGCTTTCCCTGTGAAAACCTGCTCTTTACCACTGAATCAGAGCAAATGGGAATCCGTGGAAACCACAAATTGCCATTTGTTCCAATTCAGCAGTAAAGAGCAGGTTTTCATGGGGAAATTTCCAGAGCAAAAAGAGTGCTTGGACACGGAGCTTCAAAGGCTGAACCTGTGCCTGGAAAGCATGGGGCAAAATGTAAGTGTGGATAAGCCCTGCCTCTCGCATGCCTGGAAGGAGGACGGAGATGTATGGTGTGTTCAGAAACCTCTGCTTTTTGCATGTCTGGAATGCAACCTACTGTACAAAGGTAAAGGTTGCAGCCATTGGCTCTGTGCATTCTTGATTCTGGCTCTACCCACCACTGGGATGCGGCCCCCAGAAATTTGTCCATGAGGAAATGTTCCCCACTTTTGTGCTGTAGAGATGAGTGCTAAGAAGGAAGGAGAAGGATGAGGGAGGGAGAAATGGTCTGGGATTTGGAAAGGAGGAAGGAAGAAAAGGGGGAATGGAAAAATGGAAAGAATGTGATCAAAGGGGAAGGAAGGAAGGAATTCAATCCAGGATTTGGAAAGGAAGGATGTTGAAAAGGAAGGAAAAAAGACTATGAGAGCAAAACAAGGGGGGAGGAAAGAAAGAAAGAAAGAAAGAAAGAAAGAAAGAAAGAAAGAAAGAAAGAAAGAAAGAAAGAAAGAAAAAGGTCTAATGATTTTCAAAACTCAGTTAATAAAAATATGCCTATGAAAGGCAGGAAATAGTTTGGGGAATTAGTAACGTAAGGAACTTTTTTTTTTTTTTAAAAAAAGGCTCAGTTTTGTGCAGTGTACCCTTCTCAGGCTGTAAAATTAATTTCACTCCACATTTCTGTGAAGTGCAGAAAGAGAAAACGGAAAAAGAGCAACCAAAATTCATCTGATGTGGCCGGAGGTTGAGGGTAGTAATAGTTTTCCATGCAAGACAGTTTGAGGCTGGTGTGTTCACATGTATTCCAAGTATTCCAAGTTCCAAGTATTATATGGAATCCCTTGATCCTTGGGTATTTGAAAATACTTGCTCAACCATACATCTGAAAAATGCTCCCTGAATTGTTTTGGGGATGAATCTAGGGTGAGATGGGTTAATTGCTCTGTTTCAGGGGCCACATTTCAAGGCAACGGGATCCCCAGAGAATGCTGAGCTTTGCTAGGGAGATTAAGAATTTTAGGTTTTCTTTGGTTTTACATACTGTACTTTTATTCAGACTTCTATAATTTCTATTTTATTTTATTATGAGATTTTATTTCATTTTAGTCACTCTAATATTTGCTAAGAGCAATAACCCCTCCCTCTTAAAGGACAAGGTGTGATTTGCCCAGGAAATTCAGCTTTCTATGTTTGTTCATTCTGTAGTTTTTTTCTGGCGCCCTCCTTGTGGAACGCACTCCCATCAGATGTCATGGAGATAAAGAACTACACAACTTTTAGAAGACATCTGAAGGCAGCCCTGTACTGGGCAGTTTGTAAAATGTTTGATGTTATATCATGCTTTTAGACATGTTGGAAGCTGCTCAGATTGGCTGGGGCAACCAAGCCAGATGGGTGGGGTATAAATAATAAAATTATTATATTTATTTCTGCTACCTTGTCTCACTGTTATATTGTTAAACTCTGCATTGCAGTGCTCTAAGGACTAGAAACAAAGGAATCTGAATGTCTCTCATACAAATCAATTCTGAAAGAAGGAGAAGGACCTGGCATTGTGCAAACCAGGGATGTGGAACCTCTGGCCCTCCAGATGTGGTTGGGCTTCCATTCCCATCAGCTTTAGACAGCATGGCCAATGGTTAGCAAGTGTGCAGGGCCAGATTAACCATTAAGCAAAATAAGCATGTGCTTAGGGTATCAAGGGAAGGGGGGCAGCACAGAAATTTTCAGTTGCTGGATTTTTAACATGGTTGGTCATGAATTGCTCAGTTGAGCATTCATTTTCTCAGCAGAAGTATATAAAAAAAACCCATGCAACAAGGCTGACTGCCTGCCTTATCTCTACTGAGTATAGAAGCAGATGGGTTACGTAAGATTAGTCTTGAGGATCTGTTCAAAGACTTTCGTATGGTTTCATTTTAAAAAATAAAATATTATTTTGTGGTTTATTAGTGTTTATATTTTGAATTAGATATGATTTGGGGGCACCAAAATCTTTTAATAATAATAATAATAATAATAATAATAATAATAATAATAATATATTATTTTTTATACCCCGCCCATCTGGCTGGGCCTCCCCAGCCACTCTGGGTGGCTTCCAACAGATTAAAATACAATAATCTGTTAAACATTAAAAGCAGGGCTGTCTTCAGATGTCTTCTAAAAGTCTGGTAGTTGTTATTCTCTTTGACATCTGATGGGAGGGCGTTCCACAGGGTGGGTGCCACTACCGAGAAGGCCCTCTGCCTGGTTCTCTGTAGCTTTGCTTCTCGCAGTGAGGGAACTGCCAGAAGGCCCTTGGGTGCTGGACCTCAGTGCCTGGGCAGAATGATGGGGGTGGAGACGCTCCTTCAGGTATACAGGACCGAGGCCATTTAGGGCTTTAAAGGTCAGCACCAACACTTTGAATTGTGCTCAGAAACATGCTTAGGGCCTCTAAAGGTCTTAATCCAGCACAGGCGTAGCCAACATCCAATATGGTGCCTTTGGGGAAGTTGTTCAGACTAGAGCTTCCACCATCCCTGATCATTCAGACTAGAGCTTCCATCATCCCTGATCATTGGCCATGCTGGCTGGGGCTCTTGAGAGTTAACAATGTCCAATGACACCTGAAGGGCACAACGTTGACGAGTCTTCTCTTAGCATATACATGTGGCTCTGTTTACAGGCTGATTGGCTGCTTTCAGGTATGATGGACTGACTCACCGCTGTGGGCTTACTGGGTTGCCAACCTAATCCAACAGCTTGCTAACTAGACAGAGGATTTGTTCCTTTCATTTCCTCTGGCAATTTCACTTTGGCCACCTTGGATCTTGGCGGGCATCAAAGGTGCTGCTGCTTTAAGAACTATACCTGAAGCAATGCAGGAACACCAAGCCCAGGGGATGGAGATGGGGATGAGTTCCACCTGCTGCCTTGTCTAGGTGCAGCAGTAGACAGACGCCTGCCTCTGTGCTAAATGAGACAGATTTTTTTTTTTTTGCACCACCATCGTAGGCCTAAGACTGCTTGAATGTGAAGGGAAAGGAGAAGAGCAAGAGTATATAAGTTAAGAACAGAGTCCATAAAAGAGCTAAAGGGGCAATGCAATGAGATTGTAAAGGGAAAGCTCAAATCAAACAGATTTCCAAATGTGGAAAGCTGAGGATCAGCTCACTCACGCTAGCGTATCCATCATGAGGTACAACCCTATAAAAGTGTCAAATGGGGTTGGACGGGCATCAGAGAAGCTGCTTCGTAAGCACCACAATCCCTTGCCAGCTGCTGGTCTGGCGATTTCCCCCTCCCTGCCCCCACCCATGATTCTTTCAAACTTTCAGAAAACCATGCCATTGCTTCAATTCTGCAAATTCTATCCTGCCCATTTGCGGCAATTCCAATGCAATGGTTGCCCGGTTGGAAGATTAAGAAAACTGATTCATTCATTCAAGGTGATCTGATACTGGGCTCGTCCACACTTCCACTTGTCCTGCTGCTTTCCCCCCAGGGAAAACCTTTCTTTACCACAGAATTGGAGGAAATGTCAAGCTGGGTTTTTCGTGGTTTGACGTTTGCTCCGATTCATCGGTAAAGAGTGGATTTTCCTGGTGAAAGCAGTGTAGCAAACAGAAAACCACTCAGACTTGTGCCTAGAAAACACATGACAAGCAGAAAACCTCTTGGACCCATGCTTTCTAGGACAAGCAGAAGTGTGGACAAGCTCATTGTTGGCTAATTTAAAGTTGTCTTCTTGGTTCCAAAGGATAACATAGCATTGTGGGCATCACCTTCAACTCCTGGTGTTATGGCCTGGCTATCTGAAGCACCAACAACTTCTATAGGGTCCTTTTTGAAGACTCCAATCATTAACTGAGTCCCTGCTCAGATCCTGTGGCCTTAGGAACATAGAAAGCTGCCTTATACTGAGTCAGATCCTTGGTCCATCTAGCTCAGTACTCCCCACACTGACCAGCAGTGACTCTCAGGGATGTCAACCATGGTTTACTCCCAGTCCTACCCGGAGATGCCAGGCATTGAACCTGGGACCTTCTGCATGTAAAGCAGACGTTTTACCACTGAGCTATGTTTCTTCCCCAACCTTGCGAGACAAAGCACGTGTTAACTAGGCTTCTGCGGAATGCCCTGTCAAGCAAGGTGGATTTCAGGCACTTGGTGAAGACATGACTCTTTAATAAGGGTGATTAAACAACATTTATCCTGCCATAGGTTGTGTTTGCTTTAATGACAGCTCAATATGTTAATCTGTGTTTTATTGAGGTTTATTTTTTTCTATACAGCAACTAACAAATGTAATAAGTGTTATTCATGAATCTGTCAATTTTGCTTTCACAGTTTTTCGTTTTTTCTAATCTTAAGTCCAGTTTGCCCTATTTCTGCTCGTGCATATATTTGCACTAGCTTTAAAAAAAAAACTGCATAAAAATTATTATTTCTGCCTATTTATATGCGTTTTTGCAAGCCATTTCCCCTTAACTGCATCCATTTTTAAATGTTATTTCTATTAATACACACTTTTTTTGCAAGCACTTTCCATCAATATACACATTTCTGTGCCCACTCTTCGGTAAGAGAACTGCACTGCAAATTTCAGAGAAGTGTGGGTTTCGAAAGAGAGCTGTGTTTTGGCTTGTGAATTGCTTTGCAAAGTGGAAATCTGAACAGTAGCACTGGGGACAACATGACACCAGATTATATTCTGGGCTCCTATATAATTCTTCTTACGTTCAAGGTGCCCTATTCATTTTTTCCTCTTCAGGGAGGGAACCCCCCCCTCCAAGAACACACCAGAGAGGTTGTATTGGGGTGGGGGGTGGGAGCTCTTTAACATTTGCTAAGTCTGTGCTGCTCACCTGTATTGTAACATAAAAGCTTTATTGGAGCAGAAGGGGAAAATAAGATTAGAAACAGACGTCAATAAAACGGCTGCCCTCCCCTACCTCACCCCACCGCCCCAACTCTTTCCTCCGTGAACCTACTGCCAAAGCAAGCCTCTCCCAAATTGCTTTTTTCTCTCCACATCTGCATCTCTCCCCCGCAACCTGCCTAGCACCTTTATTCCATGGCACCCAAACTCCTTTTTCCACTTAAGCAAGTCTCAGTGGCCCAGCTAGGCACCTTCACCACCACCAGAGGAATGATATGAATGCACCACTGCGCTTGGTGGGGGGGGGGGAACCCATTTTGTGGCACGCATCCAGGTGAGCACTGAAAGGAAATAGGTGCCATTTGGTGTCAGGGTGTATGAGCAAAGAAAAGACAGGCAGAAGACTGGTGTGTGTGTGTGTGTGTGTGTGTGTGTGTGTGTGTGTGTGTGTACACTTTCTTTTCCATACATAATGCCTGTGTGAGTGTGCAAGCCGGTGTTTGAGAAGGACATGGAGAGAAACTGTGCACAACCTCCCCCCCCCCCCCCGGGGTGTGTGTCCTACCTATGGCTGTCCTGCAGATTTTAAACGTGTCTTTATTGTGTTTTTGTGTGTGTGCAAGCCGTTCAACAAGGTAGAATGAGGTAGCAGACTAGGGCGGCAATTGCAGCCACAGCCTCTAGTAATTTCTGGAGGTTGGTTTGTGGGGGACTTTCTCAAGACTTCTGAAAAATTCAGATTCCTAAGCAAGCCTTCCTCTGTGGGAAAAGTCTGTGCCGGCTCAACAGTCGGCAAGCTAGTAGCATGCCCAAGTGAGCATACATGCAGGTGGGGCAGATTGAAAAGGTGAGAGGTGGAGAGGCCTAGCATGTGTATATCAGCGGCAGCTGAGTAAGTGTGGATGTGAAAGAGAAAGTGGAAGATATCCATAGTTGGCATAACAGGAGGGCTGCTGGGCTCCACTTCCATTAACTTTCATGAAATGTTTTTCACTCTTTGAACTTGGCACCGGCTCTCTATGTGTGTCTCTCCTTTGCTTGTATAATATGAAAGAAGAAAGTCCGAGTGAGTTTGCACATCTGGTTTATTTCTCCTGCCTTTTTTCTTTTAAAGGAATATTTTGTTTTAAAAAGAGATGTAACTTAATTAGGTGTTATGGCTGCAAATCTTTTTACTGCCGAATTCCTTCTAGAGCCATACACAGTAGAATTGTGGGCATAACAAAGCATTGAGGAGTGTGTGTGTGTGCGTGTGAGAGAGATCCCCATCTGAAATCCTGGAGAGCTGCTGCCCTTCAGTGTAGACACTACTGAGCTAGACAGAGCCAATGATCTGACTCAGTAATTAGTAGAGCACGCGGCACTTAATCTCAGAGTCGTGGGTTCAAGCCCCACATTGGGCAAAAGATTCCTACATTGCAGGGGGCTGAACTAAATGACCCTTTCAACTCTACAATTCTATGATCCCTGGTCATCCAATTTGGGCCGATGCAGGTAGTTCATGCAAATTTTACTCCCTGTTTAACAACATCAACTTCTTCTTTCTATTGTTGTAGTTGTTGTAGTAGTTGTAGTTGTAGTTGCTGCTGCTGCTGCTGCTGCTACAATATTCAGTTTCTTAGTTGCCTTATAAGGGAAGTCAGTGATCTTTTATACCTACCTGCCCTTGTGAAATGGGAGTTCTTACTTCTATTTGTGGTTTATATTAGACAGAAATGTCAGGAATCAGAGAGAGAAAGAGATAAAGCTGGAGAATGCAATGGAGGATGGTCCATTAGGGTGAAATGGGGCACTGCCACACCAATCTCAGGTTGCCTTCTTGCTTTCAACCAGTCGTGTCAGCTTCCTCTTCCTTGGTCTAAGTACTGCCCTTGCAGAACTCAGCAGGGAGAAGTATGGTGATAAAACTAGAATTAATTGTCTCCGTCTGTCATTGGTTCCTGCTCCATTTACTGTTGGCTCCCTGCCTTCTGCCCTACGAGTCCCAAAGGGCACCAGCTGCCAACGCTGGAGTTTGGAGGTGGGGATATATTGTTGGACCCCAACTCCCAACAGCTCCATCAACGTTTAAAGGTAAAAGGTACCCCTGACCATTAGGTCCAGTTGTGGATGACTCTGGGGTTGCGGTGCTCATCTCGCTTTACTGGCCGAGGAAGCCGGCGTTTGTCCGCAGACAGCTTCTGGGTCATGTGGCCAGCATGACTAAGCCACCTCTGGTGAACCAGAGCAGTGCACGGAAAAGCCATCAATGGTAGAGGTCCACAAATTCCCCAACCCAGATGTAGATGAATACAGGAGATGGGATAGGAGAGTGATAGATGGCTCTCCCTACTGTGAAAGACTCACCAGCAGTGGTTTGTGCTGGCACACTGAGGCACCTTTTGGCAGCAGAGCTTGCTGTAGTGGCAGAGGTGGTGGATGCAGGCAGGGCTGGGTGGAGGGACCCTCCGGCCTCATCTGCACAATTTCTAGCCTGACGGACTAGAGCAGGCATCCCCAAACTTCGGCCCTCCAGATGTTTTGGCCTACAACTCCCATGATCCCTAGCTAACAGGACCAGTGGTCAGGGATGATGGGAATTGTAGTCCAAAACATCTGGAGGGCCGAAGTTTGGGGATGCCTGGACTAGAGGTTTGAGTTACAACCTAAGAGACAAAAGGGCACTTTCCTTAACTAATCCCAGAATTGCAGAGCCACCACATAAAAGGTCATGTCCTGGCTCTCAACCTGCTTAACATCTGATGGGGGAAACAGATGTGACCTGACAGAAGAGGTTCCTATGGAAGATACTGGTAAGGCATGACCATCCCTCTGCTCACTGTGAAAGGTGCACAATCTTCTGTGTGCCCTATGTGATAGAGTTTACAAAGGATTCCTCCTCTGTACACACTGCTCACTAGTGATCAAAGTGACCCTGCCACTGCCTCCCACAAAGGGCCCAGAAGCATTATCTGGGGCAGGCAGCACAGACACCCCCCAACTCCTCAGGGGAGCATGCTTCCACACCAGGGAGGAGACAGGGACTTCATAAGCTAGGAAGGACCATAGCTCTCTGCCTGCAGAAAGTCCAAGGTTCAATCTCCAGGTACGGCTGGCAGATACCCTTGCCTGAATCATTGGAGGGCTGCTGCCAGTCAGTGTAAACAATACAGAGCTAGGTGGACCAATGACCTGACTTGTTATAAGGCGCCTTCCTATGTTCCTAAGCCCTACCATTGCTGGTGGGGAAATGATGCTCTTGTCATCATTTTCCACTGGGGAGAAGGCCCTCCCTTTTCTCTGATTGAGGGACAGCCGCCATGGTGCCTCACTCTTAAAGTGGGGGACTACAACTCCACCATCCATTGGCCATGCTGGCCGGGGCAGTCCAAAACATCTGGAGAGGGCACAGTTGCCAGCCCTGCCGTGTAACTTGACATTTACAGAGCAGGAACTAGACGTGCAGCTTCCATTTTCAGCCATAAACATTTATAGTCAGATGGGGCCTGAGCCTGAATAGAAGCCAAGGTGGGTGGTGTTGGTGTTGGGAGCCCAAATCATTCCTCTTCATCCGTGCAGCCCTTTCCCCTTATTAAAAACCAACCCCCCCCAAAACCCCCAGTTATTTCATCTCTAAAGGCTTTCTAAACATACAGCAGGTGTGTCAGATTCTTTGAGGTGTCTGGTAACAGTGCTCTATTTGTTTCAGTTCCCTTGCCTTTCAGGTGTTCAACTCTCCCCCTCCCTCTCCCTTTACTAGCCCCACACTCCACATAGACCAGCCCAAGCAACAACTTTCTCCCTCCCCCTTTTCTTATGTTGAGAGAGAGAGAGAGGGAGGGAGGGAGGGAAGGAGGGAGAGAGAGAGAGAGAAAGAAAGAGAAAGAGAGAGAGAGATTCTAAGTTCAGACAGCTCTTACTTGCCATTTTGTTGTTGGTTGTTCCAGTCACTCTCTCTCCAGACTTAGGCCACATTCACACCACACACCAAACCACTATGATATCACCTTAAAATTAATTAATTTGTTAAGGGGTTCTTAACAGACCCCCTATTCTTCTTCCAGGGCCACAGTTCCTACAGTAGTTGCTAACAGTCAATCCCTCATCAGATGGAAGCCAGCTGATTTGCGCAAAACAAAAAAAAATTTTTTACGTCCTGCGATCTGGTGTGAGCCAGCTGACTAGCGCCAGAGCAAAAAACTGGACATTCCAGGCTCTAATCAGAAGCAGGGATGGCTTCTGTAATTCCCGGATGTCCTGCTTAAAATACTGCGGGTTATAGCCAATATTAATCTGCCTCAGAGTAGACCTCTTGCAACTAGCCGACAGGCCTAATTTAGGTTCTTTCATTTCCCTGTATATAGCTTTTCATTTCTGTATATAGCTCAGGATACAACCTGGTAATTTTTATTTATAATTATTATCTCTAAATATGAATATGAATCAGCAGCATATGGAAATCTTGCAGAGCCAAGTTTACAAACAGACTTTTAAAGGATTATGTCTTTGGTTGGATTTTTTTTTTAAAATGATACAGATTCTATTGTCAACACTTGTACTGTATTCTGGTTTGTCAGATACTGCAAATGCTTGGTATATAAATAAACATTTCCCAGTTTGAGCCTGAGGGAAAGGAGCATGGAAGTGGAAAGGGTTCAGCCTTAATATCTAGCTGATCTCAGGGCTCAAAGAAAGGGCCCAAATATGATGATGAAACTCAACATCAAAGGGGCTCCCCATGTCACCTAGAGAAATTACACCTCCATCTTTGGGAAATGAGTATCATACTCTCAGGATTCTGTTCGTATTAGATGTTTTGGCACTAGTTCAGCACAGCAGAGGCAAGGCAATGATCTTGGGGGGTTGGCCTAGATGACCAACCTTAGGGTCCCTTTCAACTCTACAGTTCTATGATTCAACTCTGCTGCTTCCTCCAAGGACCTCAAGATGGTATATACATAGTTGTCCTCATCCCCACTTTTTTCTCAACATCAACCCTGTGAGGTTGGTTAGGCTAAAACTGAGTGACTGGCTCAAATCTACCCAGTGATTTTCATGGCTGAGTGGGGATTTGACCCCTGTTCTCCCAGATCGTAGCCCAACAAGCCAACCTCTGCACCTCTGTTATCAACAATCTGATAGTTTTGTGATTACCGTAAGTGGTCTCTAAAACTTTCTAAAAATAAACAAATGACAGCACACATACACACACCTTCCCAGCAGAGAGTTAGGCTGCAACCCACTTACTTGCAAGTAAGCCCCATTGGATCCAATAGGTCTTACTTCTGCGTAGATATAGTTAGGAATGCAGTGTAAACTCAGCTACTGCATATCTCAGGAGAGTGGGCACTCAGTGCCTTTTCTGAAAGGGACCTTGCTTAAAATTTATTCAAGAAGCAGGCCCCCCACCCCTGCCTTGGTTTTCCTGTTCCAAGTACCCAGGTTCTCCCAGGGTGGACCCGGAATATGGCTCTTCAAAGTGTATTCTGGGGAACAGCAACATACTCTGCACATAACGGTATTTGAACTAGAATCAGGCATTTGTAAAAAGAAAACCACAGATAATTCTATGGGCCACTTAAACAGACTTCCTCTGCTGAAAATAAAAATAAAGAGCTGAGGTTTTTCATCAAGTTCCTTTTATATTTTTCCAACTAAAACTTTTCATAAGAGCCCTCAATATATTTTAAACAAAATCTGAATCTTTCCTTCCCAAATGTATCTTGGAATGAAGATATACAGAAACTTGGTCCACACCTCCACCCCCTTTCCTGAAGTGTCCCTTCTTTGATGTGCCTACTTAAGAGGCCTAACAGCCAAAAAGTGGCGGGGGAAGAAGGGAGGAGTTTCATTTTGGAGGAAAGTAGGGAGTTGCCATGATTTTATTCTCTGGATTTTATTCCCTCAGGGCATAGGACATGCAATGCAAATGGGGGGGAATGTAGTCAATTACATATCATTTGCAGACTGAAAACAACCACAACTGGATCGATTTGCTTTCTGGACATAGGATGAATATGCAGAATTAGCAATTTCTGCCCCCGTGGCCATTTTCATTGGGATTTTCTGACATTTCTGTTCAGGGGTGACGACGAACTCCCTACCCTTGTATCAAGCTGGGAGGGGCGGGCAAGAAAAGCAGAAGAGAATGGCAAAGGGAAAGTTTTCGCAAGCAATTCAGCAAGAAGTCCACGCAATGGGGTAAAGCGAAAGAACATTCCCACTGAATTCCTAGCACAAAAGAGCAATTGTGCTAAAGGGTTGGAGAGAAGGGGTGGGGGATAAGGAGAGATTGCTAAACGCAAGTGGTGGTTTTTGGTTTGTTTGGCTGCTGTTGTTGTTCTAGGTAGGATGCGGGGCTGTATGTGTGCCCAGATTGGATATATGGGGCCTGAGAAGGTGGCCTAATTCAGAAGGACTGCAGGTCTTTTAGAGCTCTGTGACCCCGCTTCTCACCCAGTCTCACCCACCACATTGTTCCAGCTGCACCCTCCACCTGCAGTTTCTACGCACAGGTCTGATTTCATGTCCCAAGTCATAGACAAAGAGGCCTCCATGGCGCATCATTCTGCTCTGTGGCTGGGGGGGGGGGTGCTGAGGGAGATGTCTGATTTGGTTCGCATGTGAAAGCCAATCAACCTAATTCACACTTTCTGAAAACAATATGCAAACTGAAACATAGCTATCTCCTATGAAATTCACACTTCTCTGAATTTTTTGCAGTGCAGTTCTCCGTTCGATTAACGGGCACAAAAATGCACATAGTAAGGTAAAGCATGCCTTTAATAATAATAATAATAATAATAATAATAATAATAATAATAATAATAATAATGACTGCATTAGTGAAAATAGCATAGAAAAATGCATGATGTGTTTTCACAAATGTATAGTTTGCAGCAATCCGCCTGATAGGAGCCAGACAGCATAAAATTTAACTTGAAGGCACAGAACAGAGAAACGAGGATCCAGCCATCCCTAGTAGCAGCAGAATTTTGAGAGAGAAATAGTTTCCCACAGGTAACTAATGTAACAGCCAAGAACAAAGAGGAGGAATCTCTTGTGCCTGGGAAGAAGCAATGGGTGTGATGGAAAACACTTGATCCCCAGAAACGCAGCCAGAGGCAGTGGATTTAGAACCACATTTGCACCTATGGCATGTGATTTAGTTGGTGGAAACCTGGTCACTTTTGCCCTCGAGCAAAACCTGAGGCTAGGAGCAGTTTTGGCATCAAAATTCCTGCAGACAACCTGAGAAAGGGACACAGAGCCTGTGGCTCTCCAATACTTTTGGTCTTCAGCTCCCATTAGCCCCACCCAGCCTGACCTACATAGGAAGTGGCCCTGTGATGAGTCTGACCATTGTTCCATCTAGCTCAATAGTGTCTAAAAATGCAATAAATAAATAGTTTATGTGGAGGCGGTGATGGAAAGATACAAAGGGAGCAGAGGAACAAACAAAGTGAATAGCTGTAGTCGCATGGAAGATCATCTGCCTTGCATGCAGAAGGTCCCAGGCTCAGTCCCCAGCATCTCCAGCTGGGGATGGGAATGTACTGTCTGAAATCTGGGAGAGCTGCTGCCAGTCAGTGTAGGCAATGCTGAGCTAGATGGACCTACGTTCCATAACTGAAAGCTATAGGAAGTTCTGGACACATTTGGAGAGAGAAAATGACGGAAGAGTTCCACTTCAGAAACAAAACCAGGTTGTTTAAATCTCCAAATGTCCAAAATCTGGGCAGACATTTATGCAAGTGTAATTTTGTCATTGGTATGAGCTTTCGTGTGCATGCACACTTCTTCAGAAAATCAGGACAGTCTTCCCATTTTTGCGTTTCAACAGAATAAACACTCACCTGCTGGTTCTTCCGTGCTAGTGACCACAGAGGTGGGATTGACGGCAGGAATCTCTGGAAAAGAAAAGGTGAAATTTCTTAGTTGGCTTGAGCATATGTGTGCTCTCCTGGCCACTGTCCTTTCCCACTTCCAGCAGACAGGTTTGAGAACTACATCTGCAGAATCCAGAGGAGTGTGGCTTTTGAAGGGCAGCTGTGGTTCAGTTTGCAAATTTGCACATTAGCTGCAAACTGATCCAAATTTCTCCTGTATCGCTAGGAAATGCACAGTCCCTGAGGCAGGCTCCAAACCTCAGGATGAAGGGGACCCATGCAAAGAAAATGTCAAGGAGGATACTGAAAACAAAAACAAGCCAAAAGGCAGGTGATATAGCCACCACCTTGTTGAAGCTAAGGAGATGTAGGTCTGGTCAGTGCCGAGATAGAAGGCTGTCTGAGGACTTTTTTTTCTTTTTGCTTTGTTGCTACTGTGGGTAGTGGTGGGGTTTTTTGTTGTTGTGGATGCTGGTGGGTAGCAATTTAGGTCCCTCAGAGTGAGTGTCTGGGTAGTTTGGAGGGTGGGGGTGAACAGAGTGAGAGTCTGTTGGCATAGAGTGGGGGCCTCTCTGTCTCTCACACAAAGAGCACCCCACTCTAGTGGACTCCCATAAGTGAAAAATGGGTTGGATATGGTTGTTAAGATCACTGGTTGTTTAGCTGCTTTTATATGTTTGAATGTTTCGTTTGTTTTTGCCTAGGTATTTGGTTTAATTGGAAATATTAATTTTTTTGCGGCAGTTTTGCTTGTTTACCTTATGATGGAGTTGTTTATTGGATGTGTTTATATGATTTCATAATTTTAGTAGATTGCTTTTCACTGTTTATTTTTATTACTTTGTTCCTTGCTCGGGGATTGGAAACATTAAGTCAAGAGCAGGCATTAAATATAAATTATAATAAAAGAAATGTATGCCACCTTGAGTTCCATGATAGAATAAACATCTGAAATAAATGGCTCTAAAATGTCACTTTCTGGTTGAATGTTTATCCTCAGTAACAACCTGTCAGTCTCTATTACATTCTTCTGGCATTCATTGGCTGCCAATTAGCTAACGGGCTATGTTCAAGATGCTGGTACCGTTGTACCTTGGAAGTCGAATGGAATCCATTCTGGAAGTCCGTTTGACTTCCAAAACATTCAAAAACCAGAAGCAGCCAATCAGCCAATCAGAAGCAGTGGAACCCCCATCAGACGTTCAGCTTCCAAGAATAGTTCGCAAATCGGAACAGTCACTTCTGGGTTTGTGGTGTTCAGGAAACAAAACGTCCGAAAGCTGTTCGAAAACCAAGGTACAACTGTATTGGTGTACAAACTACACAGTGATATAGAGCTTGGGACTTGGCTACCTAAAAGATCACCTCATCCCTTACATCCCCAACCAATCACTTCATTCTGCAGGAGAGGGCATCCTGCAGAATCTACCCTATCAGAAGGCTCATGCCACACAATGTTGGAATCAGGCTTTAAGCATTGCAACACCTGCCTTCTCATGCTTCCTCCCATTACACAGACACTTTCTATTGTTTTTTCAATACCTGCTAAAGTCTTTCCTCCAACAAGCCTTCTAAAAACTTTATCCCAGTTGGCATCTGTCTTGGATTTTAGATATGCCCTGTTGCTTTAAACCATATAATAGGCAACCAGTTCAACTGTTTTATAGATGTAACTTTTTATATATACACATGCTATTACAGTGTAAATCACATCGGCATAACTGATGGAATGTGATTCATAAACAAAATAAATAATGGCGATGCTAATTATAATCCTTTTAAAAAATGTTCTTAAAACGTTTTTAACTTTTACATTTTATTTTTAGTTTATTTTTAATTGTATTGTTTTATCACCAATGTGTTTGATGCCATGGGTGGGATAGGCATCCAACTGATTAATTTGTCATCGTCGTCCGAGCTGCAGAAGCTGTCAATGCCATCGGAGAAGCCCATGACAAAAAAAGTTTGACGGCAGTACTCACTGATGCATGGTGCCACTGGTGATCGGCTCTGTTGGTAACCTTTGGCACAGCGGTTGCAGGTCAACCCCGTCACACCATCTTTGCACGGGCATTGTCCAGTAGTCTGGTTGCAAGTTTTTCCAGCTGCGCCAACAGGGTGGCAGTCGCAGGCTAAGAAGGCGGGTGAGGGGGAGGAGAGGGGGAGAGCAGAGAGAAAGAGGAGAAAAGGTTAAAAGTTGCAAGTTGCAAACATACAAATACATTTCATAATACGACATGCCAGGGGAAGCAGAACTATGCATGGACAAAATGGCAATTCAAAACACATGTAACAGTAAGCAAAAACTCTTCCAGATTCTCCAGACCTAGCTCAAACTGCCGTGGCACAACAGGGCAGTTATATGCTACGGGGCAAGAGTTATGATCCCAGCCCATCAGGGATCTCACATAACACTACATAGCCGATCATCTGAGGACAGACACAGCCTATTCCAAGTGATAACAGGGCTTCCTGAATAAACAATCTTGAATAAGCAATCCCTGAAAAAAATCACTAAAAGGAGACGTATCTTTCAAATTGTTTGCAAAATCATTCCCCCTCCTCACTTTCAGCTCAGTCCTAAACATGAATACAATGCAAGGGCTAAATAACTGTTTGTGGATCAAATGCAAAATACTAAATTATTACCACGGCACTGAATAGACTGCAGAACCAAATGGAAGACAATAGCTTTTTGTAATAAAGGAAGCTGCTCTAATCTTGCAAAATACAGTTAGATTTATTAGCAAGCTCCAACTCTGCACCCTCTTTCTCCAAAAGATATCTATTTTCTCCCTCTTTCTTTTCCTATATAATTGCACTATCACACATAATTTGACTTAATACTCAACTCTTCCCCAAAGGAGTTCTGCAAACTTGTGTTTTTATGACCCACTTTTAGTCATACGCAGTAATTTGCAACATTTGCATTTACCAGAGTTCAATGCTGCATTTTATGGATGCCTTTAATAATGCAGTGTTGAGTATATTAACTTCATAAAGTTTTGTTTCTGTCTTTTCTGAACACAGTTTAATGTGGGAACTTGGAATTCTTTAAGAAGGATCCTTTGCCCAGGAGTAGCCAACATGGCACTCTCCAGAAGTGGTCAGGCTAGAACTCTCATAATCTCTGACCATGGGCATAGCTAGGAGTTTTGTTGAGGGGGCAGAACTGACATGATTGGTCAGTTAGTTAGTTAAGTATTTCTATTGTTTTACTTGATCTAGGGGGAAACAGCTGCCCCCCCTTGGCTACGCCCATGTCTCTGACCATTGGCTATGTTTGGCTGGGGCTGAAGGTCAACACCCTCTGGAGTGCTTCAAGCTGCAGAAGTCTGCATAGACTAAGCTGAGATAGATGGACAGGTTCACATATTTACGACAAAAGTGGAGCCATAGTATAAGACTTGAGTTTGGAGAAGGGAGGTTGGCCAAGGAGGAACAAATGGTCCTTCTTGAAAGCTTAGAAGTTCCAGCTTGGGTACTACTACTACTACTACTACTACTAAATTTTTATTTATACCCTGCCCTTCCCAGTGAAAACCGGGCTCAGGGCGGCCAAAGGCCAGGCGTAACAGCTCCGTCTTGCAGGCCCTGTGGAAAGATGTCAAATCCCACAGGGTGCTGGTCTCCTGTGAGAGAGCGTTCCACCAAGTTGGGGCCAATACTGAAAAGGCCCTGGCCCTAGTTGAGACCAATCTAGCCACCTTATGGCTCGGGATCTCCAAAATGTTGTTATTTGTGAACCTTAAGGTCCTCCACGGGTTATACCAGGAGAGGCGGTCCCGTAGCTACGAGGGTCCTAAGCCACATAGGGCTTTAAAGGTCAAAACTAGCACCTTAAATCTGATCCTGTACTCCACCGGGAGCCAGTGCAGCTTGTAAAGCTAATCATGCACCGTGGACATAACCACTACAGTAGTTGTTTATGAGATAGCTGTCCTATTTCAGTCCTTTTGCCTTGGGGGAGGGAGGCAGAGACAACTTTCTAACTTCTAAGCATTCAAGAGCACCAGCAAAACTTGGTAGCAAGCTATAAACAAATTTCACTCAAAGCACCCAAGTCAGACTTAGTGGGTAATCCAAACCTGAGTTCTGCCGGGATGAGCAGAGTTTGCAAAAGGCAGATCTCCAGCTGAGCCTGCACTAAGCCAGCTGATGTCACTCATCCCAGTTTATCTGCAGCTGGCTGAACTGAGGCCAGGGTAAGTCCCCCCAAAGGAGTGCATGGTGAGGTCTGGGGGAGACTGGCCCCTATTCTAAACTCCTTGCATCTCAGATAGGTGACCAGCAATCCAGTGGCTCTTACACTGGCACTAAGCTATGCTATGCTAACATCATTCCCATCGTCTTCAATGAGTCTTCCGGTCTGCTCAGGCTATTTCTTGTATCTGTTAAACTTCACTGTTGCTTGTGAGACTCTTGCAGAAGCTGGCCCTTAAGGAATCACCTAACTATAGACTAACACGCAGCTGTTCCTTGGAAATGTAAATCTGCCATAATGTGACAATACAAACCATGGGAACCTCTTCTTACTTTCTCTTCCCCTTTCAGTCGCAAACTAACCTTGACGTTTGGTTCCCCCACTCCCCTTCCCTTGCTGGCTTTCAAAAAGCTTGACAAGTCCTGCAGGAGGATTGCATGCAGCCTATCTGTGATATGTTTTCAGTTATGCAATTTACATCTGACTCTGCGCTCTTTCAAAGCAGGAGAATAATGGATAATACATGGCAAAGAGTAAACAGATGAATAACAAACAGGAGCGGGGGGGGGGGGTTGAAGAGGGGGGGAAGAAGAACAGCCACCCTCTGAGTTGAAACACTCAAGTGCACATAGAAGCCTGTTTGTGCAAATGAGGACACCTGTGGGACTTGCAAGTGGGCTGGAGCAGGAGCCAGCGTGATGGTAACAGCACGAAGGAGCAAGCAGCTTCTCCTTTGATGTTGCACTTTGGGCAGCACTTATAGCAGTTGTGGTTGGTGCCCATAGAGACCGGTGGGGTGGAAGGCAGGGAGCCCAACAGTGGGTGGCGCCAGAGCCAGAGCCAACGACAAGTGGAAACAATTAATACTAGACTTGTCCCCATCCTTTCTCCCTGCTGAGTTCTACAAGGGGCAGCACTGAGACTATGCAGCAGGAGGAGGAAGCGGACAGGTAGGGCCACCCATGGGATGGGTTGTAGGTCAGACAGGCAGGTAGGTGGGAGGGCTGGCTGACAGCACACTGGAGTTGGTGGGGGCACTGCTGCATTTGCCCAAGTGTATTGGCAAGCCATTGGCCGTTTTATCACATGTGGGTGTGTTGGCACAGCCATGCATCACAGTTGGTACACGCCTTTCCCCCCCACTATCACTGGGATGTGAGGAGTTTGCTGCCATGGGGCAAGGGTGTGCGAAGATGAGGTCTGGCACAAGCACCCAGCGGTCCTGGGCATCTGCTTGGGGCATATTGGGGGAACCCTGGGTGTTTTGCAGCGGACCTCCATTTGCACCATACACTTAAAGCTGCATTACACCACTTAAAACAGAGTGGTTTAACAGGGAACTCTGGAAATTGTAGCTCAGTTAGGAGAATAGGAACCACACCACCCTTAACAAACTAGAGTTCGCAGGATTCATTGGGGAATCCCAAGGCTGTTTAGAGTTGTGTGATACTGCTTTAAATATATGGTTTATATGAGGCCTCAGATGTCCTGCCTCTTCCCCCACTTAAAAAAACACCCCTATATTATTTTCAGTTTCTATTTATTCACACTCACACTTTGCCCTGCCTGAGCCTCAGCTCCTTGGGTTAAGCTCCTGGAGATCAGACTGTTTGAAACCAGTACACACAGCTGCCTTCCAGCATTAAGCTCTGGGCACCCAGAAACAGCCAACTTTCCTTTCTGCCACCCCAGGGCTAAGTAAGCTGCATCAGGGGGACAGTCTGTCTCCTACGGAAACTGGAAGGAATTTCCACGCTGCTCTCAGCGGTCTGCCGATCATGAGCAAGTGACAGGGCAGAGTGGAAGGGAAAGTGTGTTAAGGCTCATTAAAGGTAACGAACTGCAACCTTGAGAGGGACAGAGAGGGAGAGGGAGGTAATCCAGAAAGAACTACAGAGTGTAGCTTCCAGTGGGGATTCTTTAAATTTGGAAAAAAACGTGTAGTGAAGGAGATCTGGTTTATGTCAGGGGGGGAAAGGGGCTAAATTTATTTACAATGCTTTGCTCATTTTTATTGTCAGAAAAGCAAACAGTGAGGGTGGTTTGCACAACCAAGTCGCTGGGGCCAATTAACCAATCTTGACGGTCCTTGGCCAGAAAGGAATCAAGAGCCTTGGCTTCTTCCCGCCATGAAAAACTGCGCATTAAATAAGATTCATGTTAACCATCTAACTGCAGATTAATAAAATAGAGAAATATTATTAAGACCACATTTATTACACTGCAATTGTGGTGGACATGTCTGTCGGCCCCATAAATATATAATCTGCAGTTTGCAACCACCAGGGGCTCTTAAAGCAGAATGGTCAAAATTAGGTCAAAATGCAATGGAGGCATGTCCTCTGTCTGGGCCATTGATGGATGAACACACAGTGACCACTGGGCTCTGGGAAAGAGAGAGGAGGAGCAGGGGACAAATGGAGGCACAGGGTAGCTGCGGCCAAAGCCCAAGGGTATGTGGCCATCATGATTTGAGCCTGCTCTACCCATGAAGTGAAACGAGACGGTAGGAATGATGGTGCTGACCTTTAAAGCCCTAAACGGACTCAGTCCAGTATACCTGAAGGAGCGTCTCCACCCCCTTCATTCTGCCCGGACACTGAGGTGCAGCGCCAAGGGCCTTCTGGAAGTTCCCTCACTGCGAGAAGCAAAGCTACAGGGAACCATGCAGAGGGCCTTCTCGGTAGTGGCACCCGCCCTGTGGAACACCCTCCCATCAGAGGTCAGAGAGATAAACAGCTACCTGACATTTAGAAAATACCTAAAGGCAGCCTTGTTTAGGGAAGTTTTTAATCTGTGATATTTGATGTATTTTAATGTTTGTTGGAAGCCGCCCAGAGTGGCAGGGGAAGCCCAGCCAGATGGGCGGGGTATAAATAATAAATTATTATTATTATTATTATTATTATTATTATTAGGCAGAGTAGACAGTCAGGGGATACCATTTCTGAAAGCTAATGTGAAGGAAATAAGGATCTCAGCTGTTTTGTGCTGGGTCTTTGGTTGTGACACTAGGCTTGTAATTTTTTTTCCTTTAAAGGCTCTAACATACAGGAAAGTCTAATGTGCACAAGAAGGTGAAGTGTTTAAGAAGGCATGTTTTGCTCAGGAAGTTTTGCTCAAAGGTTCATTCTAGAAACCTGGCAGTGAAGGGGAAATAGGAAAGTACCCAAGACTGTGCCCTTCTCCTGACTGGCTAAAAAGTTGGAAGATTGTGTGTGAAAATATTGAATATGTTAAGCTAGAAAATAAAGATAGGTGGTCAGAAGTTGGAAACCTGAAGAATTAGAAAATGGTCTGAAACACTTAAGAGAGCATTAAAACATAGTAGAGATCACAGCTGCGCACTTTAGGAGGAAGGCACCGGAAGAGGACCACGAAGGGACCAAGAATCTAAAATGAGGGATGTAAACTGATAAGTATTTGCATGATTAGGGAAGCAGTCTTGAAAAGGTATAGCTAGATGGGGTTGTCTCTGTTTATTTATTTGCTCTTGTGGGTTAACTACTCAAAGGACAAAATTGCTTTGTTTCTAAAACAATTTTCTCAAACACTTCCTTACCAAACCCTTAAGTAAAAGCATATTTTGTTTTGGAAAACTTTGGTCTGGGGCCTTGTTATTTACCCCACATGTAATTGTCATACTACTCTACCCAGTGTGGGGAGTGGGTTGGGTCACTTAAAGTTCAGGCGGTTAAGGGGCTGCTTAGAGGAGGTGGGCAGAGAAACATACAGTGGTACCTCTACTTACGAATAACTCTACTTACGAATGTTTCTACTTACGAACGGAGCTCCGTCTGCCATCTTGGATGCGGTTTAGATAGGATTTTTTCTACTTACGAATTTTTAGATAGGGTTGCTTCGACTTACAATTTTTTTCTCCCATTGCATTCCTATGGGATTCGACTTACAATTTTTTTTTGACTTACAAATTTGCATTCGGAACGCATTAAATTCGTAAGTAGAGGTACCACTGTATAGCTATCCCCTTGGAGGTAATGGCTTGGCTTGGCTGGTTTTCTCACCAAACTTTCCTCTTGCAGTGTAGGGTACAGCTCATGATATGCGATAATTTCCCATAAGTAGAAAGCGGGTGCATCAAGGACAAGTATTCTAGCTAGGGTGGCCACTCAGGAACCATCACTAAAAAATGTGTCATATCGTACAAACATTATTGTAGCCCTTTTGGTATAGCACAACAGCCCTTGCGCCAGCAGTCTGGGAACACTGAATCTGAGTCTTTACCTTGGACCTGGATGAGCCATCCCTTCAGACAGAGTACACTGTCAAATTGAGGAATGTCATTTGCAAAGTTGGATGCATGTCTGCTCTGATTCTAGCCCAGCTTGCCACGCCACTTGCTTCCTGATGCCAGGGATTAAATCTTGCACCTTTGGTATGCATAGCAGGTACATGTGCTCATTCAACTATGGTGACATTACACTAGGTCAGTCTGCCTACCTTGCCCAGTGCTGTCTACTCTGAGTGTTAGCTGCTCTTCAGGTTCACGGACAGAGATCTCTTGCTTCCTTATTCTTTTAAGCGAGTGAAGTTAGGCCAGGGACCTTCTGCATGGCCAGCATGTGCTCTACCACTAAGCTAAGGCCCTTGCTCCCCTCCTCTCCTTTGACCACATGAGAAGGTGAGGCCAAAGAGCAGGATGGCCTTCGTCTCTCCCTGCTACTGGGATCCTTGCTACGCCCACAAACGTGTTCAGGATCCACCCAGAGAGTGAATAAAATGGCTAGCAGATTCACAGCCCTGAGTCCAGGGTACCATTACTTTTGGCATCAGTTTTTGGTGGATGAAAGGAGGGAGAGAAGCAGCGAAGCGTGATGAGTGTTCCATCAGCAAGTCTTGGACAAGGGCCTGCTTAAAAGATGGGGGGGGGAAGTATCATGGTTTCCATCAGTGCAACAGTCAAACATGACTCCAATGCCAAACAAAAACACACATATGCGCACATCCCCCCCCCAAGAGAGATGTTATCGTTTCCCTAATTTTCACCAGATGGGATCCTGCCAATGCGCCATGTCCCAGCGCAACAGGCCCTCTCCAACTCAGCAAGAAGCAAGCACACAGCACCTAATGGGGAACAGATGCAATGGGCCTTATCAGATCCTAGCCGGGATTGGAAACGGACGTGTTTCTGATGAGGGTATTTGAGGGGCTCAGCTGTGATAACACATGGCAGCGGGTGGCGGAGTCCTCAGATGATGTTGAACCTTCCCTCAGTCACAACATGCTTTGATGCTGAGAAGCTGCGCGTAACACTTCTCGGAGCGAGCTGAGCTGCTCTCTTCCTCGTAGAGCAGCTTTAACAGGGTCACAAAAAACAAACCAAAAATCCCACCCTTCAGAGGTCCCAGCAGTCAGTCTGTATGATAACACCAACAAGGATGACTAGGTAGCCACAAACCAGGAGTGGGCCATATCTGTCTCGGGCAGCACCCCAATTCTAGGGGGGGGGCATAGCCAGTGATGGGCAGAAGGACCATAAGTGGTTGGAGACGCCCCTTTCTATCCTTCTGTCACTTCCTCCCCACCCCCTCTGTTCTACCCCTTTTCTCCCTCCTTCTCAGTCTTCCTCACTGCCCTATGGACAACTGAGGGAGGTCCTTTCTCTCCCTGTCTCCCACTTCTTTTAAATATTAATAATTTCCCAAAGGTCTATGGGTGAGTTGACATTTAAGGTTGGTTTTTATTGCTGGTGGTTTACGAAGTTTATTGCCAATTGTTTCCCCCTGCTGTTTAGTGCTGATCTTATCTGCTTTATCTGATAGTTTTAATTTTAAGACAAACCCCCCTCACACACACACATTTTAGCACTGGGTTTCCTAATCACTTTTATTTACTTTAAACAAATATCAGCAATCTGAGCATTGAACTATAACAAATATAAACAGTGGGTAGAAACAAGAGAAATATACACCACGTGACTAGACTGCAATAGATCTAGATCTAAATCATAACAATGGCTTAAGGACCGGCAATTTGATACAAAACTTTCCCTTCCCACCCCCTCTCATGCTTCAATCCTTATTGAACTCAGGTGGACTTACTTCTGAGTAGACCTGTATGGGGACTGCACTGTTAACCAGTGTTAGAAACTGATATATGAAAGCTAGGAGCTAAATGGCACCTTAAACCTAGGTTATGGGTGCAACAACAGAATGTCTAGGCACACTTTTTATAACAAGAATACAAAACTGAAAACGAATAAACTGTAGTTAAAATATTATGTTCATTTTTCATATGGTCTAGTCCTTCCCCTGCCCATCCCCCTAATATTCTTAAAAGGATCTCTTCTCCAGTTTTCACAAAGTAGCTGGAAGTGGGGAGGCAGAAAAAGGCCCTCCTTTCCTTCCACTCTGCAGTTTTAATCTGAAATCTTAGGCTCAGTACTGTGCCCCGAGCTCAGAAACTGCTCGTGTTAATGAAATGCCCTGTCTCAAAATGTGCCTAGAACCATGGGAGTTTCAGACATTGTTGTTAACTGCAATAATTATTTGTAATACAGTCAGTTTAAGTACGCCTTGGTTTGAGTATTTTCAGTTTAAGTACTCCGCGGACCTGTCTGAAACGGATTAATCCACTTTCCATTACTTTCAATGGGAAAGTTCGCTTCAGGTAAAGTATGCTTCAGGTTAAGTACGGACTTCCGGAATCAATTACACTCATACCTCGGGTTAAGTACGCTTCAGGTTGAGTACTCCGCGGACCCGTCTGGAGCAGATTAATCCACTTTCCATTACTTTCAATGGGAAAGTTCGCTTCAGGTTAACTACACACTTCCGGAACCAATTGTGTTTGTAAACTGAAGTACCACTGTACTTCTGCAATTTCCCATCCTTCCCCATCCATAGATGGAACCTTAAAATACATGTTTGGGAGGAGCAGGGAGCGGCGATCGGATTTTAGCGGTTATTTTATCTTGTCAGTCACCTTGCTGAGTGGTGGTTTTAAGCAGCTGAGTTAGACTGTTGGTTTAGTTTTATCATTCTCGGAAATGGGACATGGCGCCACTAACCCAAGTGTGCCACCACTTGCCTTCCTTCCGAATTACAATCAGTCTAGAGGGTGGGTGGAGCTGCCTGCCAGCTTCCTCTTGCTTGGTCTCATTGTTGCTCTTATGGAATTCAGCAGGGAAGAGGGTGAGGACAAAACGAGTTAGCTGGCTCTGGCTCTTGTTGCCTTTAGCGCCACCTACTGTTGGTCTCCCTGTCTTCCACCCTACTAGTCTCAATGTGCACCAGCCTCCACTGGGCCAGGTGAACAGGCAGGCCAGAGTGCCAGAACAGGTTTTGGCATTGGTGGGCTCAGCAGCTCCCCAAGGGTTCCAGGTTCTGACACCATCCCTGGGTATAAATTATAATGCTGTCATGAGTCAACGAGCCCCCTGAAAGCCAACTGTATTCAAAGCACTGATGTGGGTTCTCTGGAGGGGAAAAAAAATGAATCAGGAATTTTCCTGGTGCCTTAAAGCTAGCATGTTAATTTTATATGCTATATAAATATCTCAAATATTTTTCCAATCGTCAAAAGTAGTTGAACTATTTCATTTGGAATTTAAAAAATCAATTAAATGTAATTAATGTGGTGTAAAATCCTATGTTTCAAAGCTTTACTTGGAAATTACTTTTATTGGAATACTTGTAAATAATTTTTAAGACATGACAATCTAATAGCATGTACTCTCCATATATAGTTTAAGTTTCAAGGGAGAAGGGGCAATGAGAACACTCACATGCACAGAAATCTCTCACACACTTTTTACGGATAGTAGTCTGAAAATAATTAATTACATCTTTGAAACAGCTCAATTTGTCTCATAGTACACTAGGATCCATTTGTTATGTTACGAATTTGTTTTTGTGAACAAATATATTTTTAGATGTTGAAAAATTTCCATGGAAAAAGCGGGTAGTGGAAAATTCTCTGGAATATTATTTTGTTGCAGGAAATTTTGCAACCCACATCCCTGTACAAAGGCATTTCAAAAAGACAGCAACTTCTGACACTCAAAAGTTTGGCACTTGGATGCTTAGGCAGGAATTCAAGCAAGCTGGTAAAGTATCATCAAAAGGACAGATGTCGAAGCATCGATCTGATGGCGTGGGGGTGTGTGTCAAACTTTCTCAAGTGCTCAAATCTAACCCTCACAATGAAAGGTTGAAGGGTGTTTGCTACAAACACTGCCAATGTAATCACACAGCAAATTATGGGATGTGCTAAGAGGTGGCTTCCCAGACTGGACAAAGCTGCTACACTAGTTTTGTGGCAGGTGGGTCACTGTTGCTTAGTGGGATGAGAAGGTCTGGCTCTGCCAGTGCATGTGCACCATGCTGACTTGCTTGTTTTCACCCTTCTCCCTCCCAGTAAGAAATGCCAACTCACCTGCTGGAAAAGCCAGTGTAGTAGATCTACTGGATTTGCTACAATGCATGTGCTGAATCGGGTTCTTTTAAAGAGGAATTGGACAAATTTGTGGAGGAAAAGGCCATGCACTACCATCAGAGACAGTGTGTCTCTGAAGGTCAATAGAATGGAAATCAAGCAAGCAAATACAATTAGTATTTGTTGCTTTTGTTTTCAGTTTCCACAATCAATATATAACTGATTATGTCCCCACCACATTTGCAATGTGTTTCCTTTGCAGTGGAATAAGGTAATGGCAACAGAGAACCACAGAATTATAGAGTTGGAAGGGTTATCTAGTGCAACCCCCTATAATATATAATTAATTATCTAAGCTACTTAATTTGCCACACAGGAACAGAGGGACAAAGATTGTCAGTTTTGGCAGAAGACGAACTGCAGCAGAATGGAAACAGGGCTGCATGCAGCAAAGAGCGAGTGGAACAGAAAACGATGCCATCGTACAACCCTAGTGGAGACCCAACCGAGGCTAGAGCTCTCTGTGCATGTGAATGATTTAGGCTGGGTAGACAGCTCTGCCTCTGGACATGCCCCTATAACAGCAATACCTTGGATGAGGCCATTAAGTTGCCAGCACAGACCTTAAATCATCACGTTTCATTTGCCAAAGAGCCTGCCCTTGCGCCTCGAAGGGAGGATATTTTTGCTTCTAAGAGCTTAGCTGCTGCTGCTTCCCTGGCTTTCATTGGGTACTGTACACTTTTTATGGCTTTGCTTAAATTATGGGGATTAATATTGAGACGTGCCTTAGTTGGCTTTTCAGTTACAACCGTTCAATTAACCCACCCTGAGCATTTCGCCTGTGTTTTCCATATGCTCTGCTTTTCCATATTATCAAGTTCACTTCATACTTTATCCGTTGGCAGAGGGATCATTAGAGGCATTAGCCTGTCAACTTTAATATGGCCTTTGCCTTCCAGACATCCTTGGGATGCTGTACAAGTGCTCAATGGGATGCTGCCTGTGCTTTGGGTGTGTGATTATAGAAAGCTTGTAGAAAAGCACATTTTGGAACTATCTTCAGAGTAGATTGAGCTCCTGGCTCTAGCACAGAAAATGCATTAGAGCTACTATTTGAGAAAGACATTAATGGCATTAGGAACAAATCAAAACACAAGCCCTGGTGCCTTCTTGCCCATACAAATCTAGTTGCCCCCCTTTATTTGCACATCTATTTACATTTATTTAAATTTGAAAGAGCCTTTGGTTCCTTTAATAGTTGCTCAACATCAAGAAATTTCAGCTAGTATGGCTTCTCTGATCTTCGCCTAACAAACTGAACCTGCAAGGATCGGACAAGGATTAAAATATACTCAGTAGGGTGATGACTTTTTTACAACCTCATTTCCCTGTATCATAATTTGATGAGCTTTCATTAAAGATTAGTCAGTTTTTTGACCATTTTTGAAGTCACTGTAAGCAGATATAAAATTGAACCCAAGCTTTAGAGTCACATATATACAACATTATATAGGGTCATCAAACACACAAGGAAGCTTTTTTTAGCTGCAGTAACAGTATAGACGCCGCTAGAGGATGATGTTTTGCTACCTCTCCTGTAGGTTGTTTCCCCAGCATGTCCAGCAGGGTCTGCTGGCTGAGTTTTGAGGTCCCAAAAAGGGGCTTTTACCTTGCGCAGGTGTGACATTTGTATACCCTATGTTGCTAAGAACACTCCCCATTGTGGAATTGTAGAATGTGGTGTTGTGTCCAAATTTGATACGAAATATGTATAGAATTGTTAATACAATTTTATGAAATGGTAAAACGGCATACAAAAAAATTAAAAACGGTTTGTGCATAACCTTTTTTAAATATTTCAATGGAATATACCCCATTTTAGTCATTAATAGGCAAAAGTTCATCCATTTGTGCTACAGGAAAAAATGAAAAAGTCATCACCCTAATACTCAGTATCCGGGGAGCCATTTGGTTGATGAGCAGTTTATGCGAATGTATAAAACAGGCAAGCATTTTTTCTCCCCTTTTATTCCTACAAAACACCGTCTGAGGTGAAGCAGGGGATCACCACGACCCCATCTGCAGCAGTAGCATGGACCAACGTTTCTCAACCGCTGTTCCGCGGCACACTAGTGTGCCGCGAGACGCTGGCTGGTGTGCCGCGACGTGCGGCGACGAGAAGGGCGATTTGCATTGTCACGTGCCTGGCGGCCGCCAATACACAACACTGACCCGCCGGAAAGCAATATTTCTCCTCCTCTTTCCCAAAGCTCAGTGCAAACGAGCCTGGCGGCCGCCAATACACAGCACTGACCCGCCAGAAAGCAATATTTCTCCTCCTCTTTCCCAAAGCTCAGTGCAGTGTTTCTTACAGTCATAATTATAATATAGGGCGGCACAGAGTTAATTTTTTAAACTTTTTTAATGGTGGTGTGCCTCGTGATTTTTTTCACGGAACAAGTGTGCCGTGGCCCAAAAAAGGTTGAGAAACACTGGCATGGACCATAAGAAGACAATGGAAGTGGTCTTCAAAGCACCTTACATAGATCTGGCAAGCATCCTAGTTAGATAACTTGCACTTAAATATTAGTAAGACAAAGGAGATGGTGTTGGACTTCCGGCGGAAGAAAGGGGAACCTGCCCCGTTGTATATCGGGGGAGGGGGCTGTATGGAGAGAGTCTCCTCCTTTAAGTTCCTGGGAGTTTACCTTAGTGAGGACCTCACTTGGAAAACCAACATAACTCAGGTGGTCAGAAAGGCCCAACAGAGACTCCATTTCCTCAGAGTCTTGCAAAAGAATAATGTTAAAGAACAACTGATGAACTCCTTTTACTGGTCCACAATAGAATGTATAATGCATTCCGATGGCGCAGAACTTTGCCACATTGATGATGATTTCGTTAGTCGAGTCTGACAAAAGGAAGGAAGTGTAAAAATTGTCTAGTGCGCCTGGGAATTTGATTAAAATTGGTGTGACGAATAAGGAACAAATGCCCTTATACTATAAGCAGTATGGTAAAATATGCCAAACTCTTTCAATGCTGTATCGACAGAAGCAGACCTGTTGGTTGTATGGAATTCCTTTCAGTAAAGCCGGTGGTCTAATAGGATTTGGGTCTCAAATCCCAAAAGGTTGCCCATCCTTGCTCTTGAGGGATCCCCATTGAGGCTCCTCTGAACCTCCCAATCTTTCTTGCTGGGACAATGCAGCAAGACTGACAGCACCTTTGCGTGCTGTGTTCACATATCCCAATCACTTCTTCACCTTCAGGTCTCCATTGAGGCTTCCACAAAATAGCGAGCAGCACCCTTTGCCAGCACCCAGGAGCTCATGGAGAACAATGGTGGAGATCCACAGAGAAAAGAGCTAAACAGGGCAGGGGGCACCAACATCTTTCTCTGGCTCCGTAGGCAGGTGACGAGCGGTCGCTCAGGGCTACAGGACTGGCTTATCCTGGTAGAGAAACAGTGGCAGCCGAAACACCACTGTCCCGCCTTGGTTTGTGGTTTGGCCATCCATCACAGTCGTATCACCTCTTAATTGAGATGCTTCGTAACTTCCTAATGCTCTGCATTTACATTCTGGGAAGATCTCAAAGGAAGGACTTGCCTCGACAGACGCCTGGCAGCGATAGAGATTAGAGAGTTCGAAACCAGAATATATTTTCATCTGAGGAAGGGAGGGTGGGGGGAAGCGTCTTTCAGTGCTCTCCTTGCAAAGGAAAGAAGACTGAACGGCTGCCAGTGTCGGTCTGGGGGAATGAGTGGGTGGGTGGGAATGTGCCCAAGTCTCCTTCCCTTTGACTGTATTCCTGCACAGACAGCCCTGAAGTCTCCCTGACTGGATTCCTTGACACTGCCACCCCTCCCCACAAACAGCAGCTTGCGTGTGCGTGTGTGTGGCATAGGATAAAGAGGATCTCTCTTAGGAAGACTCCTAAATCCTGAGCAAAGAACATAAGCTAAGAGACAAGAGCTTCTGTTTCCACTGCGCCTGGCTACAGTGGTGCCAAAAAGATGGGGTGGGTGGGAAGGTAAATAACTGATTCAGAAAACTGCTGGGACCAGAATGTATCTGACTAACCCACATCCAGGAAGAACGCATGAAGTGCTCTGCTGGATAAAGCCAATGAGAGATCCAGTCCAGCATCCTATAGCTAGTCACTGTAGCCATTGGTAGCCTTATCCTCCAGGAATTTGTCCAATCCTCGTTCCCCTCCCCCTATTTTTATTGTTTCATTGTGCTTTGTTGTTTAGTCGTTTAGTCGTGTCCGACTCTTCGTGACCCCATGGACCATAGCACGCCAGGCGCTCCTGTCTTGCACTGCCTCCCGCAGTTTGGTCAAACTCATGTTCGTAGCTTCGAGAACACTGTCCAACCATCTCGTCCTCTGTCGTCCCCTTCATTGTGCTACAAATCACCAATAAAGTGAAACAAACCAAATCACCCCACCCCCTTTCCAGTAGATGAGATCACAGATTATTGTGAAGTCAGCACTACCAGAACAACACAATTCCAGTCACTTACTCAAATGAATGAACGCATTGCAGCTTAAAAGTACACTAGCCATAAAGGAGTAAAGGAGGTTCTGCTGCATCCCCTTTAGCCGTATACGATCACCAGTGTTGAAGCAATGATTCTTCAACATCAACTTCGTTGGACTGGTCATGTTGTGCGGATGCCTGATGATCGTCTTCCAAAGCAACTACTCTATTCCAAACTTAAAAATGGAAAGCGTAATGCTGGTGGTCAACAAAAGAGGTTTAAAGACTGTCTCAAGGCAAATCTTTAAAAATGTAGTATAAACACTGACAACTGGGAAACACTGGCCTGCGAGCGCTCCATTTGGAGAACAGCCTTTACCAAAGGTGTCATGGGCTTTGAAGAAACTCAATCTCAGGACGCAAGGGAGAAACGTGCTAAGAGGAAGGCACGCTTGGCAAATCCACACCGTGATCAACTCCCGCCTGGAAACCAATGTCTCCACTGTGGATGTGGGGATCCAGAATTGGCCTCCACAGTCACTTACGGACCCATTGTTAAAATCATGTTTATGGAAGACAATCTTACTCGGCTACGAGTGATCACCAAAGAAGCAGCAGAAGATACATAATAAAGGTATACCAATCCATTGCAAATGTGCCCTTTCGTTCCAAACCTTTCAGAAACTTAAGTCAATTTGCTAGTCAATTTTTCTACCAAAGCTAATTGCCATACTTCCTTCACTACCTGCTTTGGAAGTGAATTCCGTGGTTTAACTATGTGCTGCATGAGGCAATCATAGATGGTCCAAGCCAGGTAGGGGACCTGAGGCCTTCTATATGTTGTTGGACTCCAACTCCCATTATCACCGACCATTGGCTGTTCATTGGCTGGGGCTGATGGGTGCTGGAGTCCAGCAACATCTGGAGGGCCACAGGATTTAAAAGGGACTTTAAGCAATATCTCCACATTTGAACAGGTTGTTAACTTGCTCCATAATAAAAATACTGGAGCACAATCGTCTCCAAACCTTTTGAAACCCAGAACAAAAATATTAGAACTTCTCTAGCCTCCTGGTAAAAAGTACAGTTAAAAAGAAGACACAGGGCTGTCTCCACCTCATCCCTGTTGCACATGCAGCATCTATCATTTGCCGGGACGCTGTTATATCTGCCTTCTAAAAGCTTAGAAGGCAAAATGTTAAACCGTGCCAAGGGAAAAGACTGCCTATATTTGAGAACAGATAGCCAATATAGATAAGACATCCCATTGCTGGAGTCGAAATGTGGCAGACTCAATAACCAGGGGGGATGCTTGATAATAACTTTGGCCTGCTCCCAAATTATCAATAGCAGATAAGAAAGAGATAGCTCGTTTGAACTAATTCCTTGCAGATTGCCCGGTTGTCTTTCCAAAACCTCAGGCAGACTTGGAACCACCAAGGTAGACACCCAGGAAGCCTGGGAACCACAGTACTAGGGTATTGATCTGCCAGAAGGGAAAGGACCATTCTCTGTTTGAAGGGCTGTCTGGGTCAAATCTGGTTTGAAGATAAAGAATTCTAAGAAGTGAGAGCTGCAGGTACCTTGAAACTGCCAATCCATCATGAGTACCTGGACAGCTGACTGAGCAGGCAGGCACAGGTGCCTCGTCACAGTCATCTTCTCCAATATGGTAGAATGCATTGTATTTCTGTTCAATCGTAGCAATGATTTCTACACATATAAATCAGCACATGTACATTTTATGCAAATCTACACTCGTCTTTGTCCTGTTGTTGTGGGGTGGCAGGGTTAACATGTCAGTGGCCATCCTAACCAGGTACCACTACTCGGACTTCTGTGTCTCTCAAGTTGACACTTTGCTACCTGCAACCCAATTCTATTCTCTCCCCACTTCCAGGGATCAGGCTGAAATTAGAAGTACCTAATCTGCATTTCCTGAAACACACAAACTGGGATGCAGATAGCTTTTTTAAAAAATGGACACTTTTCTGAATTTTGCATAGAAAAATGTGCATATTAGAGCAGGCATGTCAAACCTGCGGCCCTCCAGATGTTTTGGACTACAATTCCCATCTTCCCCAACCACTGGTCCTGCTAGCTAGGGATCATGGGAGTTGTAGGCCAAAACATCTGGAGGGCCGCAGGTTTGACATGCCTGTATTAGAGGAAGGTGTATAGAAGAATGTGTACATTAGAGGAATGCAAATATTAGTGCAGACAACAGACAAAAATGCATTACATTAGGGGAAGTTCATTGGAAAAATTTGGCAAAATTGCATTAAGCAATGAGGACAAATGTACACTAAAATGGTTAGGAGTTTTCATTAGTAGACACAAAAAATTCAAACAGACGCAGAAATGGAGTGAACTGGGAAAATGAGAATTTGAGTGAAACCAAAATTGACTGATTTATCCATCCATATGCACTATTTACCTGCAGGTAGACCAAATACATAAAAGCAGCAGTGGTTGGCATCCATTAAGACTGGTGGGGTGAAAGGCAGGGAGCCCAACAGTAGGTGGAGCCAGAGACAAAGGCAGGCAAAGACAACTAGTTCTACTAAGGGCAACACTGAGACGGAGAAGGAAGCTGATAGGCAGTGCCACACCCTAGACTTGTTGCAAGGAGGCAGGCAGGTGGGAACTGGCAGTGGGGTAATACGTAAGAGCATAAGAAAAGCCCGTTGGATCTGACCAATGGCCCACCTAGTCCAGAATCCTGTTCTTGCAGTGGCCAACCAGGTACCTGTGGGAAACCTGAGAGCACACCCAAGATCACTACTCCATCCTGTGGCTCCCAGAAGCATTACTGCTTTCAACCATGAAGCCATTACAGTAGCCTTATGATCCATGAATTTGTCCAATCCTCTTTTAAAGCCATCCAAGTTGGGGACCCTTACAGTTTCCTTTGGAACAAAATAAAAAAAATCCTTCCAGCAGCACTTTAGAGACCAACTAAGTTTGTCATTGGTGTGAGCTTTTGTGGTATCAGATACCAGGTATCTGAAGAAGTGTGCATGCACACGAAAGCTCATACCAATGACAAACTTAGTTGGTCTCTAAGGTGTGGCTGGAAGGAATTTTTTTATTTTGTTTCGACTATGTCAGTGCCCCATTTCCTCTAATAGGACCAGCCTCCAGTGCACAAAAGCAGAGGAGGGGAGGGGTTGGTGAATGAAGGGTTTATAGCGGGAAGCCATTATTATTATTATTATTATTATTATTATTATTATTATTATTTATACCCCGCCCATCTAGCTGGGTTTCCCCAGCCACTGTGGGCAGCTTACAGCATATCTAAAACCATAATAAAACCATCAAACATTCTCCCAATACAGGACTGCCTTCAGATGTCTTCTAAAAGTTGTGTAGTTCTTTATCTCCTTGACATCTGAAGGGAGGGCGTTCCACAGGGAGGGTTGTTGTTTAGTCATTTAGTCGCGTCCAAATCTTCATGACCCCATGGACCAGAGCACGCCAGGCACTCCAGTCTTCTACTGCCTCCCGCAGTTTGGTCAGACTCTTGTTGGTACCTTCGAGAACTTCGAGGGTGTCACTACCAAAAAGGCCTTCTGCCTGGTTCCCTGTAACTTTGCTTCTTGCAGCGAGGGAACCAGCAGAATACCCTTGGAGGAGGACCTCAGTGTCCAGCTTGAGCTATGGGGGTGGAGATGCTCCTTCAGATATACTGGGCCGAGGTCATTTAGGGCTTTAAAGGTCAGCACCAACACTTTGAATTGTGCTCGGAAACGTACTAGGAGCCAAGGTCATTTCGGACCAGTGTTATATGGTCCCAGCAGTCACTCCCAGTCACCAGTCTAGCTGCCGCATTCTGGATTAATTGTAGTTTCCGGGTCACCTTCAAAGGTAGCCCCACATAGAGCACATTGCAGTAGTCCAAGCAGGAGACAACTAGAGCATGCACCACGCTGGCAAGACAGTCCACGGGCAGGTCTCAGCCTGTGTACCAGGTGGAGCTGGTAGTCAGCTGTCCTGGACACGGAATTCACCTGCACCTCCATTGACAGCTTTGAGTCCAAAATGACTCCCAGTCTGTGCACTTGTTCCTTCAGGGGCACTGTGACCCCATTCAGGACCAGAGAGTCCTTCACACCAGCCCACCCCCTGTCCCCCCAAAACAGTACTTCTGTCTTGTCAGGATTCAAACTCAATCTGTTAGCCACCATCTATCTGCCAGCCACCTCCAGACACTCACACAGGACCTTCACTGCCTTCACTGGTTCTGATTTGAAGGAAAGGTAGAGCTGGGTATCATCCCCATACTGCTGAACACCTAGCCCAAAACCCCTGACGATCTCTCCCAGTGGCTTCTTGTAGATGGTAAAAAGCATAGGGGGAAAGGACAGAGCCTCTGAAAGGTGTGTGTGGAAGGGGGGAGAGAGAGAAAGTGCAAGCAAAGGAAGGAAAAGAGGGAAGGGGAAATTTCACAGCCGCCGTGATTCCAGGCTTCCAGCAACTCCCTTCCCAGCCCCACAGAGGAAATGACTCAGGGTTTTTTCGAGAAACCGCAAGCTGACAAGTTCACCGCCTGCCCTGCCACTTTTGCGCTGGGTTGCAAGATTCAGGGCACATGTCTCCCTCCCAGCTGCTCTCCAGGAAACACGGTGGGTCGAAGGAAGGGGGATCAGCACAGCAGGCTGGGCTTTGCAATGGTCGGGGTGCCTGCAGATGGTAGGAAGATGCCCGGCGTAGCTGCCCGGCTGAGATTAGACTTCAGCAATGAAGAAAGTGGGAATGAAAAACTAGGTTGAAAGCACAATGGCTATGGCAGCATTGCCCAAGCAGTCAGGAAAAACGGAGGAGTCAGGGGAGGGGGCGAAAAATCCTCTTTTCAAGTAGATAGCTATGCATCTCTATCTTTCTCTCCTAAGTAGGATGGGTCCAAAGGGGTGGATGGGTGAGAGGAAGTAGGAATGGGCAATTCTGTGAGTTCCACTTTCTCTCGGTTTCTCATTCTCCCAATCTTAAATTCAATTCCTCATATCAGTTGGTGAGTTTCAGGGTTGTTGTTTTTTAGTCCTCATGAAAATTCATCAGCATTTTCCATGCAAATCTCTCTGAACATACACGTTTAGTACTGAGTTTTGCCCAATATACTCATATTTGCAGAGTACCTTCCCCTAACAGTGCATTTTTGTATGTTATGTTCATGAATATATGCATTTTTATGCACCTAGCATAAGGATTTTTGTACACATTACTTGGCTGGAGAACTGCATTGCAAAATTTGAAGAAGGGTGAATCTGAAAGGGTGTCTTTGTTTCCGTTCGCAAATTGTTTTGGAGAATGCAAATTAGGAGGGTTCACTTTTAAATGAGAACCAAATTGAATTTCTTTTTCATCCCTGAGAGGAAGCATCATGTACAAAGACATCATGTCTCTTCATCTTCACTCAGACTGGGCTTACTTCCTCCAGGTTTGTTCCGAGAATTCTCAGCAGGGAGAGATAAACCTGGGTTTCTTTTCTTAAGAGTTCTCTGAAATCTCAGGAAGATCTGTTTCATCCCAAGTTAACTAACTAATTAATTAATGATAATTTGTTAATTTATATTGCGCTTGTTTGCCAAAATGGCTTCTCAGTAGTTTACCTACCGTAATTAAAACAAACAATTTAAAAATCAACTTGGGCATTAAAATATCCTCAATTAAAATACAAAATAAAAAAGACAATTTAAAAGCATGGTTAAGAAACACTGACAACATTGATGGGGCCTCTCGTATTTCATCAGGGAGGCCATTCCACAACATTGGCACCACCAGTGAAAAACCTGAATCCTTGTTACCGTAAGTTGAAAGGCCGTGGCAAAACCAAATGGTTTTCCAAATGGAGAAAGGACACATTTCCATGGTAGAGCACATGCCTTTGTTACAAAAGGTACCAGCTTTAGCCACCACCTCCAGATAGGGCTGAGAATGACCACCTGCTTGACCCCTTCCGCAGTTGGGATCAGACACTGGATTCACCTGGCAGGCCATAGCCAAAACTCTCTCTCACCTGTCCCAGGCAGGTCAAGCGCATGATGTCAGTTGAATCAACTTCAAAGGAATTACCAGGCCCTCACTCTGAGCCAAGGCTTGAACTGAAGGCAGAGTGCAAGCAGGGGTGGTGTGTCCCATTTCACCTCATTCTGCCCTGCCCCTACCGCCTGCGCCATCTCCACCAGCATTGGAGAAGTGGTGCCAACATAAGCACTGATTTTCTGGGTGAGATTGCCCCGATTTCTAGCGATAGCTCACCAAAATTGTGCAAGGTCTCTCCTGCGATTTCAGGGAGATCTTGCTAGAAATTGGCACAATCTTGCCTGAAATCGGCGCTGGCTTCTCTTCTGGCACAAGAAGTGATGGGGGCAGGTGGGGTGGCAACATCAAAAAAGTTTGCAAACTGATGCAGAAATGCAGAGAACCAAGACTAGAAAAAGGAGAATCTGGAATCAGCAGAATTTGACCATCTGTACTCAAGCAGCTCATGTGTTGGGCTGCCATATTCCACCCTTCCCTGTGGCAATTTCCTGCTGGAGACTCAGCTTCCTGGAGACATCACCCACCCTGCTTTTCATAACCCATCACCCAACCCGTCCCAGGCAGCTCCTGGAATGTCAGAACCTGCTTGTTTCCAACGCAGCTGCCATGGCGAGACTACAAAAAGCACATGGTCGCTTTGGGGGAAGAGTGTGAACTCTTCAGGCTACGGGGAGACGGGATGGTGTAGAAGCGAGGCACACATGAATGGGATGCCTTGCCAACTCAGCTGCTTGGGTGATTAAAAATGATTAGCTCCCTATTTCCTAATGACCTGGCTGGGAGGCTTGGCTCGCTCGCCTGGCTGTGCCAGACCCCTGCTACACGCCGTCTGCCAGCTCTGCCTTCAGCTTTATGAGGCACTTGTTAAAACTGTGAAGTTTCTCCTCGCTGCATCATCCACGTTCCATCTAAACCCCGAGGGCAGGTCGGGATTTTTCTAGGTAATGCAATCAGGCAGAGTGGGAAAGGGGTTTCCAATGCAGCCAGCGCAAGGCACTTCTTCAAAGAGAATGTGTGCGGCTCCTTTTGGCCCAGGGTGCGTCTCAGCTACAGACTGTTATGACCTGCCAGAGAATTTCTTCCAGGTGCAAAACATCCATAAACTAAAATATATTCGGTTACTGCAAAAATAACACCGCCGCACCACCCACCCCAATCCTACAAAATCCGACTAAGGGTCAATGCTTATACACTAAGAGCATTTAAAAACAACAGCCTGTGACTGAAATGCTCTTTTGCATACAGCCGTGCTTTGAATGTTGAAAATTCACGTTTTAACTTGCGAGACAAGCGAAAATGTAGAGAGTGAGACTGAAAATGCAAACAGAAAACGTGAGCATCAGCCATCATTGCTCATTCCCTATGCATACTGAGAGCAAAAAAAACCCCTCTAACCGTTCACTTGCTTCACTGCTGTTTCCCTATTTATTTATTTTTTAAATGCTTTATTCATATGGAACTTTTTGTGGACTGCAACAGGTCGAGGAGGGAAAATTTAATACACATACCTTGCAGCCATCATCCTGATGAAAACTGGCCACTCCCTCTGGGGCATTAACTGGCATTAATGGAAGTGTCCCTCTGGATGCAAATAGCAGCTTCAGGGAGGAGGGCATCCTTAGCAGATGCAGAGGCTTGGGAAGCCTCTGTCAGGATCACTCTCCTCCTGCAGAGGCTTGGGAAGGAAGCTGCACACCCTCCAGCCATATAGTTGGTGGGGCGCAGCTGGCAGGCATGCAGGGAAAGGGGAGGCTGCCGGCAAAGCTGTGCAGCTCCCCCACTCGCTAGGGTGCCCCTGAGAGGCTGGCGCCCTGGCGCAATGAACCACTCGGACCAATGGGAGAGACGGCTCTGCCATTCATAGTAAACATAAACACATAAAGAGAGACATGGACCCTCCACTAATAAGCTGTGGAATCTCAGCCACCTGATTGTGACAGTGAAGAGAGGAAACTGTCTCGCCGGAAATACTCTTGGCTCATATAAGGACTTTTGGGTTGGAGAACATGCGCCCAAAGTCTGCTTCCTGGTCCAGCTACACATGGCCCGGCTCTGACAGCAGTGATGTGGGTTGGAAAATTGTTTTCAGAACCATTGCACTCTTTTTCCATGGAATTTTTCACCCTATTTTTAGAAACGTGACACTCATAGAATTAATTAGTAACATAATGAATGAACACAAGACAAGTCAAGTTGGTCATCTGGGATGGGTGAAATGCCAGTCAAATATCTGAATCAAAATTGTAATTATTGACAAGGGGGGTGACCTTAGGAAGGGTGCAGAGTTATGTAAAATGAGGATGTTGACCATCTTCTTCAGTGCTTTTATGGATGCGGGTGGTGCTGTGGGTTAAACCACAGAGCCTAGGGCTTGCTGATCAGAAGGTTGGCGGTTAAAATCCCCGCGATGGGGTGAGCTCCCGTTGCTCGGTCCCTGCTCCTGCCAACCTAGCAATTTGAAAGCACGTCAAAGTACAAGTACCGGTAGATAAATGGGTACTGCTCTGGAGGGAAGGTAAATGGCATTTCCATGCGCTGCTCTGGTTCGCCAGAAGCAGCTTAGTCATGCTGGCCACATGACCCAGAAGCTGTACGCTGGCTCCCTTGGCCAATAAAGCGAGATGCGCGCCACAACCCCAGAGTCGTCTGCGACTGGACCTAACAGTCAGGGGTCCCTTTACCTTTAAGTTTGAATAATGCTAATGGAGTGCAGGCTATTGATATGGTATTGCAAGTATTTTAATAAAAAAAATAATTTCTGTGTAAAGTTTTGAACTTGTTTTAATACAGCATTTTGACATCAGGGCTGTGAACTCTATGTACACTAACCTGGCAGCAAGTCTCACTGAGTTCAATGGGACTTATTTTGGAGTAGGTATGCACAGCATTTCACTATGCATACCTGCCTAGTCTCCCGCTGAAAAATGCAGGATCAGCAGCGGCGCGGCACTGGAAGTTGCGTAGAAGCAACTTCCGGGGCCGCTCTTCCCATGTGTGGGCACCGGAAATCGGGTGGAGCGGCACCGGAAGTCGCTTCTACGCATGCCCAGTGGCCATCTTGGTGGTGGCCGCATGGTGGCGGCCATCTTGGTGGTGGCCACATGCCGGTGGCCATCTTGGTGATGGCTGCCGCCATGCGGCCACCACCAAGATTGCTGCCGGGCATGCATAGAAGCGACTTCCAGTGCCGCTCTGCCCGATTTCCGGTGCCCACACATGGGAAGAGCGGCACCCAAAATGGAGGCTCCCTGGCAGGTAGGAAATCCAGGGGATTTCCGGGATTTTTCTCCATTTGGGAGAACAGCGGGAAACAGATTAAAATCTGGGGGTTTTCCGCGAAAAACGGGAGACTTGGCAGCTAAGCACTATGTGGCTGGAATCCTAACATACTTCCTAAGGAGCAAGTCCCACTGAAAGAGTAAATATCCACAGGACTGCACCAATAGAGTGCTTTACTGAATTTCCTCCCTCACCCCACCCCATCCCTAAATTAAATATTTCATTCCCCTTCTTAATGGTGCTGGGAAACTTTTGATATTTTTAAAGAGGACATAATATTAGCTTTTCAGTTTATTAAATATTATTTAATTATATTGCTATACCACTCATTAACACGATCCTCTGGCAGTTTTTAAAGTCATTAAAAATACAAAACAATATATAATAAAAAATGAAAACAATTGAAAAAGCTATAAACAGTGCAAATTGAGACATAAAAGTCAGCACAACCACAACAGCATAAAATCAATTGAAATGCAGAATAATAACAGCAAGGGGAAAATAAATTGGTGTGAGAGTTTTAAAATGCCAAATTCCTGTTGTAAAGTAGAAGGCCTGGAAGTGTGCAGAGATCTCCACCTCACCCCGAAAAGTCCATAGAGTGGGCACCAGGCCAGCATCTCTGTGGATAGCAGTCCACATATAGGGAGCCAGCACCAGAAAGCCCCCCTCCCACTTCACCACTCTGGTGCCCAGTGGGACTGGTAGGGAAGTAGGCAGGGAGACCAAGAGTAGATGGAGTCAGAGCCAATGAGAGGCAGAGTGGCAGAGCCAAATAATTCTAGTGTTGACCCCATCTTCCTCCTCCTTACTGAGTTCTAGAAGGCCAATACTGGGACTAAGGAGGAGGAAGTTGACACAACCTGTGTCACCCCCTGGACTGGTTGAGAAAGAAGGCAGGCAAGTGGGGGCTGGCAGAGGCCAGAATGAGACTGGTGGGGCAGTGCCTCATTCATTCCAATGGGCCAGCCTCCACTGTATTTACCAATCCCCATGAACCAGCTGAGCTTTCAAGTCCATTTTCAAAGGGACCTCATGCATAACCCATGCAATAATACTACCAGGTGCTTGCTAGATCGTGCATAACTGTTGCATGGTGAGGTTGTAGTTCATAGATCTACCTATTGGCTGAGCCTGATAAAACATCATCTGAGCCACCAAGGCCACCTGAACCTCAAACCAGTCATGAAAGAAGATTCCAAACCGTGAGCCTGCTGGTTTTGGGAGAATGCAAGCTCCTTTCAGAGCAAGCTGAACATCACCTAATTGGCAGATGAACCATCCACTAATAATACCTGTCTTGCTTGGACTGAGTCTCAGTTTATTGGCCCTCATCCAGTCCTTTACTGTGCCAGGGGCCTCACCTGAGTTAGATAAAAGAGAGATGTAGAACTGGGTGTCATCCGTGTATTGGTGACACCTCAGGCTACACCTCTGAAGAGATATTCAATAGTGTGGGAGCCAAAACAGAGCTCCGAGGAACCCTGTACAGTGGTACCTCGGTTTAAGAACAGTCCAGTTTAAGAACAATTTGGTTTACAAACTCCGCAAAACCGGAAATAGTGTCTTGGTTTGAGAACTTTACCTCTGTCTAAGAACGGAATCCAAATGGTGGAAGGGCACCGGCGGCAGGAGGCCTCATTAGGGAAAGCACGCCTCGGTTTAAGAACAGTTTTGGTTTAAGAATGGACTTCCAGAATGGATTAAGTTCATAAACCGAGGTACCACTGTAGTGTAAATTGCAAGGGACAGAGAAACATTCCCCAGCATCACCTTCTGGAGTCATCCATCCAAGTAAAGACAGAAGCTAGCACAATGCAGCCCCCCCCCACCTCCCATGCTAGGCACAAGGAGGGCATAGCTGATGCTTTCAAAAGGCCACTGGGATGTCCAAGAGGGGGCTGCAGTCCCCAATCTCTCTTTCAGCACGGGGTGACTGGCTTTTTTCTGTTCCTAAACCAAGTCTAAAGCCCAAATGAGAGTCCAATAAACATGTTCAATCACATCTCAATGCATTTAGGGCAACAGAAGAGAGTACTCCTCTTTATCACATTGCAATAATACGATAACTTCAGATGAAGGGTAGCTAATCATCATCATCTGTGGACAGCCTAGTATAAACCCACCACTAATGCACTAAAATTGTGCCAACTGCACGTTGCAGAATACACCTGCCAGTCCGGAAGGTCCCTGAGTGCAAAACCATCCTTGAGAGCCAGTGTAGTGTAGTGGTTAGAGTGCACCTTTCAGCTGTTCTAACAAGCGTTCCAGAAAGATATACTGTATATTTTGAAAGAGGATGCTGAGAAGCTTGAATGAAGAAAAGAAATGCTAATTGCGGTGGATACACATTAACCCAGGGATAAGCTATACTGTGGGTTAAAAGCTGATGATGCATGGAAGAAGCCTGCTTCTCATTTAAACCCAGACTCCAGATTAGTATAAATAAACCATGACGGGGGAAGGAATTATTCAGTGGTGACAGAGCCATGGTTTCTTGCCTGAGAGAAGCACCAAACTAGGAAGTGTGTCTGCTTCACCTTTGGCTAGGAACTCAAACGTCCATTCTGAAATTAATTAAACTGGATTGTAAAGCAGAGAATGTTGGGTTTGGTCGAGCCACTCGCTTGTTTGCACTGGGGTCACTACTTCGCTCTTTGGGGTGTGTTTCTCAATGTAATTTGACCTTCGCAACTATCATTAACAACAGTACATTTTTTATTTCCCATTAGGGCAAATCCCCCCACCAACCTCAGTCTGATCCCAGCCAGCCCTCACTTACCTACCTTCTTACACCTGGTCCACGGATGGACCAGTCAGCCAGCTTCCTCCTCCTGAGCCTCAGTGTGGTTCTTGTAGAACTCAGCAGGGAGGCAGAGGACAAAACTACCGTGTTTCCCCTTTTTTAAGACACCGTCTTATAACTTTTTTTCCTCAAAAAAACACACGGTGGCTTATTTTCAGGGGGTGTCTTTTTTTTTAAGTGCTGGTACAACTGGGTCCCACTGGCTCAGGACACTCGGTGCTCTCTTCCGCGCACATTATAAACACCACACTCTAGCCTACTGTGCTATCCAGGTTTTACTGTCAACCAGGCTGGCAGCAGCTCTCCAGAATTTCAAACTTGGGGGTACCTGGGGGTTAAACCTGGGATCCTTCTGCTCCCCGGGCTCTCTCACGCCGGCCGAGGAATAAGGAGGGAGGCCGTGACCCGTCCCGCTCTGAGATGCTTGTGAGGGAAGCGCGAGGGGGACGAGGCTTGGGCCCATGCCCCTGGCGCGCGCGCGCAGCTGAATGACGAGCCGAAGCGGAACCTTTTCTCTGTGGGGGGGGGGAGACGCGTGCGCGCAAACACACACACACACACACACACACACACACACAGAGAGAGAGAGACACGCACAGGGAGAGAAAGAAAGAGACGCGCGCACACACACACACACACACACAGAGACGCACGGGGGAGAGAGAGAAAGAGACGCGCGCGCACACACACAGAGAGAGACGGACGCACGGGGAGAGAAAGAAAGAGACGCGCACAAACACACACAGAGAGAGACGCACGGGGGGGAGAGAGAGAGAGACGCGCGCGCACACACACACACACACACACACACACACACACAGAGACGGACGCACAGGAAGAGAAAGAAAGAGACGCGCGCACACACAGAGAGAGACGCACGGGGGAGAGAGAGAAAGAGACGCGCGCACACACACACACAGAGAGAGACGGACGCACAGGGAGAGAAAGAAAGAGACGCGCGCGCACACACACACACAGAGAGACGCACGGGGGAGAGAGAGAAAGAGACGCGCGCGCACACACACACACACAGAGACGGATGCACGGGGAGAGAAAGAAAGAGACGCGCGCGCACACACACACACAGAGAGACGGATGCACGGGGAGAGAAAGAAAGAGACGCGCACAAACACACACACAGAGAGAGAGACGCAAGGGGGAGAGAGAGACGCGCGCGCACACGCACACACAGAGAGAGACGGACGCACAGGGAGAGAAAGAAAGAGACGCGCGCACACACAGAGAGCGTGCGGCTGCAGCACACACAGAGAGCGTGCGGCTGCAGCGCTCACGAAGCAGCGCTGCACTTAGGGGAAGATGGCCAGGGAGGGGGGCTGCGGGGTCAAGGCAACGCGTGAAAGGGAGGGATGGCGAGGAAGAAGTGGGGAGTGAAGTGATCGGGGCTTTAACATGCCCGCACGCGCAAAAGGGAGGCTCGGAATGTGGAGATCGGTTCTGGCTGCTTCTCTTAAAGTGCCGCAAGTAACGAGCCTCTCTCTCTTTTCTCCTGCCGCTCGTGCCCTTGGTGCTTCGTGCGGTGCTGCTTCACGCTTTGTCAGCGCTGCAGCCGCCACCGCTTCTGGGCACCCACCCGACCCCGCAGGCTTCCTCCTCCTGCCGCGGCCGGCATTGCAGGAGCTGGGTCCTGCTGGCTGGTGCTCCGTGCGGCACTGCTGCACGCTTTATTGGCACTAAAGCAGCCACCGCCGCTTCCGGGCACTGACCCGACCCGGCAGGCTTCCTCCTCCTGTCGCGGCCGGCATGCTGGGTCCTGCTAGCTGGTGCGGAAGTATGGCTTATTTTCGGGGTATGTCTTATAGCTCTCAAATGGTTAAAAACCCTGCCATGGCTTACTTTCTGACTACGTATTAAAAAAGGGGAAACACGGTAGATGAGCTGACTCGGCCTGTCATTGTCCCTGGTGCCACATGTCCTGTCTAGGCTCGCTGACTTCAGCAGTACCAGTCCTAATGGTTGCCAGCCATGACTAAGTAAACTGGCAAACTCCTAAGGGACTTAACCTCATCCTTTCTCACAAGGAAGGTTGGGAGATGTTGTTCCTTACCTTTGCAGGCTTTTCTGTCAGTGATGGATTTGCTCATGTCTCGGTAGAAGCCCTCTTTGCAGTAATGGCAGTGTCGCCCAGCAGTGTTGTGGCGACAGTTCAGGCAAACGCCCCCACTCTTCCGTCCTGAGAGTTTGTAGAGCTCCATGTTGAAACGGCAGCGACGGGCATGAAGATTGCAGTTGCAGGCTGTGCAAAGAAGAGATGGGACAGGTCAAAGGAAGAACTGAAAGACCTACTCACTCTCCTCTTCTCTATCGTACAAGTCCACTCCTCAATTTGCTGTTATGTCCCAACTGAGCAAATTATGGCTTCTGTGGCCTACCATTTGCCTCCAGCCAAATCTTGGCATCCCAGTGAAGGCTGTGGTTCCCAATAAGCCAGTGGGGTGTAGTGGTTAGGGTGCTGGATTCGGACCCGGGAGACCAGGGTTCAAATCCCCACTTAGTCATGAAGCTCACCAAGCGACTTTGAGCCAGTCATATTCTCTCACCTAACCTAACTCACAGGGTTGTTGTGAGGATAAAATGGGGAAGAGAGCAACGTTTGCCACATTAAGCTCATTGAAGGAAAAGTTGGATATACATGTAATAAAAAATAAGTAAATCTACCATTTGTAGTAACCATGGTTTGCTCTGTTTTGACATCACACTAAACTATGGTTATTGCCAACCAGAAAGTGAGGGAGGGAACTACAGAGTGTGAGAGGAAGGGAAGAAAGGAGTGCAGAACTCCAAGGCACAAGTGCCTGATGCCTTAATGCATTGTTGGGATGGGGCATCTGAACCGAGTCTTTATGTTAAAAAGAAAAAAAATCATAAATTTATCCCATTGATCAAAACTATCCTTATTCTAACCCATCCCAGGCCACCAAAAATTCACTGATAGAAAACACTAAGTTCTAATCAGATGGAATCCACTGAAATTCATGGGCCCAAGTTACTTATGTCCATTGATTTCAATGGGTCTACTCTGAGTAGGATTAACATTGGAAACAACTTTTAGAAGGGGAAAAGCTCCTCTCTTATACACTTCCTCTGAACCGGCCTTCATTTTATACACCTCTATCTCCCCACCCCCAAAAATAAAACGGGGAGAAAATGGTCACTCCACTCATCTTGGCTCCTGCATCTCCCCCACCCCCATGCAATACCTGTTCCATCCAATGTCCCTGCCCAGTGCCCGTGAGAAGACCACCCACCTTGAACTGGGCTGGGGGGCGGCAGGGACATTCTCTCTGCTACTCACTGCCAGAGCTATTAAGGAGCACGAACTGTACCAGGTGCGACCAGGTTATGAAATGGGTGGGTGGGTGGGTGTGCACGCACACACACACAGTGTGGGGGGAGAGGCAGCAGTAGCAGCAGTAACAACAGAAAAAGCTGCTAAACTCATTTTGCTCCTTCTCCCTCCTTCTGCACCCCTGGTCGCTCTCCCCATTAACCACAGAAACCAAAGTTGGGGGGGGGGGAAACAGGATTCTTGTGTGCAAACTTTTTCTTCTTCTTCTTCTTTTAAAGGGAAAACATACTGCCAGCTCCTGTTCAACATAATCACAAAAAGATAATGGGAACAAGGTTCCCCCTGGCTATACCCCACCGCCGTCCACTGCCCTTGGGGCCCCTGCCCTTATTCCTCCCTTCCCCAAACGAATCCTGGGCAGGGTGAGAGTTTTTCCAGGCGTGCTGTGAAATTCATTAATGTGTCAGCCCAAGATTTAACTGCTGGGCCTGCTTATCATTTGCATGAAATTTCCTCTCGGCTAACTCACTGCCCCCCCCACATCCTGGCATGCTTTGCAGATCTCCATGTTTCTCTTTGTAACAGAAGAAAGTGGGGAGGGCCGGGGGATGGGGAACCCCTTGAAGATCAAACAGCTCTGAAGCACATGGGGGAAGACTCCGGGAGCTCAAATAGCTTCACGCTGGCTAAGAGCAGTGTTCCCTGTATCCCTTCCCAAAAGCCTTTGCTCCATCCTAACTACAGAGCAAGATTTGCCTGGAGAATAGCAATAAACAGATTTTCATAGTGCATCTACCCACCTGCCCGTATATATATATAAAACACGTCCATAAAACCCATAAGGCAAATCAGAAAGAACATGACAATAATTTCTCCTAAATGTCAGGCTCTAATTGGTGCACTAGGACCCACAAGGGGATTCAATCCTGAGCTGGCAGCAGCAACCAGCATTTTCAGGTTGTGCCCGGGGCTTGGCAACACTCTGCTCCTGGTCATGCCTGCCCTGGGTCACCCTTTTCAGGGACTCCATTGAGAACCGGGGCATGCTGGAACCACCATTTAAATTCCTCTGGGGCATTGTGGGAAACTGACTGAGGCTGCCATTTTCCTTTCCCAAAATGTCTCAGTCCAACGCATTGCAAAACATTAGAAGGGCAGCTCCACCAGCTCCTAAAGCCAAAGTTATGGGGCAGAGTATGAAGGCTTAACAAAGGAGAGGATGCAAAACAGGGTCCCTAGAGTTGACCCTGATCTCAAACCATTAAGGCACCTTGCAGCCACTAACACGTGTCCAAGAAGGAGGACAAAGCAACACATCGCCCATCTACAGGGAGCACAACCTGGATAACAGAGTGAGCAGGCACATACTGTAGGTCACCGTCTTCCCCACTATAGTAAGCTGAATTGCATTTCTATTTGACAGAAAGCAGGTTATATCCCGTGTTATTCCTACTCAGGGTAGACCCACTGAAATTAATGAGCATGAGTAACACGGGTCTATTAATTTTAAGGTTTTTTTTTTTTTACTCTGAGAAGGGCTTAGTTGGTTACAACTCAATAGTTCCCAGTTTGCAACAATTAGCATGTGCAAATTTTATGCAAATCTGTGTCTTCTTTCATCCTGTTTTCCTTTTGGCAATGCATTTTTGGGTGATGCGTAAGTGGCCACTCTAGCTCCGGCTTGGGAGAGGCTCCATGCCTACCTTTGAATGGGCCTGGATTTTTAAAAAGGGAGAGCTTGATTGGGAAGATATAACAGTGTCACTCACAGATACTTGGCTCATTTCAGATTTTAATGCGGACCCACCTAATCAGACTTCCCAAGACGATACATGCAACTACCCTCTGAAATTTGTACTTCTCTGAATTTTGCGCTGCTATTCTCCACTCCCAAAATGTGTACAAACCACACATATTAGGGGAATAGGGGAAGGTGTCCATAAGAATGTATACGTTCATAAAAATAACATACAAACATGCATTGTATTAGGTGAAAATTGCTTGTAGAAATGAACTTTAGGAAAATTGCATTCTAAAATGTGTTTATCAGGAAAAATGTGCACTAAAATGTTGGTGATTTTCACGAGAACTAAAAAAAATAGCAAACTGATGCAGAAATGTGGCAAACAGAACTTAAGGCTGGAAAAATGAGAAGCTGAAAAAAGCCGAAATAGACAGATGTGTCCATTCCCACTGGCACTTCTGGCCCACCACTGATTTATTACTGGGCATACACGGTTCTCTCCCTCCCCTACTTTATCTTCACAAGAACCCTGTGAAGTAGGTTAGGCTGAGAGGCACTGACTGGCTCATGGTCAGAGAGCTTCATGGCTCAGTGGGGATTTGAACCCTGGTCTCCCAGGTCCAAGTCTGACTCTCTAACCACTACACCAGGATGGCTCCACTGATGGCTTGCTTCTTGCTTGGGGAGTGGCAGCTAGCACATCCCTACTCCTGACCTGCAGTTCCCATGTACAGGACGTTCCGCATTCTGCTCCCTTTGTTAGGGAAGCCCTCAAGGACTATTCATCAGAGGTGAAGAGGTGAGATGGGAAGGAAGCATGGGTAAATAATTGCCCAGGCTTGTCTCATTGCCTCTGATTTCATCAGTAACAGTTTAGCTTAGCAAGGCCAGAGGCCAAAGAGAGGCTTAAAACTACTCACAGCAGCACCTAAGCAACAGGAGCACCATTGCAGTTGCACCAACACTGGAAGGTGCTGCCTCATACCAGGTAAGGCCATTTGTCCATGATAGCTCAGTATTGTCTACTCTGATTGACAAAAACTCTCCAGGGTCACAGACAGAGGTCTTCCAGCCATCCACTATAACCTGATCCTTTTAACTGGAGAGACAAGGCATTGAACTTGGGATCATCTGCATACAAGAGAGGTGCCCTGACACCACTGAGCCATGGCTCTTTCCGTACAGGCTACTTAGCTTCCTCCCAGACCAAAGGAGTATCTAGCCTGAGATTCTGTCCCCCCAAAGTCCCAATGAAGAGACCACATCACAATCACGTAAACCTTTGCAGGAACAAGGTATTTCTACTTCGTCAAGTAAGTAATTCTTAAACTTTGGCGCCGCTATTGACAAGTCCCAGCACCTCCTAGACTTATCATCTGCTAGAAAAGAGAGACAACCACTTTACGAGGACAGTCCTCTGCTTGGAGGTGTCCGCTACATGAATTGTTGCCCAAGTCCAGTTTAAAGATAAACAGTTGGAGGGACCTTGAAGTTGCCTATCAACAGGGAGCACCACCAGGGCAGCAAACTAAGCAGGGACACACAGGTCCCATCATCAAAGTCCTCCTTAAAAAATTTGCACGTACCCATAAAAAAGAGTAACTTTTGGGCAAGCTTCTGCCCTCTTGTTCAGTGATACATTCCTTCTTTTTTTAAAACATGTTGATGGCTACTCTTTGAACAGGTGAAGGGTGACTATGGAAGCAACTAGACTGTGCTAGAATTCACAACTTTTATATATTAATATAATAACTTTAATTGACACCCAGGTTGTGGCCATCTACTGAATCAGACCATTTTGCTCAGGATTGTCCAGGCACTGGATCTCCAGGGTGTCAGATGGGCATTTGTTCTCAGACTTAGCTGCAGATCCTGGGGACTGGACCTGGAGCCGTCTGTGTACAAATCAGACACTCTACTGCTCATCTAAGGCCTCCCCGCTCCATGTTAATGATCACGGATAAAGTAAACAAGTTCATCTGATTCTTGAAGACAGATTATACAGATCTGCCTGGAACAGAAATAAAGCCAGAAATAAAGATATCCAATTTACTTTCTGGATCCACTCCGTCTGGACAGCTACAAGTATTTAGAGCTAACTAGAGCTCCCGCTGTTTCGGTTTGCACTGGCAACCTTTGCATGTAACCTGTGCAGGAGATATTTTCCATTTTGGCTGCTACTCTCTCCCAGAGGGGAAAGAAACTGTTCCAGAAAATTACTTAAGCTTCTGCATATGGCCTATTCTGCTCACCCCCTCTTGTTTTCAGACAACGACAGTAGCCAGGGATGAAATCATGAGTCCCTCAAAGGAACCACAGTACCATCATTGGAAGATACAGAGGCCAGTTCTCATGAATGGTTATCAATGGGAGTCTTACTCAAGCATTCCTCAGGCCTTAATTGAATATGCAAGAAGGGGTGAGAATGCATGAGGGTGCGAGCTCCATCCCCATCACTAGTGCCCTCCGTGTGTTTAAGGGAGACTGTCTAAGGCAGGGAATCCTCCTTTACTTGTGGAGGTTCAGGGTTACAAAATGTGTGGGAGCCTCATAAGTACAGGCAGTTGTGGCAGGTGCCCACTGGAACTAGTAGGGATGATGGTGGGTGGGAGGGAGGGAGATGTGGATTGGCTGAGGGCAGACTGAGGTTGGTGGAGCAGTGTAACCATTAGTCCTAAATGGAAACAGAAGTGGAAATTGCCAATGTTCCCTTATTGGTCCCATGTCCAGAATGGAAATTAATCCATCGAATGGCAATTGGTATTTGTTTTTTGTTTTTTTGTTATTGTTGTTCAGTCCGCAAATATATGATTGTTAACCCCCCCCCACTTCCAGTTTAAATTGTGTTTGCATTTAAATGAATGACATGGGAATAATTAAATCATTACTTGTAACTTACGTAAATAATTCTGAAATTATGTTAACAGCAGACAGTAAGAGATTAATACTGCAGTATTTGGCAGAAACTGAACTGTAGTGGAACAGAAACAATCCCAATTGTGCCAAAGAGACAGATCTGAATGGAAACGGCTGCTTTCGGACATTCTTTTCCCCCACCTACTTGTGTTTCCTGAATAAGATGAAAGTGATGGGTTGAAAATGGCCTGATTGTAATGTAGGGAGGTGAAACTAGGAAGGAGTGGGAAAGAGGAGTCTTTCTTGGGATGTACATGTTCATTACTGCTTATTGTATAAGAAGAGAGAAGGGTGTGTGTAAAAATCAAGTCTAGTTTAAAAATTGCACATATTGCTCTGCTCACTTTTGCCTCTGACTCCTCCCACCAGAATGTAGCTCTCAAACTGGAAAAGGTGCTACAAACCCTGGGTTGGGTGAACCTTTGGTTTAATCCAGCAGAGAAGTTTCTATGCATCATATTGGTCATTAACCACTGTTTTGCTCTCTCAACAATTGCTATCATTAAACAGTAGATTCCCCCCTCCCCCACTTTTAAATCCATGAATTTTGATGGGGAAAATATAAGATTTTAGTCCACATCATGCATGTGGCCACACTGGCAGTTAAAAGGTTGCCACTGCTAAACCACATATACAATTGATAACACCTGGGGAGCAACACTGTGGCGGCTAGCAGTGTCGAAGCCAAAGTATTTAAGATATCTAGTAAATGCCAAACAATGTGGGAGGCATTGTTCAAAAGAAGCACAAAGCAGCCAGATTCTGCCATCAGTGAAGTCAAAGGCTTTTTGTTCGGCTGTCTGTTTTTTGAAAGATCACTCCCAAGGCTGGGGTAAAGCCAGTAGCAGAAAAATAACTTTCCTGCTCTAGCATGTGCACAGATATTAATACTACTAGGATTTTTTTGGAACTCAAGGCCTAATGAGACCCTGGAGAGGATGTAACGTACACACGTATCCTTTCAAGAATTCAACTGGTGCATAGAAGATTGATGGTTTTGCAAAGACCAGCTACAATTGCAAATGATCATAGCTGCCAAGTTATCCCTTTTTTAAAGGGATTTTCCCTTATGCTGAATAGGCTTCCTCACGAGAAAAGGGAAAACTTGGCAGCTATGAATGATACGGGCAAAAAACCCTTAACAAATAAAAATGAAGGGCAGAATTAGGTTGACCATGTCTCCTTCTTTACAGACCACAGTTCTCTGTTTCAGAGGTGGGAAACCTGCACACAGCAGATGCTGCTGATCTTTGAGCATCCCTGACTATTGGTGGTACAGGTGGGAGCTGATGGGAGTCGTAAGCAAGCAACATCTCTGCTTGAATGGCTGCCTGGTCCAAGTGTGGTTTAAATATAACGATCCATAAGAAGGGAGAGCAGGAGAGGGCCTTGTTGTTGCACCCAGAGAGCAGCTCGATCAAGGCACACAGGTCACCTGGGTCATGCTATATCCCTCACTTATTGTGAGATGCATGATCTTCTCATTTAAATGTTAGTCACTATTTTTGAAGACGCATCATTTGCATCTGGTCCTGCCATAGGAGCCAACGCCTAGGAGCTGAGGGGTCTTCAGCCACCCCAATAAAATATTTGAGGTGGCCCGGCCCCCCCAAACGTTGATGGGCATTGCCATTCAAATGGTGTGTGTGCACTGCATCATGTGATAAGATTATGTGGGGTGTGACTTACCTGCCCCCCCATATTTTATTCAAGTTATTCAATATTTTATTCACCACTGGCATGTGTGAGTGACCCTCATGAACTTTTCCCAGTAGGCAGTATGGCCCTTGTGTCTGAAAAAGGTCCCCCGTACCTGGTCTAGACCACCAGACCCGACTGTCAGCATCCAAGAGCAAATTAAATCCCAAGGCAGATTGCAGAAGAAAACAAGCAGCCTACGCGGTAGGGTTGGCATGTCTCCCTCAGATCCTTTCCTCAACATGACTGCGCTTGATCTTCCACCACGAAGCATGTCGTTTGCATATTCTTCCCTTTCCCTCCCAAGTCGAGGGGAGGAAGAGCAGCTAAAAACTTGTGCTGCTGCAACCACGAGCCAGTTTTTGTTACAGCTCAATCTCTCCCTCTCTCATGTTAATCACTAATTAAAGGCCTGAATGGTCCCTGCTGTTTGAGGGTATTAATAAGAATTTAATTGCATAGTTTCAGGCTAATTATATAGGAGCTCGCTTCCTTCCTCACACAAGGGCAGCCAATTTCTCTCCACCCCACCCCGCCTTTCGAAAATCACATGACCAATTAAACAATCACAGGTTCAATTAATTTGTAAATAATGGGCCAATTACATAACGCTGCAATTCTACGCTCCGTTTCTAAAGGCCACCGACGTCCGCCACCCTCCTCCCGTAGGAATCTGTAACCTGCTGTCTTCCTCTAAGCATTACCGAGCATTAAGCACACTTACTGTCTGTGAATTGGCTGGGAGCAATTAGTCAATGGAACAGTCTCCATGAAATTCTAGAGCAGACGTCAATGCCAAAGCCACAACAGATCAGAGCTACACCCCATGCCTTCACTGGAGAAGTGCCTGGCTGCAATGCCTGCAGGGCAGGGTTGCTACTTCCGCCGTGTAGGAGGGCAATCCAGGTCCTGAAAATGCCACCACTCCCTCAACCACCCAAAACCATCTTAATGAAACCATTCAGTAATAAGCAGGTTCGAGCTGCACACCATGTTTAGCTTGGCCCCTTTACCAGGGGCTGCCTTGATTGCATCAGTGGGCGCAGTCATCTTAGGGGTGGCGTTGAAGTGAGGAGAGGCCACATCCACACCATACATTTAAAAGTGCCATGATACTATTTCGAAAGGGCATGGCTTCCCCTGAAGAATTCTGGGAGCTGTAGTTCACTAAGGGTGCTGAAAATTGTTAAGAAACCCTCCTATTTCCCCTACAAAGCTACCATTCCCAGGATGCTTTAACAGTTAACCCCTCTTCCCAAGGAACTCTGGGACCTGCAGCTCTGTCAGGGAAATAGGAGCCTTCTAACAGCTCTCAGCACCCTGAACAAACTACAGGATTGGCAAGCTGTTCTGTTTGCTTGGTTTTTGTTTGAACCTATCAAGAATGTAGACGCAGTTGCAAAGCATGGAACCGTGGTTGGAATGGGAGGGAAATGTTGTGCGCCTCCCCATGCCCATGGTTTTCTATAAAGGAGACACTCATAAGAACATTAAGTCCAGGGTCTAAAATAATTTGTTGTTAGTTGTATTGTGCTTTGTCTTTTGTTCTATTATGTGTGTCATTATAAAATGAATAAAAACTTTTTGGGGGAAATAATAATAATAAAATAATCTAGTTGCATCACTGGATGGTCCATTTACCACTGTTTCCTATAGTGCTCAATCAGATGCCTCCAGGACCCCAAAAGAAACACCCCTCATTCATTCATTGCCCCCAGTTGCTGGTAGTCAGAGTAGCGCAGCCTCTGACCAAAGGAACATAGGAAGCTGCCTTATACTAGGTCAGACCATTGCTCCATCTGGCTCAGTATTTTCTACACCGACTGGCAGTTGCTGTCTAGGATGTCAACCATGGTTCTCTCCCAGCCCTACCGGAAGGTGCCAGGGATTGAACTTGGGACCTTCTGCATGCAAGACACTGAACATGAAGGTTGCAATTACTGCTTACCTCTACTTCCATACACACACTATGACTATGAGCAGGGCATCAGTGGCATGGAAGATGGGGCAGAAATTGCACAATTAACCCAGAGATGAATTTTAAATAAAAGCACACATACTACTCATGTAAAAACATGCTGATTCCTGGAACGCCCGCGGGCCGTATTTAGAAGGTTATTGGGCCGGATCTGGCCCCCAGGCCTTAGTATGCCTACCCACGCTGTAAACCACCTTGCAATCTTTGGATGAAGGATGGTATATAGATTTAATACATGATGACGATGGTGATGAAGATGATGATTCAGGAGTCCTGTCCAGTTTCACACTTGACAACTGCTCAGTATAAGGAAGCTTTTTATGTCCACATGATTCTCCACAAAGCAAGGGCTTGTTGTTTAGTCGTTTAGTCGTGTCCGACTCTTCGTGACCCCATGGACCATAGCACGCCAGGCACTCCTGTCTTCCACTGCCTCCCACAGTTTGGTCAAACTCATGTTGGTAGCTTCGAGAAAACTCCATGGACAAAGCAAGGGCATGAGTAACTAAATTAACAGACCTGCCAAACTGAAAGTGAGGGAGATTTAGGTTCTGTCTCTGACATGAATGTTTTCACTGTATGGTCAACCTGTTCCTAAAGGACGGCCAAGAAAACTGCAGTGTTTTAACATTTGTATTTTGATGATATTTCTAGATAACTGCTAGGCACAAAACAGGCTTCATCTTGCCCTATGTCAATGTTGATTAATAGATTAAATCTTTATGACTTTATTCTGTAAACTTTGAGCTACGCATTTCCAGCAACTTTTGCTTGCAAAACAGTACATGTGAGCTATCTAGCAGCTCAGATTTAACAATGGCTGCCATAATCATCTGCAAAGTATCTCACATCTTGTCAAGCACCCTGGTTAAGCACTTCTGGCTCTGCAAACCTTACAGCTGTTTTGGTCCAGAAGCATCAGAATGAAAAGTCACCTGGTGCAGGCTGAGTTTGGACATTGCGGCTGAACACATTCTGAATGGCTTTCAAAGAGCGATGTTGCAAAGTGCTTTGCTTTGATTCAGGAAGCTCAGCACCCCAAATAGTTTAGCTGCCAATTTAGAAATATTAATGAATACCAGGATGACATCAACCAGAATTAAAATAAAGTTGAAGGATCAGATATCAAAGCAGGAGGCAGATCATACCTAAATATAGGTGTCTGACTAGAGTGAACAGTCCTGACTTAGTAAATTCATTCTAAATTATTTTTAACCCTCTAGCACAGCCCAAGTTGCATTCTGAAACCATGAGTGAGATTGGGCTGTGCGTATGTGTGTAATAATTTCTCTGGCTAGCTCTGTGCTGTATCCCATTCCTTCTGAATTCTGTTTTAAGTGGAAAGATTCCTAAAATCAATATTTAAAGCAGATCATGAAAGACCACAGCTTCATTTGCACTTAAAAAAACATTTCTTGTACTACATTTGTTACTTGTGTTGTTTTGCTTTTGCAGTTTAATAATGCTTATACTGCAAAATGATCCTTTGAACTTTACTGGACAGGGCAGTCTCGAGCAGGTCGGGCGCCCTGGCGCTGAGGGGTGGAGATCGCTCCGGCGCCCCCGCCCTCACAGGGCGCAGCATGGTTTCCGGGCGGCTTTGCCGCACAGCGCCCCGCCTACCAGCCCGGTGCCCTGACGCACCGCACCACTGGGACTCTACCTAGAGCCAGCCCTGTTACTGGAAATTCCAGGGGTATCCCTGTCTTACCTCTATGTTCTGTGCATCTTGACACTAGTGAATACACAAGCCCATAAAGGCTGAAATCTTGTCAACACATATATGTGAGTAAACCCATTGAATTTAGCTGGGCTTACTTCTGAGTAAGGACCCAGGTGGCGCTGTGGGTTAAACCACTGAGCCTAGGGCATGCTGATCAGAAGGTCGGTGGTTCGAATCCCTGTGACGGGGTGAGCTCCCGTTGCTCGGTCCCAGCTCCTGGGACCGAGCAGTTCGAAAGCATGTCAAAGTGCAAGTAGATAAATAGGTACCACTACAGCGGGAAGGTAAACAGCATTTCCATACGCTCCCCTTTCTCCCAAAGGAGCCCTTTCTCCCAAAGGAGAATATCCTCCCCTTTCTCCCAAAGGAGCCCATGTGTCAGGGACGTGCCCAGCAGAGAGGAATCTCCAGACGAGGAGGAATTGGCTGCACCTGAGTCGCCAAGGAGGTGTGGGAGGATGTGGCGTATATCTGGCCTTGGGAGGGATCAGAAGCCGGTTGAGTCAACTGAGAATGATTAAACCACAGAGCCTAGGGCTTGCCGATCAGAAGGTCGGCAGTTCGAATCCCTGCGACAGGGTGAGCTCCCGTTGCTCGGTCCCAGCTCCTGCCAACCGAGCAGTTCGAAAGCATGTCAAAGTGCAAGTAGATAAATAGGTACCACTACAGCGGGAAGGTAAACAGCATTTCCATACGCTGCTCTGGTTCAGCAGAAGCAGCTTTGTCATGCTGGCCACATGACCTGGAAGCTGTACGCAGGCTCCCTCGGCCAATAACGCGAGATGAGTGCCGCAACCCCAGAGTCGGTCACGACTGGACCTAATGGTCAGGGGTCCCTTTACCTTTACTTTTGAGTAAAGCTGCAGAGGACTGTGCTACAAGGTGAATGGACTTTTGGACAAAAGAGTCAGAGGTGTGCAAAAAAGAGGAAGAAGATGTACGGAATACTGTTCCCCCAGTGGGAGAGGGGGAACAATACTTGTGTTTGATTCAAGGAGTCCTCAAAGAAGAACCAGCATGGATTAATGTCCTCCCAGTGAGAGAGGGAGGGCAGGATCCATGCTGGGGCCTGAGCTTAACTGGGGAAAAAAATGAGATAGGGCTGGAAAGTGGAAACATAGCTGGATCGTACTGTGCTACAGTTAGAAAATTGGGGGGGGCAGCAGGAGACAAAGAAAGGAGAGTGGTGGACAGGTTGGCGAAAGAGTGGGAATAGGGCGAAGAGTAACAATGGGTTATTTTCTGATTGATTGAGATGGTCCGAAACTGGAACGTTTTATGGAGCTGGTTGATACATCTGGGAGACCCGAAGTCCAGGGGAAGGGGGGTAGAATTAGACAAATGTGGTTAAAGGTATGATAGAAGAAATAACATTTGAATGTATGAAAAAATGGGGTATAAAATGTGAGGCTAAAGGAAGAATAAAAGATGGGTGGGGAAATAAAGTTAGATTTGGATTAATTAATGAATTATAGATTGAGGATGCAGGGACCCAGGTGGCGCTGTGGTTAAATCACTGAGCCTAGGGCTTGCTGATCAGAAGGTCGGCGGTTCGAATCCCTGTGATGGGGGTGAGCTCCCGTTGCTTGGTCCCAGCTCCTGCCAACCTAGCAGTTCGAAAGCACGTCAAAATGCAAGTAGATAAATAGGGACCGCTACAGCAGGAAGGTAAACGGCGTTTCCATGTGCTGCTCCGGTTTGCCAGAAGCGGCTTTGTCATGCTGGCCACATGACCTGGAAGCTATACACCGGCTCCCTCGGCCAATAATGCGAGATGAGCGCGCAACCCCAGAGTCGGTCACGACTGGACCTAATGGTCAGGGGTCCCTTTACCTTTACCTAGATTGAGGACAGTCGATGTCTTTTTGTTTCTTTGAGTAGATTAGAATTGGTTGGGAAATAATGGAAAAATTGTGTCAGAATGATTTAAGATGACAAAAGAAAACTGCTTAATTTAGATTTAATAAATGGACCCAGTGTGGGGGGAAACGAGGAAGTCCACAATGTCAAGTTAATGTACTGAATTGATATGTTTTTTTCTTTTTTTTTATTATGTTTTATTGTTGCTTTATTGTTTTTGTTTCTGTGTTAAAGTGTTTGAAAATTAATAAATATTATTTTTTTGGGGGGGAGAGTTAGAGGTGTGCTAAAGGAGAATAATGAGATTGCAGAGAATCTGAATGAATTATTTGCATCTGTCTTCATAGCAGAAGATGTGGGACAGAACCTGAACTAACCTGTACCTGAACTAACTTTCTCATTAAGTAAGACTGAGGAACTGAGACAAATTGTGGTGGAAAATTTGAAGTTCTAGGCATTATCAACAAATCACTGCATTCAAATGGCAAATATGTGAGAGTTCTAAAATAACTCAAATGTGAAATTGCTAATCTGCTAAGAAAAATAAGCAATTTGTGCCTAAGATCAACTTCCACACCTGAGGACTCAAAAGTGGCCAATGTAACATCAATTTTTTTAAATGATCCAGGAAATTTCAGGCTGAGTAACTTAACACATGTTTCAGGAAAATTGGTAGAAAGCACTGTTAAAGATACAATTACCAAGATCAGAGAAGAACAAGTCTTGCTGAAGCAAGATGGCTTCTGGAAGGATAAGTCCTGTTTCACTAACCTTCTTACGAATTCTTTAAAAGTGTCAACAAGCATATAGATAAGGGTGGTCCAGTCAGCATTATATATTTAAGACTTCCATAAAAACTTTCAATAAAGTCCTTCATCAAAGGTTCCAGAGTAGCTTAGCACTCCTCTTACATAAGTAACTTTATTATGGAACAGGAAACAGAAAGCAGGAGAAAACAGACAGTTCTCTGGATGGAGGGATATAGAAATCAGATTCTCCCAAGTATTGCTACTGGGACTGATGGCTCTTCTTTTTAGCTTCTTCAAAAATGATCTGGAGGTGGAGATGAGCAGTGAGGTAGACAAGTTATTGATGAGTCCCAATTGATCAGGGTGGTTAAAAAAAGAAGAAATTGTGGAGAGCTCCAAAAGGATCCCTCCAAACTCAGTGAATGGGCATTGAAATTGTCAGAGTGATTCAATATAAACAAGGGTAAAGTGATGCCCACAGAAACACAAAATCCTATCATAGGATAGAATTCAACTAGCTTTTACTTAGAGTAGACCCACTGAAATTAATGGACCTAAGTTAGTAATGTCCATTAATTTCAATGGGACTAGCAGGTGATTCCCTCCACAAATTCACTAAACTAGCAGTGACCGGCCAGGAACAGAAAACCTTGGCATCATGGTCGGTAGCATAACAAGGAAGCAGCTCAGCCTGGGAGCCTATGCAGGCGCTATATAGCCCATCCTGGCTCTCATTCAGGCCCTGATCCATGCCGGTGTTTCCATGCACTTCTCCCTTCTCTTGGTACTACACAAGTGTGAATCTCTTGTTTTTGTGTGGCTGGAATGTAGCCTGCAGTTATAAAGAGTTGTGTATGTTGCCCTGCCTACCTTTTGCCCCTGGCTCCCCCTGCCCCACTATATGGCCCCCAGAATGCTGTCCATGGGGTGCTTTAGGAGGGAAAATGATGGATCAGGTCTACCTTTTCTTCAATTGTTGCTTCTGTATATTCCTTGACTCCATTTACCCCGGCTAAATGGTGGTGACCTTGCCAATGGTGACATTTCCCCACCCCACCCGACCTGAATTCTGACTAGAATAACATTATATAATCATGGACTAACATTATGTGATCCTACAATACATGGCCTTGTTCATGGAGGGCACCCCAGGATGAGAATGGGAAACACCCATCTTTGCCACCAGCAAACGAACCAGCGGAAATGAGGTGACCTGGGTTATAAATGTCTCCATTTTCATCTGTGAAATGTCTGAAGGTATAATAGCTGTGTTTGTTCTTAATTTTGCAGCCCCATCTACAAGCCCTTGTTTCACAGAAAACAGGGAGCATCAAACCGCAGTGGAAAAGGCTGTTTTTCTTGATACGTATCTGGCTCATGCCGTAAGTGTGGAGGAGGAAAGCGTGTTCTTACAAGACTTAGAGGTATATTATTAGGTGGCAAACGAGTGCTGCATTAGGGGAGGTGTGTTATTGTTCAGTCCCTGCCTCTCCAGTAGTCCCTAGTTTCTGTTGTCCCTGTTAAATTCTGCCTTTGTTCAAAATGTCAGCCTACATACATACATACATACATACATACATACATACATACATACATACTCACACACAAACATCCATCTCTCCCCCATCCAGGCAAGCAAGAGGGATGATCAGAGTTCAATGACCCATTCCAACCAGGCAAAAACACTCAAGGAGGGCATGAAGCAGAGCTAATGAGAAGTGTGGCCTGGGGAGAGTTCTGAGGGCCAGACACAGAGGCCGAGGGGGGTGGGCACATTCGTCCCCTAGGTCTGAGATTCCCCACTCATATAAAGGCCCCCTAAGGGACACGGGTGGCACTGTGGTCTAAACCACTGAGCCTCTTGGGCTTGCCAATCAGAAGGTCAGTGGTTCAAATCCCCACAATGGGGTGAGCTCCCATTGCTCTGTCCCAGCTTCTGACAACCTGGCAGTTCAAAAGCACACCAGTGCAAGTAGATAAATAGGTAGCGCTGCAGCGGGAAGGTAAACAGCATTTCCATGCGCTCTGGTTTCCGTCACGGTGTTCCATTGCGCCAGAAGCGGTTTAGTCATGTTGGCCACATGACCCAGAAAGCTGTCTGTGGACAAACGCTGGCTCCCTTGGCCTGAAAGTGAGATGAGCGTCACAACCCCTTAGTCCCTTTTGACTGGACTTAACCGTCCAGGGGTCCTTTACCTTTACCTAAAGGCCCCCTTCTCAGGTAAAGGTTGGTCACTCAGCCAGCCTCAGATTTGAGGCTGCCCTGGTTGAATGTCCTCTGTTGGTGGACCCTTGTGGACCTACCTGGTGGTGGTAGTGAAGCAACTACTCTCTGAAATGCTCTGAGCAGTACCAGAAAACTGGCTCTGAACTGCCATTTTAATTTCCTCTCAATTTCCTCGACATACCACTCCAGGGTATTGTAGCCTCAGAGAGATGCTGGATCCAGCTATCTGGTGTTGCTCAGAGAGGCAGGCCACAAATTTTACACACACACACACACACACACACACACACACACACACACACACACGGGTGGAGTGAGGTTCCAGTGCAGACATCCTAGGACCAGCATCTGCCCAGAGATGCCAGCTGCTGACACCTGCCCTGTAGTTTTAGCATCTCTCTTCTCTGTCTGCATTCATCTCCTGGTGGCAGAAAGTGTCTCCACCATATTTGTGGAGCAAATCCCATCTGAACTTAGCACTCTTCCTCAATAAATATTACCTTCTATTATAATGATCTGAGCTGACCAAAATTTTCAGAACAAAAGAAAATGCATCTCTTTAAAAAGACATATTCCATTGGAACATCTTAGTAAGTGATTTGGAGCGAAGGGAAAGAGATTTCTAAAAAAGATTCTGGCAGAAATAATTCAGGCATCCTGACACGAAGAGACAATATGATCACCTAGACTATCCCTTGCATGGGCAAGTTTCCTTAGCCCTAAATGTTCCCAGCTGAACAACTCATCCGGTCTTCCTTTTTTTCAATATAATAATAATAATAATAATAATAAAAGAAAATTAAGCTGCAGACAACCAAAGGTTTGTGCCAAACACACTAAACCCACAACTTGGAAATGTGCCCAAACCACAAATGTACTGAATCCTGAAAACTGTTCAGATCCAAGTTGTGTTTTTTTGTTTCAGTAACCAGACACATTTTCGTTTTAGGAAAACATGCACACAAATATTCATTCATGCCACCCACCAATCTTTGATTAAATTGGGACGGTCTCTCTTTGACACAGAGTTTGCCATGCTGTCCCAGAAGAAAATAATGAGTCCTCTCTCTCCCTCTTCCTCTCTCTCTCTTTCTCTCTCTCTCAGAAACCTCACACAAACACCATCCCAAAGACCTGCAAATGATAAATAATCACAGTTTGCTGTCCTACAAAACCTGGTGACCAAACCACATCTCCATGCATGAGCGGAAGAGGCTATGACTAGTTGCGTTAATGTCCTGTCATGAGCCACAGTGTTCCACTGCTGCACTGAATGCTGTGAGAATGGAATGCTGCATTACATGGGCTTTTGGTTTGATCCAGCAGGGTCCTTCTTACGTTATTTATTTATTTTTTAAAAAGTATACACCACTTGATTGTTAAAAAACAAGCACAAAGTCGTTTACAAAAAGATAAAACAATAAAACCGGGGGTGGGTATCACCACCGTAGTTTAAAATACTGTAAATACCTGAAACAGATGAATGTTACTTCAGTTATGTTCTTTTGTGAAGAAACACAGGAACACAGGCAGCAGCAACCTTATAGCAAGTCCAATCATTGGCCCATCTAGTTCAGTGTGGTCTACACTGACTGGCAGCAACTCCCTAAGACTTTAGACAGCGGTTTACTCTCAGCTAGGGATGGATTGATCTGCAGATTTCAGTTTTCTCCATTTCTATTTTTTCTAATCTTAAATTCGGTTCTCCACATTTTTGCAGTAATTTGCAATAAAGAAATGAATTTAATCTTCACGGGAAAAACCCAGCATTTTAGTGTTAATTTCTCCTGATACACACGTTTGTATGCAATCTTACCTATTATACACATTTTTGCAAAGCAATTTGCCACAATGTAATCAATTTTATTAATATACGCATTTTTACCCTCTGTGTGCATTTTCTTATACATTACTTGGCTGCAGAACTGCATTGCAAATCTGAAGGAAGGTGAATTTTAAGGATGCCTGCGCTTTTGTTGGCACATTGTTTTGGAAAGTGTGAATTTGGTAGGTTCACCTTTAAATGCAAACAGAATCAAATTTATCCCCCATCTTTTCTCTTGACCCTACCTGGAGATGCTGGGGATTGAACATGGGGCCTTTTGCATGCCAAACAGATGCTCTACCACTGAGTATCTTTCTTTCGGAGAGACAGAGAGAAAGAAGTTGCACAGGTCCAGCAACTCAGGATTTTGCAACTGTACTGACACATTTATACCAAGTCAAATGCAGACAGAGAGGGTGTGTATGACAAAGGCAGGATAGGGGAGTGCTGAGACTATCCATGTCAACAATCCTAACTGTGTTGACAGGATACCTCAACCTCTGTGCCCAGCCTTAACACCTTTCTTTATAAAGTGTCTCAGTTGTCTAGATTCTGCACAAGGAATAAGGAAATGCAAGTGTCTCTGTCTGCAGGTTTATGATTGGCAAGGCAAAGAGGACAGAGAAGGAAAAGGCAGACAAGCAAATTCACCCTTGCACCAGTAGCAACCCTAAAATATAAATATAAACCACAGAACATGACTGCCAGATTTCAAGGATCATGGTCCAAAGATTCTGCATGGAGTGCAAGGGGCAGTGTTGTGGCAAGCAGAAATCAAGCACACACAGAGAGCATTGCAACTAATGCAGGTCCTCTTGATGTCCACTCCAGAATGGGGAGGCTGCGGCTCTCCATTCCTGATGTGGAATAGTTGGGGGAATTGGGTATGTTTAGCCTGGAAAAGAGGAGCCGGAGAGGAGCTTGTTTGGAGGTTCTAGCAGGGGAGTGCAGCTATCGTATACCCTTGACCGAAGAACGGTACACTCCTTCTATCTGGGATGGTCGTCCTCTTCCACCAAACGCGCAGCTTCAGGAGGGACGCACATGGAGGGAGGAAGGGGACACCCACCTAGCGAGCCAGATCAGCCAAATCAACCCTGGCAATCAATGGGGTGACAGATGTCACAGCCAGATCGCCCTCACATCCACCGGAGGGGAGATATGATAGCAATCCTCAAATATCTAAAGGGCTGTCACATGGAAGATGGAGCAAGCTTGTTTTCTCCTGCTCCAGAGTGTAGGACCCAAACCAATGGATTCAAGTCACACGGAGATTCTGACTAAACATCAAGAAGTAGTTTCTGACGGTAAGAGCTGTTTGACAGTGGAACAGACTCCCATGAGAGGTGTTGGACTCTCCTTCCTTGGAGGTTTTTAAGCAGAGGTTGGAGGGCCACCTGTTACACATGATCTAGTTGAGATTCCTGCATTGCAGGGAGTCGGACTAGATCACACTTGGGGTCCCTTCCAACTCTACAATGATACGATTCTATGAATCTGCTTCCTTCCAACCAAGCAAGAAACTATGGTTGTTCTTGGAATTTGGAATTCATTTCACGCTAGCTGTGATCTGTGAAGGTCTCTCCTCCAATTTCTTTTAAATTGAATTTATGCTTATGCACGTTACATGAGATAATAGTTGGAAGCATCCACCTCAGCCTTGAGAGTGAAAAGCAAGCATCAGTGACAACAAACAAACAAACTCCAACAATTAAGTATGGAATACACAAGTCAGAAATTAAATTATGGTGGAATCTACCAAGCAAGTGTGGTTGAGGGAAAAGGAAAGTTTTAGACATTCTCATTGCTATGGAACATGGATCTCCTCCAGAATGAAAGTTGGGTGATCGGGGTGCAGTTGTTCTAACAGTTCCAGGTAGAGTTGGAAAAGACTCCCTGCCTGAAAACCAGGAGAGCAACTGCCGGTCAGTGTAGACCAGGCATCCCCAAACTGCGGCCCTCCAGATGTTTTGGCCTACAACTCCCATGATCCCTAGCTAACAGGACCAGTGGTCAGGGATGATGGGAATTGTAGTCTAAAACATCTGGAGGGCCGAAGTTTGGGGATGCCTGGTGTAGACAATACTGAGCTTGATGGACTGATGGTCTGCCCCAGTATAAGGCAGCTTCCTACGTTCCCTACCCCTGACCCCATTGCACCATAGCTGCCAAGTCTCCCGTATTCCCCGGGAAACCCCCGTTTTTCCAGCTGTTCCCAGCCGAAAAAATGGATTTTTTTGTTTTTTCCTGGTTTATTCTGGCGCGGCGGCCATTTTGGAACTGGGCGGAGCATGCTCAGAAGTGACTTTTGATGTTGCTCTGCCCAGTTCCAAAATGGCTGCAGTGCGACTTCTGGTGCGGCGGCCATTTTGGAACAGGGCAGAGCAGCATCAAAAGTCGCTTCTGAGCATGCTCCGCCCAGTTCCAAAATGGCGGCAGCGCTACTTCCGGTCTGCTACTTCCGGTCCGATCCCTTATTTTTCAGGCTGGAACTTGGCAGGTATGCATTGTACATATGTCAAGAAACTGAGGTAGAAACACCTTGAAAGGCAGAAGGTTCTAGACTTGGAATCACTGGTGAGGGGAAGGGCTGTGGAAGAGGATCAATGGAAGAGGACCCGCCTTGCGGGACAGAATGTCCCAGGCTCAATCCTCAGCATCTACAGTTAGGGCGCAGAGAGACACCTGCCTGAAACCCTTGAGAACCACTGCCTGTCTGCCTAGATTGTTCAGTAGTCTGGCTACATGAGGCAGATTCCCTACAGTAGACTCAGCTTCCTGGTGCTGCTCAGAGAGGCAGGCCACAAACTTTTTTTTTTAAGGATGGGGATCTACAACAAGCACCAGCACTGTGCCCTCCTGGGGCAGGGGGGCCCCAGCAGCCGCCTGAGGATGTTAAGATGCTGGCAACAGCCCTGCAGCCATATAATCTCTGTAGTAGCCACACCTGCAGAGCCACGCAGCTCTTTGTGGCAGAAGTGTCTCTGCCCACACCACATTTGTAGAGCAATCCCCATCAGGTTGCCTCCTTGGCTAATAAAAAGGGCTGGCTAATATATCCTGGAACCCAGAAGGCAGCTCTCAGAATGTCCTGCAAGGTTATGACACAAGCTCCCTCAGCCTGTGTACAGTGTGTGGCACAGGGTAGCCTGGGCTAGCTGTAGAACAGTGTTATGGGGTGGGGTGGGGGGACTTCCCAGGCGGGCCCTCTCCCTTTAATTGGTGCTAATTGCTGCGTCTGTTCCTGCTGGCCGGGGAGATGTCATGGTTGAAAGGCACAGAGGGGAACGCTGGAGGAGCTAATCCGGCTTTCAGCCGCTAAGCCCCCTTTCGGAGGCGTGTGATAGAGGGGCTCTTTCACAGAAGGCACAAAGCCTGCAGGAGGAAAGGGAGAAAGAGGAGATGGAGCCGACAGGAAAAACTTTCACACGGCAGCTCCGCTAAGCCGCCTTTGTGCGGGCGGACTGTCAGAGGTGTCTTAAAGGGACACTGCCTCCCTCCTCCCCAAAGCCCTGCGCCTGCATTCCCTTTTCTCTCCTCTTGTTCGCCTTTTCAGTCCCATCTGCCAAAGGGTTGACCCCCATAGGGATGCTAAAGGGGGAAATCTCCCCAAAGTGTTTGTTCAACTAGCTAGGAGGGGCGTTCGAGGGAAGCGCCAGTGACTTCGAGAGACTTTGGGCCAGGTCTCTGCTGAAATTTATCACACTCCTTGGCCTTCCCTGCATTGAGGTTGAGTTTCCTGCAGTTTCCTGAGCTGCTTTCTGCTGAACCGCTTTATTGATTTGTGCAAACAGGGTCATTTGAGAGCTGAAAGAGGTGCAGGCAATACTTAGTACAGTTTCGCGCCACCAGAGTTTCCTACTGTTGATTCTGCAGTTCAGTCCTCCTCAGTACTGTACTTAGCAGTCTGGACAGAGGTTCAGTGACATCAGCGTATCTAAGACTCAGTTGGGCAACCTGTTGTCCAAGGGCCTGATTTCCATGCAGATCCTGGTCTAATTTCATTCAGGTGGCAAGGAAGGTAAATGGAGTGTCACCACTGCCTTGTCACTTACCCACCTGCCTACCTACTGCCTCCCCTGCTGCTCTCCAGCCCCCAGGGGTTGAGTATTGAACTTTGATTGCTGCCATTCAGCAGATGCTGCCATTTTGGTTTTCCTCCACAATGAACCAGAGGTCGCCTCAATTTGGTCCATCATGGGATATACAAAATGGCAGCCACCCAGGTGCTAGGCTACTCTATAAAGAAAGAAAGAAAAGTTGTGGTGGTGGGGAGCCTGTTGCACCACTGAGCTACAAGAAAAGCCCTCACTGTGAGCCTTCAAGGAAGGCAATAGCAGGGACCTCTCAAATCTGGAGCCAGCTGTAATACTTACAGGTCCCCTAACAGTTTAAAAATAATCTGTATTCATTGAAATATCAAAGAATAAAAAACCAGTCCTTGCCATTTCTGTGGCACCCATTACTGAATTCATTTGGTTTCATCCTCCTTTGTACCTCTCCCCATTTCTAGGTACTATTTCCCAGGGCTGTTTAATTCACCATACACAGGGGTGACAAGCATTCCTCCAGGCTCCTCTACTGGGCGCTTGGGACTCTCTAAAGGCCACACCCTCTCCCCAGACGACACCTTTCACCATCCCTCCTACCATCCTTCTTGGCTGGAATGTGCCCTTGAACTCTGGTAATGCATCTGGCTTGTCTGGATGGAGTGTTTACACACGTTGTTTGGGTCACTTTTACATCTGGCCCTGCCCAGTACTGATATGCAGCCTTGAAAAGCTCTCTAGGAAAGCATGGGGTCCTCAGGCTGAAAAAGAATCCTCCCTCTCAAGATAGATAATTCTCACATGTACCTACTAAAGTCCAGAGAGGGGAGTGCAGGTGTGTGCAGAAACTTGCCTTTCTGTTCTAAGGTAGAATGTACATCCATTACTCTGCCCACTTTTGCTTCTGGCCCCGCCCACTGCTGGCATCCGGACCATGGGAGGTCTGGAACAGTTCCCCACCCCTGACCTAACAAAATAAGCTGAGGGCTCTTGCGTACAACAGCTCATGTCACAAAAAGACAGGTGTGCAACAAGTTGGGTTTTTTGCGGGGGTCAGGGTAGGGGAGATCAGCAGTATTTGTTCCTATGTGATCTCCCCAACCCAGGTTTCCCCGCCCTTTGTTCTGCTTGACCAGAAGACTGGCTGCAACAGTTCTAAACCAGATAGCAATGTACAGCACCAGGTCATAGGAGGCAACGGGACGCAGAAAGATAGGAAATTCTCTTACCTAGGCACTCGTTAGCCTCCCTGGCAGTGGCCCTCTGCCACGGACGGTCATAATGGAATGGTTTGCAGCGGTCGCACTCAGGGCCCTCCGTGTTGTGCTTGCAGTCACACACCAGCTTGCCTTCTTTGTCCTTCACGCAGCGTGAGGCATGGCCATTGCACTTGCAGCGCCCCCCGACCTGAAACTCGCCCACGGCATAGTAGTACGAAGAAGAGCTGGCCCCACCATCCTCGTCCTCATGGTCCCGGCCCCCTAGTTCCCGGAACAAATGGGGGCGGCTGAAAATGACCCGGATGTCAGTGGCCGTCACCCAATCCTGAAGGACGGGGCTGTTGTCAAAATCTTGGGCTGATGGGCGCCCGTCCAGAGTGCTGAAGGCAATGAGCCCTCCTGTCAAGGGGTAGAGGTCTGTGTGCCCATCGGTGCACAGAGCCTCCTGCTCGTTCTGTTTGGTGACGGTGGCTTTGTTGGGCTTGCCGTAGATCTTCCGGCACTGAGAAGAGTAGTACTGATAAGGCACCCATGTTTTGCCGTAATCCATGGACTTGAAAACAGCAGCTGACTCTGGACGGGGAGAGCAGAACTGCAGACTCACATAGATCACCTCAAACTTCTTGCCCAGGGAGAGGGTGAGGGTGATATTCTGGGGCGAATGGTGCAAGGTCTCTGAGCGCCAGCAGGTCATATTTGCAGCAGTGTTCAGGTCTGTGAGGTAGGATGCCGGGTGAGCTTTCCGGGGGTCTGAAGAGTCACAGTGGCGAGTTGCTGGCTTGCCGCATGTGCTGGATGCATGGACCTCCTTCCCAAAGGCGGCGTTGACAAACTCTGGGATGCAGCGGCGGGGTGCTCCTTTTTCGTCATAGCAAGGGTCAGGCGGGATCTGTTGCACCGCAAAGGGGTTCACAGCCTGAGACAGGTCTAGCCCACAGGCAGTCAAGAGCAACCACAACATAGAGAAGGGGTCCATCCTCCCAGGGAGAGATCTTCAAAAGTCACAGAAACCAGCTTCTCTCTAAATGAAAAGCAAATGTTGTGTTAAAATGGTTCCAGTTGTTCACTTGGGGTGGGGGGTGGTGAGAGGACAGGAGCTCAGGCTGCAATATGTCTCTGGTCTAGAGGAAACACTAGAGAGGAAGTAAGCCAGGCAAGCTTGCAAACATTTTCAGCTAATGTCAAAGATTTGGAGGAGCAGCTGATGATCTTCTGCTGCTTAGGATAGGACAAGAAGCAGTGGGTTCAGACTAGTGGAAGGTTGAACATTTTTAAAAAATGCTATGAACCTGCAAGGGCAATTCAGCAACATCACAAAGAGCTGAACCCCCTTCTTTTGATGTCCCCCCCCTCCTTGGGATGTTGCAGAACAAAAAGGATTTCCTTTTTGGAGTTTCTCTGCATAAGCTGCGGGGGGGGGGGGGGAGTCTTTGCATTCCTGCTGTGAGCCACAGTGGGAATGGAAGAAATCCTACTTCTTTGTGAAGGGACAACTATTTGCATCTAGCTTATCTGTTTAACTGAGGCCAGGATTGTCTCATAGCCAGTTATCTATCAGAGCCAGTTTGGAGTGATTAGGGTGATGGGCTGAGGAGAACTGTGTCGGTGGTGCTGTGGTCTAAACCACAGAGCCTAGGTCAGCGGTTCGAATCCCCGCAACGGGGTGAGCTCCCACTGCTTGGTCCCAACTCCTGCCCACCTAGAAGTTCGAAAGCACATCAAATGCAAGTAGATAAATATGTACTGCTCCAGCGGGAAGGTAAACGGCGTTTCCGTGCGCTGCTCTGGTTCACCAGAAGCGACTTAGTCATGCTGGCCACATGACCCGGAAGCTGTACGCCGGCTCCCTTGGCCAGTAAAGCAAGATGAGTGTGCAACCCCAGAGTCGTCCGCGACTGGACCTAATGGTCAGGAGTACCTTTACGTTTATGCCACAAAGTGCAATTGGGACAGTCACCTTCTCCCAGCCCAGCCTACCTCAAAGGGTTGCTGTGAGGACAACATGAGTATAGGGGAAGGAATGAACCATGTACACTGCCCCAAGTTCCTTGGATGAAGAGCGAAACAAATACTAATAGAAATAAATAAAATACTATAAACTTAACTTTGCTTTTGCCAAAAGATGTAGGCTGTGCACAGCTGAACAAGAATGTCTACATAGCATAGGCACAAGGTGAAGCTGGGTATAATGTGGATTGTGGGGATCAGAAGCAGATCAGCTGGGATTGCCTCAGCAGTTGGCATTATAGGGCCAAGACTTAAGACTCACATCTCCAAGTGTGGAAGCAGAGGCATGCCTTAAAATGAACAACTGCTACCACTATCCTCACTCTCTCATTCTGGATAGTAGCATAGTTTGGACACACACACACACACACACACACACACACACAGAGAGAGAGAGAGAGAGAGAGACAGACAGACAGACAGACAGACAGACAGACAGACAGACAGACAGACATGGCAGTGATAAGGTGGCCCAGCTCAAGGCATTCTGCCCTCCTGCCGCAGTTGTGGGTGCACCTTTGATCCTGTAAAAAGGTCCTTGCAAGTAAGCTCCTCAGTCCCAAGGTCCAACTGCAAGGCAAAGTGGATGGTCCTCCAGTCAATCGTAGCTGGAAATGTTGGGGTAATGGGGGCCAACAAGAATCATGAACAGGTGAGGGAAAGAATTGGTACAAAACAATAAAAACCCACTTACAGGCATGTAGATATGCGTGGAATTCATTGTGTATGACCCTTACAGAAGCCCCAAATGTGGTTCAGGTCTGTGCCTCTGACTGCAACCTCAAATAATTGGAAGAAGCATAGCTCGATAGTCTGACTCTGTATAAGGCATCTTCTTTTGTTCCTGCGTTGTCAGTGCTGGAGAGCTGCTGCCAGTCAGTGCAAACAGTGCTGAGCTAGGTGGACTGGTTCAGTAAAAGGTCCCAACCCCTGTCTTGCTATCTGCATCTGGCTTGCTCCTTGCACAGGGCTCTAGTTAAGTGCCTCCCCCCCCTTTTCCCTCCCCCCTCCCTGCACATTCCTTTCCTCGCTTTGCTTCTTTTTAACTCTCCCGCCCTCCTCAGTTCCTCCAGGTGCCCTCCTCCTCTCCAGAGGACAGTGTGTTCCTGCCACATGCCGGGTGAAAATTCAAAGGTTTAATTAGCTCCTAATGCCCCCAGTAGGGAAGCCAGCCAGCTTCCAAAACCCAGCATCCCACATCAAAGGCTGAGGGGGAAGGTGTGAGCCCAGCGGGACTGATCCAACCCCACTGGGCAGCTATTCTCTGGAAGGAGCAATGCTTGTTCCCACCCACTGCAAAGCCAGGGCAAGAGTTTACTCTCTGAATGGGATGCTAATCAGGCAATTTCCCGCCCGCCTTCATCCTGCTTCGGGTTCCCTTTGAGCGGCTTGTCCCTTAGATTATGGAGCAATGACAGTTACTAATGGAGGAGGCTGGGTTGGGTGGGGAGATCCCAGGCTTCCTAGCAGCAGTTAAGAAGACGGCTTCTGTTGTTACACTGTCTTCAACCTGAAGTTATGAGGCAGGCTGTGGTTCTTGCCTTGGGCACAAAAAAAAATAAACAAAAAGGAAGGAGCTACAAAGCAAGACGCCTGCAGACCAGCCAATACCCTCCAAGCCTGATGGGTTTTTCAGGGGGAATAAGGCTACTCAGTTGGCTTCTAGCTACTTCTAATATGGCGAGTGGGAGAGTCCAGTTGCTCTCGGGTTCTGCATGCAGGTTCCCAATAGACAACTGTATGGCCACTGAAGGAATAAGACACTGGGCTAGACAGGCTTTTGGCTTGATCCAGCAGGACTTTTCTTATGTCCTGAGTAACAGTGAGAGGGGGGGTCTTGCGTTCCTTTCTTGCCTGTGTGCTTCCCGGAGGGATCTAATTGGCCACTGTGAGAACAGGATGCTAGACTAGATGGGCCTTTGGTCTGATCCAGCAGGACTCTTATGGAGGAGGAATATTGCATCCACATTTGATTTCAAGCCATAGTGGCTTGGCCCACTGAGCAGAGCCAGGGAAGCAGAGTGAAGGATGAGCAGGGGGCGGACCCACACTGACAAACAGAATCTACCAAGTCATGGGTGCATCCCAATTGGTCCAAGAAAGGGGCGTCAGTACCAAAATACAGTACACTTGCCAAATGCCTACAGTCTTTTTAACCCCCCAATGCGTGTTATTTCCAGAATGCAGTTTTCAGGAGGGACTGAAATTGTTCAGCCACCCTGGAAATTGTTCAGTACAGGAGGGACTGATTGTTCAGCTACCCTGGAAATGGAAGCTCGGGGGGGGGGGGAGAGAAGGGTCTCTCAGCACCTGTAACCAACCACAGCTCTCAGAATTCTTTGGGGGGAAGCCATGACTGTTTAAAGTGACACCATAGTGCTTTAGATGTATGGTGTGAATGTGGCCCTAGTTAGATACAACTCGTTTTCACTTTGGGGCACTGTGGGTGATTAAATATCACAGCTTGTAGCCACCAGGCAAGCACCCACCACACCACAGGGACCCTGGCAGCAGGTGTTGGCTAGCCTGTGGACCCTTCCGAGGTGCTAGCAGGTACCTGAGAGTGTGTGAGGTACTGATGCCAGGTTTGGGCCAGCCACTCTGTCTAGCCTAACCTACCTTGCAAATTTGTTGTAAGGGGAAAATATTGGATTTCCACAGTCTACGCCCTGAGCTGAGACAGTAATCTGATAGATAAATAAAGAAAAATGAATTGCACAACCTAACACGACCTGAGGCATGCTGCCTGCCTGGATTAGGAAGGAAGGAAGGAAGGCGGACAGCCAGTTGGAAAAAAATTGTCTGCAATTTATTTATTTTTCATTTGCAAAAGAGAATTGTTGTTGCAATTTGGGTACAGGTTTGCTCTCTTCTCCATGCCAAAACCACTAATGGCCTTGGAAACGCCTCCCTTACTAGACCCAAGATAGGGCAGGCATTTGGGCTGGCTGCTTTGGATCACACCTGATCATAACAACTGAGAGTGTGGTTGGGGGTGGAGAACAAGGACCCAGGAAGTGACTAAGTTGTCCTATCAACCATGTTCAGTTTGCTTCATTCAGCAGCAACAAAAGAAGGTGTGTAACACTGAGTCAGATTCTTGGTCTATCTAGTTGTTTTGTCTATCCAGTTGTTTTGGGGACACCCCGAAACCACCAAAATTGTTGAGTTTTTCAGTTCACTTGCCTAAGATCCAGGACAAAGCACCGCCTTTCAGAAATCCCCCCTGGACATAAATTCTGCCTTTGAAATCCTGGTAATGTCCGGGAAAATCCAGATATAAGGCAGCCCTATGCTGACTGGCAGCAGCTGTCCAGGATTTTGGGCAGAAGACATGCTTCCAGGTCTACCTGGAGATGCTGGGTATTGAACCTTGGACCTTCTGCATGCAAGGCAGATGCTCTACCACTGTGTTACAGCCTTTCCCCAAATGCAGTCTGTAACTAAATCTTGCAACGAAGAGCTCTTGGATTCCAGAACCCAAGTGCTCCATTCCATCGCAATCCAGTTCTGTGCGTCTTGTACATCAATCAGTGAGTGTTCTGTTTAGAGGTTCTTGCCCTCCCTTAGAGTCACCCTCCTCCTAAAGTTTTGCTGCCCTTCTGCAAACCTAACCAGGCCAATTCCTCCCTCTTGGAAGGTGCCATTTTGGCTACAGAAGCACCAACACTTGGAAAATGTCAGTATATATGTTCAGAACATGCAATTATTTTTTGCTTCACGTGAAAAATTTGTATCCCACCCTCTTTCCAAGAAATTCAAGGGGATGCTTCCAACCCTAATCAGAGTTGACCCACTGAGACCTACAATTCCCAAAGTTCTCTGGGCAGAGGGATTGCTAAACTACTTTGAGAACTGCAGCTCTCTGGAGGGAATAGGGGTCTTCTAAGAACTCTCAGCACCCTTAACAAACTACAGTTCCCAGGATTCTTTGGGGGAAGCTATGGCTGTTTAAAGTGGTACGACAGTACTTCAAATGTATAGTGTATGTGGGGCCACAATTGAACTAGATGGACCAATGATCTGTTGATATAATGCAGCTTCTTGAATTCCCATTGAGTCACATATCTCTCTCACACACAGAGAGACACATTAGTCTGGCAACTTATTCAGCAAATCTCTGTGCAGTTGGTGCAGAATGTCATAACACATAAGGAAATCAGCCACAGCTTTGTTGGCTGAAATAACAACCAGCAACGGGTCTACAACTGTCGCTCCAGTACCAAAGCGGATAGGGAGGGAGAATGGGGGAAACTACATCCAGCCCTCCTCTTTTATAGTTTGGGTCTAGGCAAAACGTCTCTCCCTGGCGCCCGGGATGATGTGCATTCTTGGCCAAAGGATGCCCTAAACTCTGGATGCGCCAGATTGCTTTGCGCGGTGCTGAATCAATTCCAACAATTTGAAGGGGGGGAATAGATACACTTGTTTTATATTAAAGGAACAAGGGGTCCTTAGTAGAGAAATGAGCCAGCCAAGTAAGCAAGCCACTGAGCTGGGTTCTGTGCCCAGCTCCGCCAGAAAAGTATTTTTGAAATATTAATTTCAAAATATACATTTCCCCCTTTTAAGCCAAGAAAGTGTGAGGGATTTCTTTCCATTTAGCTGTCACAAATGTGTGCATTCTTATGGCCACGCAACCCCCCTCACTCCCCAAAGATGAATGATGCAGAGCTTAAAAAGTCAATACCGGCTAACAAAGTTAGGCGACATCCAACTCCCTCCCCTCCGCATGGGCTAGTTCAATAGGTATGGGAGGAGGCAGAGCCCCATTCAGGCACCCTTTATATTGTGCATTCATGATGAGTTGTGCTCATTATGGTAACGAGGCAGTTATCCTGCGATTCCACTTTCAATACTGTGCTATTCCTCTCACAGAGCTACATTTCCCAGAATTCCCTGGGAAGAGGGACTCTGGATGTTAAAGCACCCTGGGAACTGTTGCTGTGTGAGAAGAATAGGGGTCTCCTAACTACTCCCAGGCCTCATGAAGACTTTCAACTGTGCCGCGATTTGCAGGCACAGGTCCGAGCATGTGCTTCCCCCCCCCCTTTTGTCCCACCAGGAAAACCTACTGTTTACTGCTGAATCAGAACAAACATCAACCAGCTTTTCCATGATGCTTTGGAGGAAGCCATGAAAATGGTATTGTAATGTTTTGGCCCTTGAATTGCCTTGATCTGACAGCAAGGTGAAGCAGGAAAGAAAGAAAGAAAGAAAGAAAGAAAGAAAGAAAGAAAGAAAGAAAGAAAGAAAGAAAGAAAGAAAGACTAAGCACCAGCCCCACTGAATTCAAGCACCAAGCGGACACCAAACTATAAATTCCCCAGTGCCAGATGTAGAAACATGTAGTCAGACGCCTGAGAGCAGAAGCAGCAAAATAAAACTAATCTGCAAGTGACTGTGGGTTTTTGTTTCCAAAGGCTTTCCAGGAAACAATGACTGAGGTGGTTCTACACATACCAGTGAGAAAGTTAGTGATTTTATCAAGATTTGTCTGGCAGGGGAAAAAACCTAGAATAAAACATAAAATTTTGGTAGATAAGAAAGAAAGAGGTGGATTCGCCCTGCCAGACTTGAGACTTTACTATGAAGCGTCCTGTATCTGTTGGATAAAAGAATGGATAACTCTAGAGAATACGGACTTGTTAGATTTGGAAGGTTTTAACAATAGATTTGGATGGCATGCATATTTATGTTATGACAAAAAGAAATCACATACCGGGTTTACGAATCATGTGATAAGAAGATCTCTGTACGAGGTGTGGGAAAGAAATAAAAGGCTGTTAGAGACTAAAACACCCTGGTGGGTCTCACCAGCAGAGGTATTAACAGTTAAGAAAGTAAATATGGAGAAGAGGCGGGCCACGTATGAGGAAATCTTGACGAAAACTGAAAAAGGATGGAGTTTAAAACCTTTTGAGGACATTAAAGGAGTGTTAACAGGATGGATAGAATACCATCAAATAAATGATGTGCTTAAAGAAGATAGAAAAATAGGTTTTGAGGATAAAAGATCCAAATTTCAAATAGAAGTGCTAGAAGGCAAAACAAAGCTTTTGGCAAAGATGTATGATTTGTTGTTGGAGTGGTATACAAAAGATGAGTTGACAAAAGAAGTGATGATTAAATGGGCAAAAGATTTGGGGCATAATATTGAATATGATGCGTGGTTGAAATTATGGAATCAAACTTTAAGATTTACAGCATGTACTGCCTTGAAAGAAAATGTATATAAGATGATGTACAGATGGTATTTAACTCCAGTTAAATTAGCTAAAATGTATAGAATGAGTGATAAAAGTTGCTGGAAATGTAAAGAGAAAGATGGTGAATTTTATCATATGTGGTGGACATGCGAAAAAGTTAAAAGATTTTGGGAAAGTTTATATAACGAATTGAAAAAGATGTTTAGATATACTTTTCCAAAAAAACCAGAAGCATTTTTGTTAGGAATAATAGGAGGAGAGATTAGAAAAGAAGATCAAACACTGTTTATGTATGCAACAACCGCGGCTAGGACTTTGTTAGCCCAAAAATGGAAATTACAGGAATTACCTACAATTGTGGAGTGGCAGATAAAAATGATGGACTATGCTGAACTTGCTAGATTGACATGCAAGATTCGTGACCAGGGGGAGACAAGGTTTCAAAAGGACTGGAGTAAATATGTGGACTATATGGAGAAAAACTGTAGATCATTAAAAACTCTCGCAGGATTAAAATAAACCTTACGAATTGACCAATATGTTAAAAAAGGAACTGCAAAAAAGGGAATTAACAAGAAACCCGCATGAAGGGAGGGGGGGAAGTCATAGCTCGGCGGAGCAAGGTAAAAGATGTGAATATAAGATTTTGTATAAAAGATTGGTTTTGTTAATTTGTTGAATTTGGAAAATTGGAATAAAATGTTTTTTTTTTTAAAAAAGAGAAAGTTAGTGTGTGTGTGTGCGATCGGGGCTGTGTACACACTCCTGTTGACCCTGCATTTAATGCGCTCCCACCACTCATTTGTAGGACTAACTATCCACATCTATCCTACAGTTCCTTGAGAAACATTGGAGAAGAGCAGATAGTCTCTCAGGCTCTGCATTACTATACTGCAGCAGCGGCTAGATTAGGTGTAAAGAGATTTTGATCGTGTTTGCCCAGGTCTAGCAGCAGAGCTTCAACCTGGCTATATAGCATTATTTCACCACTGGTTTTTTTTTTTTTTAGTTAAAGGTAAAGGTAAAGGTAAAGGGACCCCTGGCCATTAGGTCCAGTCGTGACCGACTCTGGGGTTGTGGTGCTCATCTCGCATTATTGGCCGAGGGAGCCGGCATACAGTTTCCAGTCATGTGGCCAGCATGACAAAGGCGCTTCTGGCAAACCAGAGCAGCACACGGAAATGCCGTTTACCTTCCCACTATAGCGGTTCCTATTTATCTACTTGCATTTTGATGTGCTTTCGAACTGTTAGGTTGGCAGGAGCTGGAACCAAGCAACGGGAGCTCACCCCGTCACAGGGATGTGAACCGCCAACCTTCTGATCGGCACGCCCTAGGCTCAGTGGTTTAGCCCACAGCGCTGGCAGCAAATGGTGTCTGCGTTTGGGTCTCAGAGAGAGCAGCAAGTGAATGGCAGAGCATGGAGTTCTTGTCTTTCCTCCTCCTTCAAAACTGCTCCAAGGTGGGTGTGATGCTGTCTCTGTGCTTTCTGCCCCATGTTCCCTGGGAACTGTCCAGCAAAAGAGCACAGGAGAGCAGTGCTGAATCCTAACCCCAGGACACTGTGGAAGGGTCTGCCAGCTGATCCTCCTCTCTCACCAAGGTGGACAGGAGCAGCTTAGACCTCCAATGGCAGAGGTTTCATGGGAACCACAGCTGACTTGCGAAAAGCTTAAAGTGTGCACTCAAGCTGTTACAGGGCCCCTCCAGACATCCTTTTTATTCTGCATTCATGCTGATTTGTGCTCAGGATAGTATTGGGGCAGTTATACGTAGTTGCGCTTTCAATACTGTTGGCAACCGCAAAACTTTCCAGGCAAAGCTACTGTTTCATTTCTAATCAGTGCATGTCCCAAAACTCCCTGCTGAAATCCTGCAACTTGTTATATTGCAAATGCTCCCCCAGACATTTCTGCCCCACATACAGTATGTTGTGCTATAGCACTGGAGCGTCCCTCCCAATAGCAATGATGCTGTAACATTGGAGAAGCATCACAGAACAACTAACAAAGTAGAATTATGTCTAGCCAGTCCAGTCAAAATCCACCAGTAATGCACTATTATTGCGACAAGGACAAGTTGCAGAATGCTGCACACAAACCCTCTGCACGCGTGTGTGCACATGCACACACACAAACCCCCCTTCTTTAGGAGGGCCCTAAAGAAATAATTTGATTTACCCATGTTTGTCCTACACCCCTTCCCTCTGGTTTACATGGACACAGAGAGATAAAATGTCATCCACAGCCTGATGAAAAATGAGTAGATGAGCCTCTTACTTTGCACCAGGCTAGGAAATACATGGAAACAGCAAAAATTGCCATTTCTGAATATTTTTCCAGCCCAGTGTGAGATCAGAGGTTGAGCTCCCCCTCTGGAAAACTGGGGCAGAGTGGGGAGGAGAAAGGATATGGGTGATAACCACAAACGACGTCTGGCTGCTAAGGACAGACAATATTTATGGACCCCAGAATGCTGAAAACATCCAACACACACATAGGCCAGAGGCTCAAAGCCTAGAGCGGAGATGGGGAAGCTGTGGTCCTCCAGATGTTGTTCATCTACAACAGGGCTGGGGAACCTTGTGGTCAGGGATGGTGGGAGATGGAGTCCAGAAACATCTGGAGGGCCACCACCATCATCAGGATGTTTATTTGGCTTTACGCCCATCATAAAACACAACACAACAAAATAAATCAAATAAAACAGCGGACTTGTTCAAGCCACAAATAATATAACACAATTCACAGCTCACAAGGACAAATATTAACAATTAAAAAAGAAAAGTTTAAGATTATGATTAAAAACTTAGGTACTACGCTAAAATCAATATCTGATGTCATTATAGAAAATTCTTATAACTATAAATAATCTGCTAACATTCCATTCCATCTCTTGTACGAGAGGACGGCTGTTAGGAATTTAGCAACCTGTAGAGTAATATAAGGATCCACATCTTGATGAACCCAGGCAAGCTGTAGGTCAACTGGTTTGTCAGCCATAGGCTGGATTATGGAATTTAGTATACTAGCACGAGCCGAACTGTACATAGGGCAGATAAACATAACATGATGTAGAGATTCAGATGTTTTAATTTCACAAGCACACATTGAAGAGACTTGGCCCTTAGTAAATCTATGTCTCAGCACGTTTGTTGGAAAAACATTGAACCTAGCTTTAATGAAGGCTTAACGGTGAGACGCGGCCACCACTTTCCCACCTCTGCTATAAAAGATGTGGCTCCAGCATTGCTTTAGCTATGAAGGGGCTGTTTTCATTGACTACTTTAACCACTATGCTATGCTCCAGTGCAGCAAGATCTCAGGCTACAACTAAGCATACTTTTACTGGAAGTGATGACATCCAGCTTTGGCATGAAACTGCTATTCTATCACCATCCCAGTCCATTGGTTATGCTGGGTGGGGCTGATGGAGTTTCATGCCATATGTGCCCATTTTGTATGAGATCTGCATATGTGCCCATTCTATATGGGGTGGGCGGGCTTGAGGGCCACCAGAAGTCATTGGACTTGAATCTCCATCATCCTCAGTCCGCATAACCAATGGGCAGTGGTGATGATGGGAGTTGTAGATGAGCCACTTATGGAAAGACACAGGTTTATAAAATTAGGTGTGGCATAGAGAAAGTGTTCTTCTCCCTGTCACATATGACTAGAACTTATGGACATCCAATGAAGCTGAATATTGGAAGATGCAGGACACATTACAGGAAGTACTTCCTTATGCAGTACATAGGTAAACTATGACACTCGCTCGCCCAAGAGGCAGCAAAGGCCACCAACTTGGATGCCTTTAAAAGAGGACTGGATAAATTCATGGAGGGGAGGGTCACTGAGGGCTACTAGCCATGATGGTAATGCTCTGCCTCCATAGTCGGAGACAGCAATGCTTCTGAGTACCAGTTGCTGGAAACCATGGGAGAGCAGAGAGGGCTCTTGTGCTCAGGTCCTGCCTGCAGGTCTGCTGCAAACATCTGGTTGGCCACTGTGAGAACAGGATGCTGGACTAGATGAGTCACTGGCCTGATCCAGCAGGCCTCTTCTTATGTTCTCTACCTCTATTATATGAGGAGAGGCGCTCAGTTTATAAGCGAGGAAAGGGCCAGCACTTCTCTAGGGGTATTAATGTCAGAATCTGAAGCAGAGGTTCTGGCCTTTATCCTTGGGGGAGCTGAGTGACCCTCAAGGAGCCCAGTGCTTCTTCCTTCATTCTCTCTCCTGTTGTGTCTCTCTTTCTCTTTTAGTTGAGTCATGTTATGTCAATATTTTCTCTGTTAACAAAGAAGTGGCTTTTTTAAAAAAATATATATAAAATCCCTCTGTAGCGGGATGATGAATCAGCAACAGACTTCGAGCCCTTGGGGCCCAAAAATTCCTGCTGTTTTGATTCCCTGCTTCTGTTTTTATTACCCAGGTCTTGGCCAATGAGCCAACAGATGGGGACCAAAATATCAGGGCTGCCAATGCTCTACATAAGCACAAATCATTGCTGGGCATATCTTCCTGGGGTGGAGCTTTTGAACGGGGTTCAGATATGCAACCAAAGTAACCATCGATGTGAAATAAAATCCCTGTGGCATTTTTTATTTTTATTTTTTTGGCGGTGGTATTCTAAGAGGAAAGCTGCTTTGGGAGGGAGGGATTTGGACAGAGAAGCAATGCTGTAGGTATTTAACTCTTTCCTCCTGCCACTTCTCCATTCCATTCTGCCTTCCCCCAGCCAAACACCCCAACTAAGGTACTAAACACATTTACTCTCGTGGGTACATGGCTAGATTCCTGCAGGGGCAAAGGGTGGTGAGTTAGAACAGATAAATGCCACTTGGAGAAAGGATTCAACACACCTAAGATCATAAGAACATTTGAATAGCCACTGGATCAGGTTAAAGGCCCATCTAGACCAGCATCCTGTTTTCACAGTGGCCAACCAGATGTCTATGGGAAACATGCAAGCAGGATGAGAGCACAAGAGCCCTCTCCTCTCCTTTGGTTTCCATGAACCTCCAACTGTGAAAAAAGAGCATAGCCATTGTGACTAGTTCATAGCCTTATCCTTCATAAATTAGTCCAACCTTCTTTTAAAGCCACACAGGATTGGTGGGATAGATCAGTCAGTAGAGCAAGACTCTCTTAATCTCAAGGTCATGGGTTTGAGCCCCATGTTGGGCAAAGTTTCCTGCATTGCAAGGGGTTGGACTAGATAAGCCTCATGCAGTGTTTGAAATTAGCTAGGCGCCAGGCACATTTTGCTATCGGCTACTTGTGACCAAGTGAAGATGCCTAGGCTCCAGGATGGCGCCTGACATCTCCACCATCTGGAAGTGCATGCCTGGGGGTCATGGGGTCTGCACCGTTTTCACACACTAATTCCACATCCTGTAGGAAAATGTCAATAAGTATGTGGACTGTCCCTTGATAAAGCGACTTTTCTTCTTTTAGGTTCTCAAAGTTCTTAACCTAGCTCAAGGTTGTCATCTGAACTAGCCAGATGTTTAACTGGTAATCACAGTCAGTCCATCGTTTGAAAAATAAGACTATGATTCTATGAGGGTATATGCCATCAATGCCTCCTATGGGAATAAATTCCATTTCCCCTGTGTTAAGAAATCTTTTCTTTTATCTGTCCTGAATCTTCAACTCATGTCCACAAGTCCTATTGTTATGGGGGGGGGTTACTCTCTCCATGCCATGCATTGTTTTATAGACTTCTGTAACCTCACCTCTTATTCTTTCTTAAAAAAAAAATTAAAATGTCCTAAATGTTGCAAATACACACACACACACACACACACACACACACACACACACACACACCAGTAAGGTACATCACCACAGGGATGAGTCTGTAATAATGTGATCCTGGGTAATTAACAAAAAACAAAAAACCAATACTTGAAGCAGTTGGGGTATAACTGAGCTGTGCACCTATATTGAGCAGAAGAGATCTGGCTACCTCAAGTACCCCACCACCACCCCACACCACCCACACCTCAAATACCAAGGTCTTGCTTGTATGTAGCAGTGAGTTAAGGGCAGGACTTTGGGGCTACAAGTTCAGGGACCAACACAGCAGAATGCCCATGAAAGGTTCCAAACTCAGCCGAACTGGCTTATCACATTCCAAAGACAGTCAAATAACAGGCATTACCATCTTAATCAGGTCTCCACTTAAGACTGTTATGAGTCTACAATTACCTAATTACATCACTGTGCCTGGATTATCATTTGAGGTTAGGCAAGTGGTACCTGGCGGAAGGGCCTTTTCCTATACCACAGCGGAATTTGAGACAGGATGCTTGGAAGAGAGAAGACGCATCCCTCTCCTTGCACCTTGAACGCTATTTCCTAATTGGAAGGATGCAGAGAGGAGAAAAGCTTGCTCCTTGGCTCCTTGGCTCCTTGCAACAGTGCCAGAATCACAGGAAGGGAAAACGGAACAGTAGTATCAGACCAACATGTTGGAACACAAATGGGTCACTAATAGGTGGTGAAGTTGTTGAACCCGAAGGCCAAGTCATGTGAAAAATAGGTTCTGCACGCAGCCAAAGAGCCTCGGTTGGGGATGCTAGCTTAGCATCACCCATGGTATCTTTGAGTGAAAGATTCTGAATGATGCTCAGTCCCCACCAACAGAAAAGAAGTCAGAAGGGGCTGATTTCCCAGATAAATGAGCATCGTGTGGGGATGCCAAGAACCACTGGATCTAGAACAAGGAACCTCCAGCTCAGTGTTTGCCTGTCCCCATTTTAGTAAGACATCAAAGCTGTGTGGTTTGGAGACCCTTTCAGTGAAGTGAGGCACACTGGACTAATCCTATCCAAGTCAACCAGTGGGGCTGCCTCAACAGCCTTTCAGTTCAGGCTGGGACTTTTCCTGAGCAACAAAGGGTGGGATAAAAAAATATGATAGAAAACCACACCTTCAGCACGAGAGCAATGTGAACACTCAAGCACGGTGTCTCTGCATTTGTATCATTTATAAACACCACAGAAGCATCTTAACTCTGCAGCTCTCGTACAGTGGCAAATTCAGAAGCACCGTGTCCTTTCACAGTAATCACAGCCAGGCCCCCTGACCATCACACCCGTCACAGCTACATCCCCTTCAAAGATTATGCAACCTTCTAAAAAATACAACAATCTTATAATTATACACAAATAATAATTAGGGATGCATTCCAATGATCAATGCAGACCTCATGTGTTGTGTTTCATCTAGATCTACTATTTTCTGTGCACATATACTAAAGCAATGCAATTAAAAAATTTTAAACCAGCTATTTACACCCCCACCCCCAAATCCTCCAATATTTCAGGAAAGAAAAATAGTGCACTTGTTGATACTTTAAGGGAATAAAGTTCACTTCAGTTTCCACATGGTCTGGGGTGGCACTCCTTGCTTTAACAAGTTTTTTTAAAATGTTTTGGCAAGGTATTAACTCCAAAAATATACATTTCCTTGAAATCCACCCTGCGTCTACAATCTGGCATCACAGATGTTTGTATTTGCATTGCTGTGCAGTTCTTCACAGCTGAAATACTTATTTTTTTAAAAGAAACACACACACACACACACACACACACACACACACACCAATGTTGCAAAGTGCCAAACGTGTTCCAAGCAAGGCAGATTGTACAAAAGGTACACTTGGCAAGCAAATTCCAGTGCCGAGTACAGATTCTCCAGACACCAGCAACAAGCTGGGAGCAGTAGCTAATACCTCAGAAGACTGACTCAGGATTCAAGATGACATTAAATGAGCTCAGTCCTCCAGTCCTTCCAGTCCTCCAAACTAACAAAATGAATTTCAATAGGGACAAATGTAAGGCTCTGCACTTGGGCAGGAATAATTAGGTGCACAAATATAGGATGAAAGACATCTGGCTTGACAGCAATACATGTTAAAAGGATAGGGGGTCTTGGTAGACAATAAGTTTAATATGACTCAACAGTATGATCCAGCAGCTAAATAAATAAATAAATAGCTAAAGCAATTCCGGGCTGCATCAACAGATCAGGGGAAGAAATAGTGGGGGTGGTGCTGTGGGTTAAACCACAGAGCCTAGGGCTTGCCGATCAGAAGGTCGGCGGTTTGAATCCCTGTGATGAGGTGAGCTCCCGTTGCTCGGTCCCAGCTCCTGCCAACCTAGCAGTTCAAAAGCATGTCAAAGTGCAAGTAGATAAATAGGTGCCACTACATTGGGAAGGTAAACGGCGTTCCCCTGTGCTGCTCTGGTTCGCCGGAAGCGGCTTTGTCATGATGGCCACCAGGGCCGGCCCTACGGCCAGGCTGGGTGGCGCAGGGCACCACGGCGCCGGCCCGCCAGGGGGGCGCCGCGAGCTGCGCCCACCCACTGGGCGGCCGGTCCGCCGCGCAGCTGCGCCCAAGGCACCCGCGCTGTGCGTGCCCACCCGTCGCGCAGCTGCGCCTGCCCGCCCACCGTGTTGGGAAACGGGGCGGGGGGGGGGCGCCGGAGGGATCTGTTGCACCACGGCGCCAGGGGCGCTTAAGACGGCCCTGCTGGCCACATGACCTGGAAGCTATACGCCGGCTCCCTCGGCCAATAATGCGAGATGAGCACCGCAACTCCAGAGTCGGTCACGACTGGACCTAATGATCAGGGGTCCCTTTACCTTTATTCTGCCTTGGTAAGACCACATCTGGAGTACTGTACTGTGTTCAGTTCTGGGCACCACAGTTTAAGGATATTATTGACAAGCTGGAATGTGTGCAGAGGAGGGCAACCAAGATGATCAAGTGTCTGGGAACAAAGCCTTATGGGAACAGTTGAGGGAGTTGGGTATGTTTACCCTGCAGAAAAGAACACTGAGAGGTAATATGATAACCATATTCAATATCTGTAATGTTGTCACACAGATGATGGAGCATGCTTTCCCCCCCCCTGCTGATCCAGAGGGTAGGACTTGAACGAATAGATTCAAATCAGAGGAAAGGAGATTCTGACTAAACATTAAGAAGAACTTTCTGGCAGGAAGACAGTGGAACAGACTGTGTCTCAGAAGGTGTTGGACTCTCCTTCATTGGGGTTTTTTAAACAGACGTTGGATGGTTACTTGTCAGGGACTCTTTAGTCATAATCGCTGCATTGCAGGGGATTGGATTGTAGCTTCCAATGCTACAGTTCTACGATTCTATAAGCAATCCAGACCTGTGGTGAGAAAATAGCTATTCTTCGAACAGGTACTGCTGCTAAGAGGCCAGATGAATTCTCAATCAACCAGCATTATTTTTTCAAAAAAGAAAAGAAAAAGGGAGGTTGTTTTTTTTTTTATCCCAAGCTGTAGAAAAGAGTTTGTGGCTGATTATTAATAAAAGATGACAACCCGGACAATAACAGAACTGTTAAGTGATACCAGCCTAGAGAGATTCCAGATGGAGAAGGCCACTGTGTGACCTCTATGCATCCCAAGTGGATCAGAATTATGCCCTACAACATCATTTCTAATGCTCTCCGAGTGCAATAGCCACGGCCGTCCCCTTTCCTTCCTAGTCAGCTGGGGAGGAAAGTTCAGTTTCCTGTATATTTGCACATCTACATCTCCCTCCCTGTGTCTCTCTTGGGAGACTCTTTGCCTTATTTGGAAATGATAGAGAAGAAGAAAATAATTTGGTATCTCCTCTGGCAATGCACCCCTGCTCATCTCTCTCTCCTCCCCCCCAGCCCCCTCACAAGTGCAACAGATGAATTTCCAAGAAACACTGCTCGATAGATGCTAACTTGCTCTGCACGGTGGCAGAATTAAATTTACAAAGAGAACTAAAACATGGCACTGCGTAGCTGGAAGCCAACTCCTGTCTATCCCAACGGACTCAACGATTGCCAGAGATGCACTTAACCATCATTTCAAATACTCTGCTGGGGCAGCAAACATGAGAACTGAAGAGCAGCTGGACGATGGATGATGAGAAGAGCCTGGGGTCTGTAATGGAGAATTAAGAGATGCCTTTGTGTGTATTATGAAGTCTGGTGGGCATGGCGTAATTGTATACATTACACAGAGTGACCTGGAGGTGCTCTTGCCTACAACTACCGTATTTTTCGCTCCATAAGATGCACCTGACCATAAGACGCACTTAGTTTATTGCGGAGGAAAGGGGGAAAGCCCAATTTTTGGGGGGATCAGCTCACAGTTGTGCAGCTTCTTTTGCAAAGAGGAAAAGCCCCATTTTTTAAAAGGATCAGCTTAAAGTTGTTGAGTTTACTTTGCAAAGGGAAAAATCCTGTTCAACTCCCAGTTCTGCAGCTTCTGATAATCTAATCAGACAGATAATCCAATCAGCCAGTCACATGTTGCTGGGGGAACAAACAGCCTCCCTCTGCAGAACATTCAACAATGGAGGCCTGGGCAAGGGGCCGGGGCGGAAGGGAGCTAGCGTCCCTTATCTCCCTCCCCAATCTCTTGCAATCAGCTGCTGAGCGGCTTTGCTCCATAAGACGCACAGACATTTCTCCTTACTTTTTAGGAGGGAAAAAATGTGTCTTATGGAGCGAAAAATATGGTACCCCCCCTGGGCTGTTTGCACACCATACAACTAAAGCACATCTCCCCAACACCAAAGAACTGGGAACTGTAGTTTACACCCTCACAGAGCTGCAATTCCCAACACCCTTAACAAATTATTTTGTCCAGTTTTGAAGTGATCCAAGTAGGCAACCCAATGTTCTCTTGTTGGATAACAAGAGCAAAACGAAGAGAAGCAATGCTAGAGGCAGACTCTGTGCAAGGCAGAGAAGATGCACAGATTCCACCTTCCCCTCTTTACCAGATCCAAGGGCAGATTTAGAGGCAAGTAACTTAGGCAGAGGCTGGGGTGGGTGGAACACTTAGAGCGGGTGTATCTACTGTCCCAGGATATCTATTCAACTATTTGTCTGTTTATTCATTCTATTTATCAGTTGCTCAATAACAACCATGCTCTTCGGGGGGGGGAAGGGGGGGGAGAATGATTAAAGATGTTTTTAAGACCACAAAATTCACATAAAGTTCTAAAGAGCAGCACTTTCACTAAAAAAAAAGAAAAAAAGAATCCTTATAAATCATAGGAGTAAAAAAAAATATCATGGCAAGCAGCAATTAATACCAGACCTGACAAGTTCCACAGGATTAAGCAATTTCATTAAAACACAGCAGTCATACCAGAGATTAAACATATGAAGTTTAAGATGCTTGTGTGAAAATTACAGAGTGTCATGCCTCGTGCTGAAAATATATTAATGTAGGCACCCAGAAAGCATCTCTGGAGAGGGCAGTTGACAATGGAGGGGCTGCTACTAATAAGTCCCTGTCTCTTGTGGCCACCTGCTGAATCTCAGCTGGAAGAGACACTCAGAGAAAGGCCTGCATTTATAATCTCTGGACCTGGGAATTGTCCATCTCAGGGGCTGGGATCCCTTTTCAGCCTAAGGGCCACATAACTTTCTGGACAACTTTCTGGGGGCCACCTGTCAGTAGTGGGTGGGGGCAGATGCAAAAGTGGTAAGAGCAGTGGATATGAAGTTTACCTTTGTACAGTTGGCAAGTTTCTGCACACATTCACACACACATATAACTCTCAATCTTCCAAGCGAGAAGCACCATCAGTTTTCCAGCCAGGCAAAAACAGTCAGGGTACAAAGCAGGGACAGTGATAGATGTGGCCTGGCGAGTGTTTTGAGGGCCACATTCATCTCCTAGGCCTGAGGTCACACCCCCTCCCGTGCACCTGATCTATCAGCTCAACAGCCGAAGCAAATAGTATTAATGTTTGTTTTCACTTGCAAAATAGACAGCATACTTTCCCTTTTAATATGTGGGGGAATTATTTACATAATCAGCGCCCATCTTGCAAACAGTGTGCGTGCAACTGACCACTATTGTAATGAGATCTGTACATGCAAATTTCCCCTCTAATTTAACAGGGCTAGATTATGCGTTCAAGTCATACCACAAAGCTAGGGAATGAGGTAATCAAAAGGCAAGGTGTTCAAAAACTGAACTAAGGAAGACGTTCTTCTCCCAAAGCACCATTTGGTTCCTGTCCCAGGTAAACCAGTGCCCTTTAATCTGCCTTTGGGAGCAATTTTCAAGATGTCTTGAAATTTAGAGCATGAGCACACACTCCTCTCCCCCTTCTTCTATAACCATAAATGTCATGGAATGCATTTGATTTGCAGCTATTCTACAGCAGAGGCAACCAGGTCCATGGTGAAATTAAACATTATAGTAAACATTCTTGAGTTTTAAAAGCCCGAGTCTGCAAATGGTATACTTACAAGGAAGCCAGCTGCCCTGAACACAGCGGGACTTACTTCTAAGCAAGCATGCATGGGATTGCCCTGTTAAATCCCTAGAGAGCTGAACAGTGCAAATATAAATATAGTTACTGCAAGGAAGATATACACTCAAACTCTTAAAATAGTCGCCACCGTTCCATGAGGCTATTTCAGAGTTGGGACTGCAGGGCTTCTCCATCAGCTCTGCGGAAACACCCCCCCTCTCAGGTACTTCCCCCCAGCTAGCATCAGATATGCCACCAGGCCCATAGCAGAGGGAGAGGTGGGGTAAGAGAGCCTCTCCATTGGCTCAGCTGAGAAACCAGCACCTCTTGGGCTGCTCCTCTCATTGAATTCTCTCCGTTCCAGATGTACTCTGTAACTAAGTTCTAGGTACTGGAGGAGGGGTTCCTTCTCCCTGCCAATCCTTCTTTCCTTTTCTTCTGTGATTTTAGATGGTAAGCCTGATAGCAAGGGGGGACAGACCTTTTAGTGATATCAGCAAGCCCCTCTGAGGGTCTTTCTGATCTCTCCCCAAGCTCCAGGTCTGAAGAGTGGAGGAAAATACCTTTAAATAAATGAACAAACAAAATTTACATATTTTAAAGAGGTTAACCTTCATTGTTTCAGGGCAGAACTTTCACTATCACTCAATTGTTGTGCGCCTGCAGCTGTGACATGGTGACTCCAGCAAGGCCTAGGTGCTGGTGTGCACCTAGCATCCTGGACTCCACATATATAGCTGGCTACACTAGAAAGGACATTATTATTATTATTATTATTATTATTATTATTATTATGCAAATATATATCCTCCCCTTTCTCCCAAAGGAGCCCATGTGTCAGGGACGTGCCCAGCAGAGAGGAATCTCCAGACGAGGAGGAATTGGCTGCACCTGAGTCGCCAAGGAGGTGTGGGAGGATGTGGCGTATATCTGGCCTTGGGAGGGATCAGAAGCCGGTTGAGTCAACTGAGAATGATTAAACCACAGAGCCTAGGGCTTGCCGATCAGAAGGTCGGCAGTTCGAATCCCTGCGACAGGGTGAGCTCCCGTTGCTCGGTCCCAGCTCCTGCCAACCGAGCAGTTCGAAAGCATGTCAAAGTGCAAGTAGATAAATAGGTACCACTACAGCGGGAAGGTAAACAGCATTTCCATACGCTGCTCTGGTTCAGCAGAAGCAGCTTTGTCATGCTGGCCACATGACCTGGAAGCTGTACGCAGGCTCCCTCGGCCAATAACGCGAGATGAGTGCCGCAACCCCAGAGTCGGTCATGACTGGACCTAATGGTCAGGGGTCCCTTTACCTTTACCTTACTTATACTGCCAGTGTTCAGTGTCTTGTGTGGGAGAAGCACTAAACCTGACACCATGGCAGCAAACACAAATTCTAAAGAAATTAAAGCATCTAAAAACAATTCCAATACGGATGCAGACTGAGAAATATCTCTCTTTGTCTCTCCTAGCATGAGGTCCCAGCTCACTGCAACACCAAAAACCTTCTTGTTTCCTCTGCTGGAACCGTAGTTCAATTGTGGCTCCTTTACATGAGGACTGGGGAAATGCTGCAGCCATAGCTGCCAAGTTTTCCCTTTTCTCACGAGGAAGCCTATTCAGCATAAGGGAATTTCCCTTTAAAAAAAGGGAGAACTTGGCAGCTATGGCTGCAGCCCTCCAGATGTTGCTGAACTACAGCTCCCAATATTAGGCTGTACTGGCCGGGGCAGATGGGAACACCTGAGACAACCCAAGGTTCACATGTCCTGCTTTACATTTTGATCCCGGCACCAGCTGGGGAATGTTTCTACCGTCATCTAACCATTTGCCAAGACCAAAAATAAAAATAAAAATCAGCTGTGGACATGGATAAATCATTCCATGTGTTGCTGGGGGAAAAGAAAAGAAAAAGCACTCACACAACATGGACAAACAGCTAAAAGCAAACTGTGTGGTAGAGAGGGGGACCCACACGGCAAGCCATAGAAATGTGTCTAAAGAGGTCTGCAGAAGGCCCCAGTTTCAGGTCCCTGGCACTGGCAGTGAAATGCATCTCAGAAAGTCAGGAAATATCGCTGCCCGAGACCATAGAGAGCTACTGCCCGTCAGAGTAGCCAATCAGGCTAGATATATAAGGCAACTTCACCCGTTGTGTGACAGCAATGCAGGAAACACCTAACGCACATACACCAAAGACTCAAAGACCAGAGCGGAGGTGGGGAGCCCCCCCAGTTGCCGGACTCCAATTCCCAGCAGCCTCAGCAGCCTGGCCAATCTTTAGGGATGGTTGGGGGTCCAGTCCAGCAATATCTGGAAGCTCCCCAGATTTCCCCTCCCTGGCCTAGAGGAGAAAGCTAAGCAGAAATGTGGGTATGAGAATGAGCCGGGTCAAAACAGGCATCCATGGTTCTTAAGCCAAAACATGGTCAGGCAACTTTAAAGCCATTGATTCCCAGTTAGAGATAACTGGATTGTGCATTTAAAAAAAATTCAATCCAGTGTTCTAACCACTGCACTATGCTGCCTGTCAAACCCTTGTTCTGGGGCAGAACTGTAGCCGTTGCCCGACTGCCCCGGGGGAAGCCACACGTTGTGATGGAGCTGGACTCAAGGCCATACAATGACCCAACTGCTTGCAACACTGATTAGTTGTTTCTAATAAGGAAAGGGCAGATGTGCCCTGTGCATTCCTTGCTTTGGCTAAAGCATGGGCCTTGAAAATCTGCCTATTGTATTGATGTAACTTCAACCCAGAGCCTGACCCTATTGTCTTAAAACCTGACTTAAATTAACATCATCCTCCGCCCACCCTCAGTGGGGAGAGGAATTAGCATCTTCTGAAAAAGAGGCCAGATTTCTTGACTTACAAAACACAAAGGAAAGAAATCAGAATCAACACAAAGGCACTGGGGGGGAAATAAAGCTGCATCAGAAAGGGCTGTCAATGCTCAGTCCACTTGCCATTCTGTGCTTTATCTTGGAAGGAGCAACTTTTTCTCCCTTAAAGCCACAATTCAGCTGCAGCTCCCATTCATTCAGCAGGGTTCACCCAGAAAGGACCTCGCCAAGGAATCAAGCCTTTAGCTGCGTGCTTCTGTAACAGCAACAACACAGTCAGGCACAAACCCACAGCACTCATCTGCTGCAAACCACAATAGCTGTCATGAATCTGGGGCCTACTGACTCAATTTTTGCTCACCAGAATGGAAGGCAAAAACACCTCCATATATGGTGCAGTGTGATATGATTTATCTGCCCTTAATGCTTATGGGGACCCACCACTGCGCTGCTGAGACTATTTGACTTTTGACGCCCCATTTATTGCGTCTGCTCCTTCGGGCACAATCCTTGTTTACTCATGTCACCCAATCCACAATCCAGTTTTTCTGCTGGAGAGCTCGGGGATGAAGGTGGTTCGTTAAAGCTGGAAAAGGAGATGAGTGTTGGCATTTGGCTAGTCAAATAAGAAAAAAGAAGAACACTCTTGGTCAATTAAAAGCATAATAACAGCCCTGCTGGATCAGGCCAATGCTCAGTCTAGTCTAGCATCTTGTTCTCACAGCAGCTAGCCAGGTGAGCCTGTGGGAAACTTGCAAGCAGAATCCAAGCACAAGTGCACCCTCTCTTCCTGCGGTTTCCAGCAACTCGTACTCAGAAGCCTCTGACTGTGGAGGCAGAGAACAGCCTCCACCATGGCTAGTAGCCATTGATAGACTTATCCTTCAGGAATTCATCTAATCCTATTTCAAAGCCATTCCAGTTGGTGACAATCACTGCCTCTCGAAGGAGTGAGATCAATGGCATACCCTCCAAACTTATACATAGGAAAACAGGGAGATGGATGCAGCATTCGTCTCCTATCACACACACACGCACCATATGCTTAACCTACTCTTGTACCACTTTCACAGTCATGGTGTCCCGTCCCCCCAAAGAATCCTGGGAACTGTAGTTTGTTAAGGGTGCTGGGAACTGTAGTTCTCCAATCCCTCTTTGCACCCTTAACAAAACACAGGTGCCAGGATTCTTTGGGGAGAAGCCATGACTGTTAACGTGGTGTAAGAGTGCTTTAAATGTATGGCATGGATGGGATCTTATTCTTAAGCCAAGGATCACTTCCCATCCCCAGCCCCTCCAGAATTACACATTACTCTGTGGCATGTACTATTCATTTACACTGCAAACATAAAAGTCAAAAAGCTGTTAGTTCTTTTGGGGTAAAGGTGTGCTAGGAAAACATCGTTCTTCTGCAAGAGGTGTGGGGAACTCCAGATGTTGCTCAGCTAAGCATGGCCAATGGGCAGGGCTGATGGGAATTCTAGTTCAGCAACATCAGGAGGCCCAAGGGATCCCTGTACTGTCCTACAATAGGCACCAACAACTAGGGTGACGGGACCTTTTTGTCTGTCTAGGGCTGAATTCCCTTGGGGGCGGGAATCCGTTGGGAATCCATTGGAGTGCATGGGGTCAAAGACAAAAGCTTAGTAGCACTCCTTCTCCTCCTCTCTCTGCCTTCCAGCCCCCCCGCCCCGCCCCGCGCATCACCCTCCTTTTTCTTTTTTATCATTTCTAAAAAGTCCTGTTTATTGAGCATTATCTTGATTTTTTGCACAAATATCACATTCACCAAATACATTCAAAGCACATGACTTCCCCCAAGGAATCCTGGGAGCTGCAGGATTCTTAAGGGCTCTTGGAATTGTGTGTCTGTGAGGGCAAACTACAGTTCCCAGCATTCTTTTTGGGAAGCCATGTATTTTTAAATATGCTTTAAGCATATGGTGTATGTATGGCATGGATGCGACCTTTGTGCAGACAAATTAGGGGGAGGTTAAATGGTGTCAGCCATTTACAGAGCATCCATTATGATCTACCGTAGTTTGCGGGGAAGTTGTATGACATTGCAGCAAAAAATTATTAGCCCATCCTTTCCAGTGCATTTTCCTATCACTTTGCTTATCACAAAAAGTACAAGTATGGTAGCAAAGTAGGGGGGGTTGTGCAAGAGCACCAAATCAGCTTCAATTGCATGAAAAGAATTTGCTGGTATAGGACTGAATCCCACCTGAAATTAGCAGCAGTCTGAAAGCACCCTCTTCCTCTTTCAGCTGCCCACTTTCCTGCCATTTCCTTTCTCCTTGCCACCCACAAAAAATTAAATTAAGGGCTGCTTGAAATTAGCCTGTGGGCTAACAGAACAGATGAGGCAGTAGTTCTGGCTCCTAGATGCTTTTGGTTACCATTATGATTCACCCCCAATACACACAAACACACACACTGATGCTGGCTTATGTAGAATTTGAGACCCGGTATCTAAATTTAGTAAAACTTGCTAGTAACATCTAGGGCCTGTATTTCATGCCGTGCAGCTAAACCTACATTTATGCAGAGTCAGTGATTTGGGGTAGAAAATTTTCCAAGGAAGCTTGTCAAGAAATGGAAAACTTTTTCACTGGGGAATTTCCCCCATTTGAGTGCATTATTTCATAAGATTAGTTAGTAACCTAATGAAGGATTACAAGTCAAAATGGGCAACGGGAATAGAAACCATACCAGCCAGATCAAAAATCAAAGCCGTAATTGGTTTTCACGTGGTTTTTTTCACGTGGTTATTCCGAAGGGAAACATTTATTTATAGGCTTCACCCTATAGGCATGCTAAAAATTAGTATGTTTAACAGTTGTCACTGGATTCAATTTATTTCTTAAATTCCAAATAACTGTGAGGGAAGTATGTGCTATTGAGTTGTCAAATCTCAAAATATTTAAAAAGATTCCAAGAAAAACAATTTACAACTGAAGTCTGAATTTGTTTGAATATAACGTTTAAAATCGCACTCATCCACTCTTCCATTCTGAACAGTGCAACAGTTGCTGATGTAAGTGCCTTTTCCCCATGGAATAGTTGAGGGGAGTGGACTCACCATACTGTTTTGTGGCCCTCTCTTTTTTCTGCCATTTTTGTTGTGGCAGCCATTTTGTCTTCCACCACACTCCATGGCAGCCATTTTGAGACTGGTGCCCACGGAACTCTCTCAACATTCCAAATGTGCCCACTGGCCCAGAAAAGTTGGTGACCCCCCAGTATGGAACACTGAAATGACACAGTTCCTGCCAAAATGATGGACATTCTTGCTGTAACTCCACATGGCAATATGAAGGGGGGGGCAGTTCCATATAAATGTATGTCGCCTCCCTAAACCTGTGCTCTCTCTGTTTTAGCAATGCATAAATAGTCACCATATCATGCAGGAAGCAAGCCGAAGGAGGTCTTGCAGGAAGCGAGTCCCACAATCTGTAACACGGAATAGAGAAGGTTCTGCGCCAAGTACAAGAAGACCCACCCACGGGAGGAATATGGAACAGGACCTCTCCCAAGTATGACTGCACACAGGCAGGTTCATATGGGAGCCTTTCAGATATCCATTTCCCAAACTATTTAGGACTCCTCCAGATAACCTGTTTTCATTGCGCATCCATCCCAATTTCCTTGCACAAAGATTCTGCAGAGGTTAGACTGTTGTCGGCCTTTACTGAGTATTCAATAAGCTTCATCCTGATTTGTTTGCAGGATGTTTACATGCCTTCTCAATAATCATTTATTCAGGTCACATTTCTCAGTGCATTTCTCCATCACTTTCCTAACCACAAAAGTCCACTGTTTAAAAGTGGATTTGTTGAGCTAGGACAATATATTTCACAGAGAAGCCTTTGGCCCTCCAGATGTTGCTGAACGACAAAACCCACCATCCCTGACCAGGCTTGCTGGGGCTGATGGGAGTTGTAGTCCAGCAACATCTGGAGAGCCAAAGGTTCCTCACACGTGGCCTATGGTGACAGAGTAATGTAATCCACTTTAACTGTGCAAACATTTCAGGCAGCCGTTGCACAGGTGCAGATGACAGCCTTAGTGCGGAGAAACGAATCAGGCAATGGCCATCGAGCGAAGACATGCCCACCTCTTCTCTGAAAGCAATGTAAGAAAGCAACTTGAAACGCAGAGCAGGTGGGGAGGAACAACTTTGCTGTGTTTCAAGCCACTACTGCATCTGTACCCTCAGACAGCAAGCAAAGAGGCTTTCCTTTCCCTTGATCATCTGCATTAGCCTAGAAATGATGAAGGGCACAATGCAGGATGTGGCTTTACAAAAGAGGATGTTTTTCAGATCTAAGCCCTGCTGCAGTTTGCGGACCGAGGTGCCTAGCAGTCCAACGGCAGCCCACCGAGACACTTGGCGATTAGGTACATTTAAGAAACCTGGTCTGGAATGGCACATCCACCCCAGCCGTAAGCCGTTTATTAACATTTAATAGCATCCAACTTGTTGCTTTACAGGACCTTAATCCCTGCCTAGGCATCCTAAACCCCTTCACACATTCCTGCTGCATTGTCTGGCTGCCTCACATGTTCTGGGGAATAGCACTTGGTATGCAAAGAGCTTTATTGCCACTGATCTGATTCCACATGGCGTGGCTGAATGTGAGGTTTGTTGGGGGGGGGCGTGTCTTGTTTTAAACACAGCCCTACAGAACTCCTGTAGTGGTTTGCCCTACCGTCCCAATCCTGGAACAAAGCAATCTGCTTTATAACAAAGTCCCTAGTGCTATTTTGTAAATTGTGAGGATAGGGTTTTTTGTTTGTTTGTTTATTTTGAAGAGGAACAGAATTAATGTTTTGCAAGTTTTGAAAGGGGCATGCCGCAAACCTTATTTGCAGAACACAGCAGCACTGAGCTGGTAGACAGAGACAAATGCTCATATGATGCAGTCCAGTTCTTGGCAATGGATATCACTTAAACTATACTGCTAAGCTTTATGTTGTGTCTGAATGCCAGCCAAGACTGTAATATCCAGAATATATTTCACCGAGAAATCATGCACTTTTTTTACTACAAAAAAAAAAATCAACTGTGGCAGAGAGATTTGTTAAGTGCTGCAGAATCTGGGAATGGTCCCTTATCCACAAAATTCTACACAGTTTTAGAAGGGTTGGGGGAGAACAAAGGACCAAGTATCTCTGAGCACATACAGAGTCCCTTCCTCCCACACCATGCAACTAGCAGCTACCGCCTCAGGCATTTTAATAGCAGAGATGGGGAAACCTCTGGTCCTCCACATGTTACAGGACTCCAACTCTCATTGGCTGGGGCTTATGGGAGCTAGAGTTTTAAATTTTGGTTCATGATTTCTGTAAACTTTATTAACATGTTGATTTTTTTAAAAAATGTAAGCTGCTCTGAAGTCCTCCCTGATAAACAGCAGGATCCCAAAACACCAAATGAACAAATAAAGACTATCTGGCGCACCACAGGTTCTACATTTGTTGATTAATCAAACCTGTGACTCTCCAGATGTTGGTGAACTGCAACACCCATCATCACTGCCCATTGGCCATGTTGGCTGTTCAGCCATATCTGGAAGGACACAGGTTAGCCATTGGGCTTCCAGGTATGACTGTGAAATTCCCTAATGGGATTGTCCCTTCTTTGTGCCCCCCCCCAAATCCCACCTGCAAGTCTATTGACTTAAAGTCTAATCTTAAAGTCTATTGACTCCTTCTGTTCTATAAAAGCAGCACTATAGGAAAACCTCAAATCCCAAATCTGCCTGCAAACCTCCTTGAACAACCCACTTAACAGGTGCAGTCCCTGGGTGGACCTTTGTGTGTCCACCAACATCACACCTGACACATACCTGAGCAGCCCTATTATCAGAGGATGCCCGGGACACAATGTGGATTTCTGTTGCCTCACCTAATTAGATTGATTTATTACGGTTCTTGACCAGCACACATAAATATGCAATACATAAAACAATAAAAGAAAAACAGTAATAATCTAAAAATAGGCAATAAATATAGGTTCTAACAATTGTTTAAAAGAAAACTGATTAAAAGGAGTGTTACTACTTAGCGGAGGTAGACTACAGCAATTAATAACACTGGGTCCTCTTGTGGATTTCTGTTTTTAAAGGGCTGTCACATGTAAGACAGAGCAAGCTTGTTTTCTGCCACTCCAGAGGCTGGGAAAGATCTTTCCTCACGTACATACATACATACATACATACATACATACTTTTATTTTTATCCAGCCTTTCCACAGTTCAAACCATGCTGAAGGCTGCTTGCAACATGAAAAATACATGTAACTGCAACATAACAAAAGTAGTCATAGACTACATAGAATAAAACATGGTAAAAAAAGCAGCACCAAACTGAACAATATCCGCAAAAATCACAGTATCTAAAATAAAGATACAAAAAAACCAGCAGCAATAACCCCCCCCCCCCACCAAGAAAAACCTAAGCACTTGTTCAGCAGCCTCAATTTTGTAGCTGAATGCCAGTCAGGGCCCCATTCTCCCAGCCAGGCTTGCCTCCTCATGCCAAGGATGCATATTTCTCATGGACTTTGCATCTGCTAACAGTTCTGAAACAGACTGCTTGAGGTATAGAGTCCCACTTGACTAGCAGCGCCTGCACATCATCACCACGATGATGTCCTGAGGTCTCCTCACTCTCCATCAGCTTTGCTTAGTAACTCACCTGTCCCTACCCAGCTATTTCCATGTGCAAAACATCCCTCCTGTGCCCAGAGCTTTATTAATTACAAAGTTCAGTCCTTTCCAGGTAGGGATGAGAAAGTCTGTCAGTTTTGGTTTCTTGGTTTTCTAATCTCCAAGTCCATTCTCTGCATTTCCACATCACTTTGCGATTTATTTATTTTTTAGTCTTCATAAAAATGAATCAGCGTTGCAGTACAAATTTCTCCTAGTGCCCTTATATCCCTATGCTGTTTTACCTAATATACACACTTTTTTTGCAAAGCAGTTTCCCCTAATGCAAGGCTTTACGTTATGTTCTTTTCTCCAATAGAATGCATTTTTATGCACACTTGACCCTACTACATGGATTTTTGTGCCCATTATTTGGCTGGCAAACGGCATCGCAAGGTTTGGAGAAGTACGGATTTTGAAGGATGGCTGTGGTTCAATTCACATAATGTTTCGGAATGTGCTGGTTAAGTAGGTTGGCCTTTCAATGTGAACTAAACCAGGTTTATCCCCCATCCCTAACCCCCACCCCACTGGATCCAGTTTCTGAAGTATCTCTGTGCTCCAACAGAGTGTTTTTAGCCTAACACCATGCAATTACAACCAGCCTGCCATTCCCCACTGATTAGAGACTTCTAGAAGAACAGGTGGTGTGGTTCTCAATTTAACTCAAACCCCTTCACTCCCCCCCCCCCTTAAGTCACACTGCTGATACTCATAAAGCCCATTGGCTCCCTCTGTTTTAAGAAAGACATATTGCAGGGAAATAGGCAATCTCAAATCAGCCAGTGAACTGACTACCTGTTTAGCAGGTGCAATGCCTTTGTTGACATTCACATGCCAACTCCTGCACGGTGTCCACAAAAATTGCACCAAACACACCTGCAGGCTGTACACAACTGCATCCTTATACTGAGTCAAGTCATTGGTCCATCTAGCTCAGTGGTGTCTACACTGACTGGCAGTGGCTTTTTCCAGGGCTTCAAGCAAGAAGAGCCTTTTCCCAACCTAACTCAGAGATGCCCGGAATTGAGTCTGGGACCATCTGCATGCGAAGCATGTGCTCTATACCCTTTCCCCTAAGCGCTTATCTTTGTCAGATGGATCAGCACCTGGATTAGTGCCAGGGGGGCCTTTTCCATCCACTTATCTCGCTTCCAGATGCAAGGACAACTGCAACAGATGCTAGCTCAGGTGGTGGATGCATCGCCAAGGGCTCGCTTGGCTCTCTTAGGGTCAAAGTAGATATTACTTTAATTGCATAGCTGGCAGCTACATCTGGGTTTTGTTTTTGTTTTTTAAACCCAGATGTGTTACTAAAAGGTGTTGGTACTAGTATGTAAAGCCCTTAATGGCACGGGACCAGTTTGCTTGCAAGATTGCCTCACCCCATATGCAGCCACTCAACCACTTCAATCTGCAGAGCTGACACTGTTACAAGTTCCACGTAATCCTCATTCTGTACTTGCAAGAAATCGATCTTTTAGCGTTGGTAGAGCCCGCACTTTGGAACTCCTTGCCTATTGACATCAGACAGCTGCCTTTGCCGCACTCTTCTCAGCACCTGCTTAAAACACTTTTGTTTAGGCAACCCTATCCTGAGATGCGGAATTTGGCATGTGTTTTTAGCTTTCTGTTAATTTAAATGATCTTTTGAATGTTTTAAAATACAAACAACTCCCTGTTTGTGTGGGGGTTGCGTTCCATGTCATTGCACATGTCAGAGGTCGTGTGTAAGCCCATTCTGATCCATTCCAGGGCCACAAAGGCCACGCATGTCAGCGGTTGCACATCAATGGGACACACGCAAAACTGTCCCCGCCTGCACCTGTTTTAACTGTGTTTTATTGATCTCTCTCTCACACACGTATAACCACATAGAGGTTTTATTGCCGTCATGCAGTATATTAATTTTGTTAAATAAAATAAAATGCATACTGTATTTCTTTTTCTTTAAATAGTACTAGGTACAGAAGACCATAATCTTCCCCAGGACCACAGATCATGGGGAAGGAAGTTAAGAGTCCAACACTATCTGAAGGACTGCAGAAACCTCACCCTGGCTGCAAAATGTCCACCTTAAAATTTTAATGTGTGAAGATTTTGCTCTCTAGTTCAATAACCACCATTGTTCACCCTTTTAGGAAGAGGGCAGCACTCCCTGTCAAATCCAAGAGCGTCACTCCTCAAATGAGGCAAACAGGTTGTGATGAGCCTTCCCAATAAAGTGTTTGAGAATAAGCAATGAAATCAGTCTGCAATAATAAATATGAGAAACACATGGAAAGAAGAGGGGTGATTATGTTCAACTGGTACTTACTGCCAGCAGGCACACAAAACAAGTTATCCCAGAAGGTGGCACTGGCAGTATCAGAAGCTGGAGCTCAGCTCCAATCTGCTTTGGCAGGGACCCTGAGAACCTAACAAGAGCCGAAGGCCCATCTAATCCATAGGAAACACAGGAAGCTGCCTAATACCAAGTCAGACCACTGGTCCATCTAGCTCAGTGTCATCTACACTGACTTGCAGCAGCTCTCCAGGGTTTCAGGCAGGGATCCCTCATCTCCCAGCCCAACCCAGAGATGGTGGGGATTGAACCTGCAACCTTGTGCATGGATGGAGGATCTGCTGCTATTGAGCTATGGCCCTATCCCCTCTCACAGTGGCCAACAGACTGGAGAAGCTCCAGCTGAAGGGACCTTGTAAAAGAACTGCTGTTTGGGGCAGGTGGAGTTGAAGCTTCGTAGGATGCCATCTGGTCTCATCTAGACAAGCTGCCCCTAAGCCCACATGCGCTTGAGGATAGGTTTCCTGTTTGTGGGAGAAATGCACTCTGCACATGCTCAGAAGTACCTCAGTTACTACATTGGTAGCCCCAGGGCTGAACCCTGGCTTACATTAAACCTTGCTGGCTGCATTTTGAGGCAGACGGGGACAAGCTCCTATCTCCAAAGCAGCACAAGCCCATTTGGCCATGTCTAGCAAGAGCTGGACCATAAAGAAGGCTGATCGCCAAAGAATTGATGCCCTTGAATTATGGTGCTGGAGGAGACTCTTGAGAGTCCCATGGACTGCAAGAAGATCAAACCTATCCATTCTGAAGGAAATCAGCCCTGAGTGCTCACTGGAAGGACAGATCGTGAAGCTGAGGCTCCAATACTTTGGCCACCTCATGAGAAGAGAAGAATCCTCAGGAAAAGACCCTGATGTTGGGAAAGATGGAGGGCACTAGGAGAAGGGGACGACAGAGGACGAGATGGTTGGACAGTGTTCTCGAAGCTACGAACATGAGTTTGACCAAACTGCAGGAGGCAGTGCAAGACAGGAGTGCCTGGCGTGCTATGGTCCATGGGGTCACGAAGAGTCGGACACGACTAAACGACTAAACAACAAACAAAGCAAGGGAATGGAGAACGCTTTGACCAGCAGAATGATGAGGCTGAGTTCAGGGGAGTCAGATCTAAAATCCTTCCCTGCCAAAAGGACACATGAGGCAGAGCAATGTATTAGCTCCTTTGTGTTGTTGTGCACCAGCACACCTCCGCTGCAAGCCGTAGCATTTTCTCATCCCACCACAAGTTTCCAGGAACTCTGCAAGACTTCCTTCCTTTGCTCTGCCTGCAGAACGTATGGGTTTTCTCTTCCCATAATACAGGCAAAACACAACCCAGGTGGGGTTTTTTTTGTATTTTTGTTTTGGGGCAGGGTTTGTGCCTTTGTCTTCTTCTCTTCAGCTGAGCCAAATCTGCTAACATCTGGCTATCTTTGTACTTGTACAGTAAGTTTCAACTTTCATCTGCTGAATCCTGGCGGATGGATGGGTGTGGATTCTTAAAGAAAGATGGGTAACAGGGAAGAAAATGTGCAGAGAGGATCTTCATTAATGATCCATCCACATGCACTCATGAACATTAAGATGCCACATATCTTGGGTTGCGGCCAACTAACTTTTACTCAGAATAGACCCACTGAAAATAACAGCCATGGCTGAGTTAGGGCTATTAATTTCAGTGGGTCTACTCTGAGTAAAAGTTAGTTAAATACAAGCCCTTTTCATTTCAAATGCTGGAGAGCCTGATTTTCAAACATTAAGGAACAGTCCGCAGGGTGTTTATTTTTCTTCTAACATCTCTTTGACCTAAAGAACACCCCTTCTTGTCTTTTGAAACCACACAGTGCAGGCTACTGAGTAAATAAGAACAGGAAGACTGCTAGTCTACCTGTCAGGGATGTTGTGAGGGCAAACACAATGATGCTTGTATAGCACTTCTGCCAATTAAAAGCAGCATCTTGGGGATGGAGGGAGAAAATCATTGGAAAGAGCATTCACCTTGCTGGGGGGTTCATTACTCTAAAGAATGATACTCAACATGAAATGCAAAATAATAAATAAAGTGGATGCAGCTGCATTTGGTCCAGAAGAAAGAAAAGACCAAAACCAACAATTGAGTAATACCTTTAATCAGACCAACCAAAATGTCATGAAATAGCAAGCACATGCTCTCCAGAATTCTGCATAAGGTTTTCACCCCAGACACAACCTCAGAATAACGTATGAATCTGAGCGCACTACAATCACAGAGAGAGAAAAATAGAGCCTCTTCACAAAACGCTTCATTTGTAGAATTCACTGCCACAGAACGTTGTGGCAGCGACTTAGAGTGCCTTGGAAGGCGACAAATTCATGGTCCACCCAAAAAGCAAAACCATTAGCCATGATGGCTATATGGAACCTCCATTATCAGAGGTAGTCTCTCTGTGAATATCAGATTCTGGGATGGTGAGAAACAAGGGAGGGACAGCTTTCTGGTGTCCTTCATAGCTGCTTCTCAAAGCCCTCTGACTGGACACTCTGGCCAATGGGGTGCTGAATGGGATGAATTCTTGGTCTAGCCCAGGAGGACTCTTCTTATGTTCCTTATTCAAAGAATGGCAGTAATATTTTTTTTAAATGCAGGCTTCATATGCCAGAACAGCAGATACTCTATTTGGGATTGGGGGGGGGGGGTTTGCACATAGCTTCAGATGATGCCTTAACTCTTTAGAAGAAAAGAAAAATTTCTGCCAACTTTCTGGTGCCAAAACACACATGCTAGCAGTTGCTTATTAAATCAGCACTTCACTTCATCTGGGAACAGTTTTAGAGAGGAGAAATCTCTAAAGCGTTAAGCAGCAGATGGAAGTGGGTGGGTGGGGGGCAACAAATCCAGTAGCCACTTGCAAAAAAGCACATCTCCCTCCCTCCCTCCCGCATATACTTTGAGATGCACACCCCAAACATTGGGATCTGAATGCAGAGGGTTAGACGGACAACCCTTAAAGGGCTGCTTGACCCACCTGCTTCTGGTTGAACTGGAGTTCACCCAGTCGATGCAGAAGAAAGCTGGGAAGTAGAGCAGAGCTCTGGGTAATGAAATTACAGCTGAAGCATCAGAATGCCAGGAAGCCATTAAAAAAAAAAAAGCTCCAAAGTGACTATTCTCTGGGAAATATATGGGATGGGTATTGTTTGGAGCAAAAGGGTACCTCTTAGGCACCACCTACCAACTATGTCTCCAGGAGAAATTGATGGAGCTGGCACAAAAATCCACAAGCCCTTTCACCCAAGCCTTTATCCCTGACGTGGGATGTCAGGGGTGGGCTTTAAAAAAGACACCTGGCAACCCTGCGCAAATCCCACTTTGCAAACCCAAAGTCAATATTGTCATGTGCATGCACAGCAGCATAGATTTTGAAGCTACCTCAGAGGTCATTTAGGCTGACCCCTTGCCTGTGCAGGAAAGTTGATGCTACAGCAACCCTGATAGGCAGCTGTCCAGTCTCTGCTTAAAAAGAAAAAGTTCTAAGGAAAGTGCCACCTTCTTATACACAATCTTGCAATACATCTGTCCCAGGATTCTGTCTCTAATGTCCATGTAAAATTATGCCCTGCTCAGTCTCAAGGTCTAACCAACTTTGTACCCTGTTGCAGCTGTTGAAAGCCAGAACATGCACTCTCTTCCCACCTGCCTTCCTGGACTCATTATTCTGAACACACCCACTTCTTGCCGCTTCTCTCCCTCATCCAGAATGAACCAGCCGATTTTCCTAAGGACCCCCTGGCTCTCCCTTATATAAAAACTGTCCATCAAACTGAGCAGCGGGGCAGTTATTTTAGTCGACAAATTGCTTAAAGGTGCCAATTTGTTATATAATACTAACTTTCTCACACACACCATAGGGACCAAAAGTTCGTGCAGGATTTATCAAATGGAAAGGTTTTTTAAAGTTCTGTCCCTCGATTGAAATTCCAAGAAGCAGCTCTGAAAGGATTAAACAGGAAATAAAAAGGAAAGGTGGAGGGGGGGGAAAGAGAAAAATAGATGGAAAGAAAAATAAAAAGTCCCATTAAATACTATTTACCTTGGACAGGGCTGAATTAGCAGAGGGTGTGTGTAAAAGTAGAGGGTGTGTGTAAAAGCGGATCCTTAATCTATTCACTAAGCAAAAATGGAAAGAGAGATTTTCTCCCCCACTTCCAGATACAAATAGGCTAAGAAAGAACGAAAGAACATATTTTCTTGCCTTTTTAAAAAATAATAAACATTTAGCACTGCGGGGCGGGTGGGGAGGGAGGGCAACTTACTGCGACAAGAACAGGTAGAAAGTTCCACTCCAACGCCCAGCCGAGAGATGTCAGCGGAGTGTAAATTCCAGACACCCAAATCGTCTTGGCTAAGAAAAGGAAAATAAAGAGTTTGGAACTCTGGAGAGAGAAATTCTGCTGGTGCAGCTGGTTGCAACAGCAGCACACGCACACACACAAAAAGGTGGTGGAGGGGGTAGGATCAACAAAGCCAGCCCCCACCCACCTCAAAGTCAGCGTGTTTGCTGCTTCAGCGGCTCGGGGCAGCTCTGGGTTCTTCGCCCACTGGCACCCGGCTGTGTGCTGCTGCTGCTGCTGCGTCTCCCTCTCCCTCTCGCTCTCTCGCTCTGAACTACCCAATGAAGGGCTGCTTCGCTGGGAGGGACCGAAAGAGCGGCGAGGGGGTGGGAAGAGAGGGGGGGTGGGAGAAATGCAACAGTGGAGAAACTGAGCCTCAGCGTCGGGCTGCCTTTAAATGGGAGTTTAAAAAAAAAAAAGGTTTCAATAAATCCGGGGGGGGGGGGAGAGAAGGAAAAAGTCAACTCCCCGAGGAAATCAGAAGCAGATTTCAAGACATTTAATCACATACAGGGAGGTGTGTGTGTGTATGCATGTGAGTGCGAGAGAGAAAGTTATGCCCTGCCTTCCTGGGTTCGCCTCCCTCCCTCTTTTTCTTTCTCTCTCTCTCTCTCTTTCCCTCCTTCCACCTCATTTGCTCTGCCTTTTCGGTCCTCTCTGTGAAAGGGAGCTCCTTTTCTAGCCGAGGCTGGCTGGCCCACCGAACCCCCCACCCCACCCCCAGCTAAAGGGAAGGTGGAAGAGGAAGGAGAATTAGGGAGAAAAGTGCAGCGCTGAGCAGCCAGAGGCGACACGCAAGGCAGAAAAAAGAGAGAGAGAGAAAGGGGGAGATTATAAACTATTCTTGCAAGGATGTGAGGATGGGGAATGGAATTTGGAAATTAAAACAGGGAGTCTCGGGGGAAAGTGAATTCAGGGGCTGAGAGGGCGGGGGTGGGGGGCTTGTCAGGGACTGCTGCACTTCCAGATTTTTGGAAAGGCAGAGAAGAGGTGAAGACAGGGCTTGATTTTATTTCTCCTTTATTTTTTTGGCTTCACAGGCTGTTGGGTTCTTGGAAGTTCTAGGAAATTGAAAAAGGCGGGGCCGACCAGGGGAAGCCTTCCCCCTCTAGCTTACACCAGGACCCATAGATAAGGAGAGGAAATGCCAGTTCTGGGAAGGTGCGCGTGCTGGGGGGGGGGGGGTCTGCAAGCAGAAAAGGAAGGAGGTTTGCGAGCTCTTTGAAGGGACGTTGCGCAGAGTCACACCTGAGCCACTGACATCTCAGGTGGTGCAGCACTACCAACTTCCTCATCATTTGAGTTTCTTCCCGGAATTTCAAAGTTGTCCAGACCATTTACAGCAGGGGCATGGAACCCATCACCCTTCAGGCGTTTCTAGCCCATCGCCCCAGATTCCTGCATTGCAGGGTGTTGGACTAGATGACCTTTGGGTTCCCTTCCAACTCTACAATTCTATGATTCCCTAACCGCTGGCCATACTGGCTGGGACTGGTGGAAGCCCAACGGCATCTGGAAGGGCACAGTTCCCCAGCCCTGCTTTGTAATAACCCTACTCATGCCCCCCCCCAACTCCCAGCAACCTCTGTGCAATTTGGTCACCCCATACCCCCACTGTACAGAAGGGCACACTGAGGCCTCGAAGTATGGAAGTTGCCCAAAGGGCCACCCAGGTTGTCCAGTGGTTTGAAGGCCAGGTCTCTCCCCCCCCCCATTTAAATCCCAGCCTTTGTTTGATAAAACTCGCCCGAGATTTATTGCTCAGCCCGGGATTCTCAACCCTGCTGTTAAACGGTGCATCCCGCCGGCCTTGCAGCCGGCAATGTCCACATGTGGCAGACAAATTACTCCAGGATGCTCATTGTAACTCCACCATCCTGAGGAATGCGGTGAGGTTCCAACGTCAGACCCAAGCGATGGTCAACTGCTATATGCGCAAACATGCAGGAGTTACTCACAGAACAGACGGCAGATGTGACCAACTTGTAACTGCATTGGCGGGAGAGCCAAAGACAAGGGAGGGCAGACACATTCTTAAAAATGGAAGAAGCGGGGAGGGGACGACGACTTGTGCACATGCCCCATATTACAATTAGGTAGCAAATTATCACCTCTTCCTATGTGTATTTGTGAAAGGTGTCTTACAGGGTGGCTTCCTGGATTTCTGGTTATCATACACCATAATGCAGCCCTAGCAGTTATTTTAAAGTTAGCTGCCTTGGGCTACTCGGTTAGATAAGGGATTAATAAAGTGTAACAATAATATTTTAAGCAACAGAGTTCAGTGCAGGTCACAAACAATTTATGCGTGTCCAATTGACATGCCACTGTGCACACACACACATCACACCAAGCCCAGAAGTAGCTTTGAAAATGGCAAAAAAATGGCCCTAAAAGAGCCCAGAAAGGGAGTGGGGAAGGTGCAAAAAAAACCCAGGGTGCTTGCAAGCCCTTGCACCGACCATTGGGACCTGTAGAGGGTTCAAGTTTGAGGAAGGAGGTGTAGAGGTAGTGATTGTGGTGGAATTGGGTGTCTGGTAAGTGGTGCTGGTTTTTTAAAGTGTTTCTCAAGGGTTTCCAGGTTTAGAGGGTATTTGTAGGCTTTTCCAATGCCGTTTCAAATACATGCGATTTCACTTACATGAAACTTACATGGAACTTAACCCCATGTAAATGGGGAGTTGCCTGAAGTGCATCAACATGCAGAATAAGAAAAGGCTCTGCCTCCCTCCACATGCCTCTTTGTCACACAGAGCCTAGCCACACAGAGCCCTTTGAAACACAGGGTTACTGGATAGGCCCTCCAAGGTCAGAGGGGCCAGAACTTCTAGGCTGGTTAAAGCTGCAATTCCAGAAATCTGTGTGGTGCGCAACCAGGCAGGCACGGAAGTCTCCCCACAGGCTGTGTACATGGGAAGCTGCCTTGTGAAGAATCAGACTCATGGCGCGTCTTGCTCAGTATTGTCTACACTGATTGGCAGCAGCTCTACAAGGGTGTGGGAAGTGATCTTTCTCAGCACGACTTGGAGAAGACGGTGGGGACATTTTGCACACATAGCGGGCACTCGAACAAAGAGCCATTTCAGAGGTGGGGAACTTCAGGCTTGTGTGCAAGATATGGCCCTCCAGGACTTCCTACCTGGCCCTTGGGGCCTTCCCCACACCACACCACTCACTGGCCCCACTCCATTCCCTCCCTGAGTGCCTCTGCCCAGCTGGAGCATCTCCTCTTATTTTGCCACTTTGTGCTTAGAAACCTCTATGTTGAGCCTGGCTTATTGGACAAAGGCAAGAGTCACATCTGTGGCTCCACCCAATTTTGGACTGCAGCCACACCCACTACCAGGATGTGGTCCCCAGAAGGTTTCCCACGAGGGAATGCAGCCTCAGGCTGAAATATCTTCCCCACCTCCTCATAGAGCCACCTACGGACACGTTGTACACTATTTCACATTCTACCTCAGCTTTTCTCTTTGGGAGCATTGCTCCCTTTAAAACAGTCATCATGGCAAAACGTAACCTTTTGCCATGATGTGCTACCCTTCCGTTTGCTATGATCTAAACCACAAGGAAAGCCACACCAGCTATAGTCTCCTAGCAAGCAATATATGCTCATGATCAAGGTAAAACTATGAGACCATCTGTCGACAACAACGAAATGATCATGTCGTAGGAGTCGAAAAGTCACACTATCGTGGATTCGGTGCCATGTGACGGACACAGATCCCTGTGGATGCATGGAGGAGAATTCAACATGTCATCCCCCCACCTGCCCATTGAATAGCAGCTTCCTATTTAAATTGCGCTGAGAATTCCGCATGTGGTCGGCCTTCGAGCACAGACCTGGATCTGACAGATATTTTAGCCTACTTTTGTTTTGCTGCACACTCAGGATCTGGAATCAACAGCCAAATGCTTCCTGCTTCACATCATACAGAACTACAGGATGTTGCAAATGCTGATACCTGTACTACAGTCAAAAGTTCTAAAAGAGCCACTCTAATTTGATTGGTGACAAGTAAGTTAGCAAGGAATGGTGCTGCCACATTCAGGTGCAGTATATCCTCTCTGATGACCAGATACTGAAGGTAAAAAAAAAACCCACAAAGGAATAATGATCTCCAGGACTGGCATCCCCAGGAAGCTGCCAGGGCCCCATTGGCACTGAAACCTCCCTTCTAGCCACCTTGCCAGGTGGCAAGCAACTCCCATTTAATTTTTTTTGGACATTGTGGGAATTTTAAATGGTGGCCCCTACTGGAGCATTCCAGGGCATTTATGGGAGAGTTAAAATGGTAGCTCATTGTTGCGTTACCAAAGCGGAAGGCACAGATATACAAAGGAGTCCATGAAGGGCACTCTGCCAAGACTGGAACCAGCCCTGATTGTCCTAGATGGAACTGCCTGTACTAGATGGAACTTTGGTCTGGCTCAATCTAGTAATTCTTAAGACACCAGCTAGCAAGGGGGGGTGGGTGGGATGACATTTGAAACCATTTATTAAGAACCCCACATAGCAACTGCACCAGTTCTGAAAAAGCTGTGGTCTCCCAGAAATCTGTTGGACTCCAACTCCCATCAGGATTTCTAACATTGTTATCTTCAGAAATAATATTCATAACGCAAGTGGTCCTCTCCAGTGGATCTCAATCCATGTTTTCCCCCTTCTCTCCCTCTCCCTTCTTCTCTTCCTCCTTGTTTTCATCCCCACCCCCCTTATGGTGGTCACCTGCAAAATGAGCCATGGATTCTTGTGCAGGTGGAAGTAATTTAATCAGCTGTTTATGCAAGTGAAAGGGGGGTACAATGCAAACTGCCCTTTCTGAACATCCACTGAGGCTGAAATGTTAGCTACGCACTAAGAAGGGGCTCCCGTTGACCTGACTGCTGCTGCCACCAGCTCCAGATTCAACACACACACACACTTCCCAAATCCTGCGTGAGATTCCCCTACAAAACCCCTGCAATCAGTATCACATGAAACAGGAGCTGGAAAGCATGAGAGGTAATTTATATAAGGCACTAGAGTACTGCTGGTACCACCAGCTCCATGGATTAAGAGCGCACACATAATCGGCTCCAGTTCTACCAAGGCCTCTGAGGCCAGGATAGAATCCTCCCCACCAAGTGCTACTGTGTTCAGAGACAGAGTTGTCTAAATTTCCTCCAAAAGCAGCCATTGAAAGAAGAAACGAACCTGGCTGAGATTCCCCATCTGTTAATTTTCTGTCAGCTCATGGAATCGGGAAGCTGGGAACAGGCTGGACATCCAATTGGGAAGTGCCTATGGAGGAAACAGGAGGAAAGCATCGGTGGGGGAGGAAAAGAGGCTAGGATATTATATTGTTTGGGGCTGTGGCTCAGTGGCAGAGCACCTGCCTTGCAAGCATAAGGTCTCGGGTTCAATCCCTAGCATCTCCAGGTAAGGCTGGGAGAAACCCCTGCCTGAAACCCTGGAGAGCTGCTGCCAGTCAGTGTACACAACACTAAGCTAGGTAGACCAACAGTCTGCCTCAGTACAAGGCAGCTTCCTATTTTTCCTGTTCGATTTCTGCCCTACTCTTCCTCCCAAATAATCCCAGGGCAGCCCCCTGCCCCCCCCCCCCGGCTACACCAATGCGCGCACACACAAAGAGAGGTAGAATCTTTAAGAAAGATATTGAGATTCCCCACACCTTCTCACTTACCTGTACACTTATTTCAAGGGTCTGGAATTAATGGTTCAGGATTCACCTATCTTCTTCATAGAATCATAGAATTGTAGAGCTGGAAGGGAACCCCAAAGGTCATCTAGTCCAGCTCCCTGAAAAGCAGGGATTTTTTTGCCTAACATGGGGCTCAAACCCATGGCCCTGAGATTAAGAGTTTCATGCTGTGCCGGCTAACTAAGCTATCCACAGGTTCTTTCCAGAGGAACTTAGCAGCAAAAGCTCATCGAATTGAGTTGCAAGGGACATTGGTGCAAGATCTGTTCGGTGCAAGATCTGGCAACTACAGCGTCCTTAGCAGCCGCCCAGCCTCAGATTAAGAGCCCACGATTTCCAGAGGCAGCCTGTTCCACTGTTGAACAGCTGATACTGTTGGAAAGTTTAACCAAAACTTTCCTCCCTGCAATTTTCAAACCCTCTGAAGCAGAAACAAGTAGTGAAGGTTGGTCCATTTGGGCAAATGGACCACTGCCCCCACCAACCTCAGTCTGCCCTTAGTCAGCCACACCTGCCCGCTTTCTTAAAAACATCCAGTCCAGGGGGTGGTACAAGCCATCAGCTTCTTCCTCCTTAGTCTCAGTGTTGCCCTTGTAGAATTCAGCAGGGAGGAGAATGGGTGGGAGGGCACTAGAATTAGTGGCTCTGCCTGTCATTGGCTCTGGCGCCACCTGCAGTTGGCCTCCGAGCCTTCTGCCCCACCAGTGCCAAGGAGCACCAGCCACAACTGGAACAAGACTGTGTGCCATCTTAGAGGCTGACTACAAGAGGTATGCAAGTCAGCAACTCACAGGCCATGTGTCACTCATACACTTCCAAAAGTATCCCTGCCCCAGGATGCAACCACATGCTGATATGCTGCTTTCAACCTGCAGACCTCTGGCATGTGCCCACACATACAGTACACATCCTTTTTACAGAGATGTCACACTGCTGGATTCAAAAGGAAGAAGGAAGGAACCGATTTTCAACTCCCTCATCAACTGATGAGACATTTATAAGAATAACACTTCATATGTATGTATGTAGGCTCCAGCTGGTAAGAGGGGACTGCAATGGCAAAAGCAAAGGATAGAAGCACCTTTGGTGGCAGAGCGTAGGAAGGATGGGAGGGCAGGTATCCAGGACTAAACTGAATCCTCTCACTCAAATCTAAAGGCAGACAAGGGGAACCCAGCAGCGGATTTTGTGACACAGAAGCACAGAAGTGTATGATAGGCTACATTATAACAGTGACGTGAATAGGGCCGAACCTACCATTAGGCAAAGTGAGGCAACCATCTCAGGCAACATATGTCCCCTCTGTGCTCTATACCTATTCCCCTCTTTTGACCTGACTTCTTTTGCTGTTTCCAGAGTAGTGGATGAAGATGATCCATTCAACAGGCGTCCAAGCAACTGCCAGGCCAGTTGGCTTCTGTATATGGAACGGAGCGGGCAGGAGGTGGGGGAGTCGGCATCCTTCTCCTTTGTCTCAGGCGGCAACATTTCTTGGGCTGGACTTGAGACACAACTGCACTAAGGCAGCTCTGTGGCTGTTCAGTGTCCCCTCACTCCAAGTACCTCAGGAAATATCAACCACGCCAACACTAAATATAACCTGCAAGAAAGAGAGTGTGGCAGTTTCCAGACTGTCACTATCTTGTGGGTATGAATCTGTGATATACTACCAGCAAATTTAGTTTGGCTTAGGTGCTCTTGTGCTACAAACTTACTTTTAAAAAAACAAAAACAAAAAACCTGATTGTTTTGCGGTAAGAAAAGTGATGGGAAAATGCACTGGAATTTGTGGCAACACTAGGTGAGGTTATAACAACCTCTGTGCAAACAAATCAGAATGAATGTTCAGCAAACAGTGGCTCTTTACAACCTCCCTGCAATTTTTGCACAAACAAGCCAGGATGAATGTTCAACAAACAGGTTGCCTGAAAGAGCCGAGAGAGATGTAGTTGAGTTCACTCAGATTACTTGCTATGTGCAAATTTCATTTCAAGAGGCTAGTATGTTGCAGTGCACATGTATAAATGGGCAACAGTGTGTGCAAAGGCAGGGCTGAATGTTGTGGTGTATCTCCACCTAATGATAGTTTGCCACAACCCAATACAGGAGACTAAGCAATATGGATTTGCAACCTAGTACTATCTGCTTTGGGACGTGGGTGGTGCTGTGGTCTAAACCACAGAGCCTAGGGCTTGCCGGTCAGAAGGTCGGCAGTTCGAATCCCCGCAATGGGGTGAGCTCCCGTTGTTCAGTCCTAGCTCCTGCCCACCTAGCACGTCAAGTGCAAGTAGACAAATAGATACCGCTCCGGTGGGAAGGTAAACGGCGTTTCGGTGTGCTGCTCTGGTTCGCCAGAAGCGGCTTAGTCATGCTGGCCACATGACCCAGAAGCTGTCTGCGGACAAACGCTGACTCCCTCAGCCTATAGAGCAAGATGAGTGCCGCAACCCCAGAGTCATCCGTGACTGGACCTAACAGTCAGGGGTACCTTTACCTTTATCTTTAGCTAAATAGGTACCACTCTGGTGGGAAGGTAAACAGTGTTTCCGTGCGCTGCTCTGGTTTCAGTGTTCCATTGGGCCAGAAGCGGCTTAGTCATGCTGGCCTGGCCACATGACCCAGAAAAACTGTCTGCGGAGAAACGCCGGCTCCCTCGGCCTGTAAAGTGAGATGAGCACCGCAACCCCAGAATCTTCTGCGACTGGACTTAACCGTCAGGGGTCCTTTACCTTTTTACTATCTACTTTGGGAGCAGTCAGATGATGAGTTTTCCTTATAATCAGTGTTCAACTGATTGCGCTGATAGAAGCTGCAATAATAAGAAAAATAAATCCCCTTTACCTTTCTCAGTCACAGCCAACAACCTTGAATGCACTAGAAAGGATTTCTGTGAGCTTAGTGCACCCCCTGCTGGTTGCACAAAGATCCTATGGCAGTTTTTCAGAGCACACATTATATGTATTAAATGGATATTTTATATGAGCCTGCAATATGCGCACATGGCAAATGTGTGTTTCCATCTGCATGTGTGCATTTGTGTGTGCACATCTCAGGAAAGTGAGACTGACCACCATCAGCAAAAGCAACCTGAAGTGTGCATGCACACGAAAGCTTATACCAAGCTCAAACTTAGTCTCTAAGGTGCTACTGGTCAATTATTATTATTATTATTATTATTATTATTATTATTATTATTATTAATTTCTACTGCGTCAGACCAATACGGCTACCTGCCTGAATCTTTTCCAGGCAGTGCTCCACAAAACACGCCAACATTCTTCCATAGCGTCCTTCCTACCATCTACAGGTGAGCTATTGTGCATCATTAAAACACTATAAAAAACCATTTTTGTGTGTGTGTGTAGCATTTTACCTACACACACACACACGGTTCTAAAGCACATGGAATTCATATTTATTCAAGCAAAGGTTTTTTATGCAGTCTTAACCAGGCACTGAACCTAGGGCTTGCCGATCAGAAGGTGGGCAGTTCAAATCCCCATGACAGGGTGGTCTCCTGTTGCTCGGTCTCAGCTCCTGCCCACCTAGCAGTTCGAAAGCACATCAAAGTGCAAGTAGATAAATAAGTACCACTCCGGCAGGCATTTCTGTGCGCTGCTCTGGTTCGCCAGAAGTGGCTTAGTCATTCTGGCCACATGACCCGGAAAAACAGTCTGGGGACAAACGCCGGCTCCCTCGGCCTATAGAGCGAGATGAGCGCCCAGAGTCATCCTCGACAGGACCTAACGTTCAGAGGTACCTTTACCTTTACCTTTAACCAGGCATAAAAGTACATGGCTGCATCTTTTACTCTGTACCAAGGGAATACTGATGCAACCATGCGTATGATCACATCAAGATTGATCTTTTGCCCTGCGCATTGCTAATGCATGAGAAGGAACTAAAAGCAGTGGCAAGGAGTCTGTACAAATGATTCTACACAAAATTTGAAGGATTTATTACATTCTGGTTCCACTCCAAAAGAAGCAAATTTCAACTGCCTTTGGCGATGGAAATACCACCAGGGACCACTTATTAAAAAGGTGGTTTGACAAATTATGGGAATTGCTTATAATGGACAAAATATCCATGCAGATCCATCGCATCCTCATTTCATTTCACGGATGATTTACCGTGAAATAGATCCTGCTTCTAGGTGCCCATCTGGAATGCTCTCCCTCAGGAAACATGCCTGGCACCATCGCTGTCAGATTCTAGGCACTAAGTGAAGACATTTTAGTTTACCCAGGCTTTTTGTGGTCAAGTTAGCCTCTACAGTGGTGCTTGTCTTTTAGTGGAGAGGGTTCAGCGATGCCATCGGGGTGTGTGTGTGTGTGAGGAGGCACAGGAAGGGCAGTATATATTAATGACAGAGTACAGCAGTGAGGGGAACAAATGTGGGGGGTATTTGTGAAAACACACCCCATCTGGCACTGCCCATGGGTAGGTTAGAATTTGTCCTTCTTGCTGTATTGATGGATGGGCATTTTAAGGAATTTCGTATTGTAGGTCACTTTAAATTTGGCTTTTAATTGGTTTTATCAGTCCATATGTTATTTTGTTGCCAAGTTGCTTTGAAACATTCCTTTTTTTCTTTTTTTTCCTTTTACAAAGCAACTAACAAGGAAGGGTGTGTTGGTGTACATAGAAGCTAGTTTACTGTACGATGTTAAAAATTAGATTTGTTGCTCTGCTCACTTTTGCTTCCCCACTCTCTGCACTGGCCTGTGGCCTCTGAAAGGCTACCCAGACACAAAGGCATCCTTTGGGCTGAAAAAATGTTTCCCACCTCATTATGCAGATCTCCCCAAAGATCATCTAGCCACGACAAAAATGCTATAGCAACAAAGGCTATGCACACAAATTTTATTCTAGAACCAATGGAGAGTACTTGTCTTTTTTCCTATGTAATCCACACACAATCCTGCAAAAAATAATTAAGTTTATTTGGGTTTTCAGATTTACAAACAATCATAAAGAAAACAAATATGACAATATCCATAAATCCCCTTTGACCTTCCTCCTCCGCTTTTGTGGGGTTTATGTTAATTTTTTCTCCTGCATCTTCCCTGTTAATCCAACTCTATTAAATATTCCATAAAACCATAGATCAACTTTTAACGACAAGCGTCATTCCAATCCTGCCAATAGCTTTAATTGTTGCAATTTGGTAAAATAAAAAAATTCCTTCAGTAGCACCTTAAAGACCAACTAAGTATTTATTTTGGTATGAGCTTTCGTGTGCATGCACACTTCTTCAGATACAATTTGCAATTTGGTTTTTGCTCCTAAGAAGCACTTCATTTCTTATGTTTCTGTGCCACTTTTCACTCACACAAGTCACAAAGCTTCCAAAAACAAATTACAATAATATAAAAGAACATCACAATTACAACATAAACATAAACCATATAAAATGATTAACAAATCATCAGTAGATCAATTACAAACCATAAGCAAAACAACCACCTTCTATAAAGCACTATTAACAAAGCAACTAAAAAAAAAAGCTAAACAGCACAACCTCAAGAAATGTCGTATTATGAAATCCACAAAGCATTACAGCACTCATAATCCAGAAAACAACATTAACAACACTAATAAACTAACTTCTTGAGAAACTGGTTCCATTAAAAAAAAAAAAAGCTCATTACAGATTGATTCTGCATTACCTGGCAGTGTGTCCATTGAAAATAGATGAAGAGAGACACAAGCAGTTCCCAGCAATTGGGGGCAGAGGGTGGGGGAGCTAGCCGCACCTGCCTAAGGATGTGGGTGGGCATATACCAATATTGCAATCACCACTTCCTTCTTGATTCATCTGTGGCATGTTCAGCAGGGAGCGAAAGGTATGGATAATCTAATCAAGGGGAGCCTTTTCAAACACATTATTAACTAACCACATCCCCCCTTGTGGGATGGCAGGATCTAGAAACAATTACAGTGGAAGCAGAATGTTGAGGATAAGCATGGATGGAACCCTACATTTTTGATCCAGAAATGAGCTAGTGTGGGCACAGCCCAAAGTTTCCTTCTTGCTTTTTCAGATGCAACAGGTAGCATTGTTTGGAATTGTCCTTGGCTGCCATAGTTCGCCAGGGAAAAGGCTGGCCTATAAATCAGAAGCTGGAATCCTATTTACACTGATTACTATTGTAAGCACAATAGAACGCCAATGAATTTGCACATGAGTCAACATGAAAAGAGTTGAGCTGCAAAGAAATGGTGGAGAAAGCACTAGCAACGGTTCAGGCTTGCCTCTGCACAGCAGTGAGACTGATCTGAGCAGGGGTGGTTAGCCTGTGACCCTCCAGAGCACAGCCCTCATCATTCCTGGACATTGGCCACTAGGGTTGGTGAGAGAACATCTGGAAGGCCAAAGGGTTTCCCATCCCTAGAGTAAAGAAAGCTTTGCTTGGGTAGCAATAAGCATTTTGGCCACTAGATGTCTCTGCCGCTCTGCAGGCAGAAGGATTTGGGCTGAAATTTATCAGCCACTCTTTGAAGGCAAAAGAGATTTCTCATACAAACAGGGTTTTAAACAGTTTCCCCCCTCCCCCTTATATCAGGCTGGATGCTAAACAAACAAACAAACCCAACACCCAAATAGAGGTGTAGAGAGAGAGAGATGAGGAGGAGGAGGATTTTTTTGTATACTTTAGTACACGTTCTGACGTTCAATTCCTCTTCCAAATTCTAAGCAACATTCATATATGGTAGAAATAGCAGAAGAGGTACCCCAAAGGTGCTTTTTGGCACAAGAACTCATTTCCTGTAACAAGGGCATTTGTAAGCCACTACCTAACTCTTGATGCAAAAGAAGATCTTGCAAAAAGTTACGTAAACTTCAAGGACTCCATACCCGTTTTGCCACAGGAGACCCAGGGTGAAACAACACCAGGTTGTGGAACCAAATCTAGAAAGCCACACAGTTTCAACACCAATGCCCATTGTCCCTGACCATTGGCTATGCTGGCAGTTGATGAGAGCAGGCTTAAGAGAGAAAGAGATGTGTCATTTCCAGCACACTGGGAAGCTCAAAAGGGAAGCCTTATTAACTCTGGCCTCCTCACACCAAAACAGTTTCTGGGAGTATCAGGAATTGCTTACAAGCAGACCCCTTTCTCACAAGTGGACCAACAACTCTCTGTTCCTAGACCCGTACTGAGCTGTCACTCTTTGGCTTGAATCTGAAGCTTTTGGAGGACTGGGGTGCCAGTGGCTCCACCTCCTCCTCTGATAGTTTCAGTTATCAACATAAGGGGATCCTTAGCATTGGATTCAGGGGGCCCTGCCTGCTCCTTGAGATCCTTGATTTGTAGGGGTGTCTGCTCCATCCTCTGATGACTCCACGGCCAGTGTCGGGCCAGGACAAGGCAGGGCAGTTTGTTTCAGGCAACTGAAGACGTCTTTCTTCAAGACACTGGCACAGGAGGCCAGGAACAGGTGAGAGTAATGGAGACTTGAGTTTCATTGATTCACACACTTGCACCGAGCATTTATTAGCTCCCACTGTGTGCTGTGCTGGACTCCCGCTGCAGGTACAAGCTGTGATGTCCTATGAATGCATTTTGCCTTTCTGCCAGCAACTGAGACAAGCTGATGAATTCCAAACACCTAAAACACGGAGAAGGGCTCAGAAGCTTAGACATAGAGGCAGGAGTTCAGAGGCAGGAGCGGCTTCCTCTACGTTACAGCAAATCCATCTCCCCTTGCTGTTGTGCCTTGAGTTTCTTTTAGCAGAAATAGGGCATTTAAAGACACCGCTCAGCCTTGTTTATTTTAACATTGGTTTTATTTATTTTATGTGCCTTCCAAGGCAAAGCCCTCCCAAAGGCAGCTCAGAATGCAGAAATAAAATGCATGAAATCCATAACAATAACAATCCCCCAAATGCTTCGTTGCCAGAATCTTAGTGATACTGGAACATAGGAAGAGGCCTTATTCTAAGTCTAGCTAAATAGCATCTACATTGACATGCAGTGCCTCTCTCAGGTTTCAGCCCCATCCAAGGATTGAACCAGGGACCTTCTGAATAGAAAGCAGATGCTGTGCTGCTGAGCTATGGCACTTCAATTGTGCACAACAATCCTTTAAGGTAGACCACTTTTGAAATCCCAATATTGCAGGTGGTGGTAGGGCAGAAGTCAAGAGATACCAGACTTCATCTAAGGCTACCTACTGGGACAACATTTGAGCCAGGGGCTCTCAGCTCACCCTCTTAGCTACTATTTTTGGGTCAGATTCAATCACATGCCAGCAAACTCTGGAAAATGCATATATTTATTTGGAGGAATGTACATGTTGTAAATCCTCTATTGCTCCCTCGAACAGTCAACGCAGGTAGTGAGTGCTAACAAAAATGGAACCCAAGTTGAGAAATGCTTGGGGGAGCCTAAGGAAGCACCTTCACCAACAACAAAGCAGACCGTTGAGGACTGAGCATGCTTAATGGTCACAGAGGTCAAATCTACACCACACATTCAAAATGCATGGCTTCTCCCAAACAATCCCAGGAACTTCACACAGTTACATTTCCCAGCACCCTTAGCAAAGTACGGTTTCCAGCACTCTCCACATGCATGATATCTTGATTGAGGGGGCACCTTTTGCAATATCTCTTGCTTCTGATGTTCACCCAACTGCTTCAAGCCATTTCACTGCAGCATCGGTTTGCTTTCATTCTCATATTTGCTCTTTCAGCAGCATGAAGAAAGAAGGATCGGGAGAAGCATATGGCCTCGTTCCATGATGTCCCCAGATTTGTACTGTTGGACTCTCTCTCCTCAACGACTGCTTGCCAAACACTATCCGGTCTCAGATTTCACATCTGCAAAGAGGTCATGGAGAAAGAGAGAGAGGGGTGGGGGAGAGAGCATCTTCAGATCATCTTGGCTCCTGATCAGTCCAACACAGACATATATATGCATCAGGGTGCCCCAGGGATATGGCGCTTGGAGAACATAACAGGAGCTGAATGCCAACTGCTTATACACTACCAAGGAGCTCATGGGGACTTATTTTCAGAATGGTTCTGTTCTTTCACTAGGAGGAAATGTGGCCAACACCACCTCGCTCTCTTCTGTGCCTACGCCGCAGACCCAGGCCCAGCAGATGTGAACAATTTGTGGCATTTATTTACATTTCATCCCACATGCCACCAAATCAGTGAATGGCAGATTAATGCCGCAAAGGCATAAGCAGCAAGCAAGATAACTTCAATCAAGTACAATAAATCAATAATCATCAAGAAGAAGGGGGGAAAAGATAGCAGAATTGCAACTTAAGGGGGCAGGAATGAAATCAAATATAGGGGAAAAGGAAGAAGCAGTGTTCCTGCTAATGATAAACTCCACTCCTGAGAGACTGCATGACAATTTCACCTCTCCTTGGAGATATTTGGTAAAACGACCCCCCCCCCACAATTTCTTTACCCACAAATGTGATGGAATATAGAAACATAGAAAGCTACCTCATACCAAATCAGAGTGTTGGTCCATCTAGCACACCGTCCTGTTGACACTGACTCATTGGAGATCCAATAGTTCTAGTGTTATGGACAGGGAGAGGAACTTTCTCTATCTGCTTTCTCCATGCTATGCACCATCTTATATACTTCTATTCTATCTGACTTTGAAGAAAGCATTCCTAAAGGTGTTTCTTGCCTGCTTGTATTCAGCAAGATTCTGATTTCCCAGCCCATGCAGGGGACTCATTATTTTGCACCACATGTGCCTGGCTACATCAACCTGTCAGGACCCCAAATTTCAGCACAGCCAAGGACACTGAACCAGAAGCTCTGGTCCTACCAGCTAAGGAGCCGGACCAAGTTCCTGGCTCTGAGCCTGGTGCTGGTGATTTAGGGAGCCATTGGTCCAGCCCTAGCAGGCAGGGACTCAGTGAACCAGATGCCACACAACCCTTTGAACCAGAGCCAGAAGTCATCCTTTCCTTGGGCCCAAGGAACTAAGTGATCCCCACAGTTCCTTGCCAGTGTAACAGCACCACCAGGTGGCAGGCCATACACACAGGCAAAGTACCCATCTACACACCAGAGGTCTTAAGAGACTACTGGGGAACCTTTGGCCCTTCAGATGTTGCTAAACTAAAATCAGCATCATACCCAGCAAGAATGGTCAATGGCCAAGAATGATGGGAGCTGGAGTTAGCAACATCTGGAGGGCCAAAGGTTCCCCACTCTTGCTCTATTTCTCCACAATGAGAACTATTCTTCCTCTTGTCCCACTGCTTTCCCCCAAGGAAAACCACTCTTTAGTGCTCAGTAGGAGCAAATGGCAATTCAAGTTTTCCCCGGTTTGCCATTTGTTCTGATCTATCACTAATGAGCGGGTTTTCCCTTGGAAAGGAGTGGGGCAAGGGGAAAACTGCTCAAAACCATGCCTACAAAGTGAGGGCCAAGTGGAAAATTGCTTGGAGCCATGCTTTCGAGGCACAGCACAAGTGGAAGTCAGTTTAGTAAAGGTGGACTGGAGGCAGAGGGGTTAAAAGAGCCACCTCCAGCCCTCATTGGAGCAAGTTGCTCAGCAGGAGCTCTCCATGGTGCTGCAGCCTTGCCCTATGGACTCCTCTGCAAGACCAGAACAGAACACAATCACCCCAAGTGACATGGTCCTCAATAACAAGACATGTTACATGGATTTACAATGGTTCACTCAGGGTACCCCCCCCCCCATCACCACTATCACAAACTATTTGGCAAAAGACCTGTGTGCATGGTGGGCATGCATGCTGCAAGCCTAACGTGTGAAATGCAGTTCCAAGAAAGAGATATTTCCTCAAAATGTAAAGGTAACCATCCTGGCCCATCAGAAAAAAATCCAAAATCCTTCTTAGTGCAATGCTTTTACCAGGGTTTAACAAAAATGCAGCAAAATAGGCATGAAAGCTTTCGAGTTCCACAGAACTCTTCCTAAGGCTAGAACACCTGTTCCCAGTTCATTCCCCTCCAGCTGCTTTAAACTATGAGTCCTATCAGCATCACTTGCAGTCCCAAACAACCTGGAGGGCACCAGGTTGCAAAAGGAAGAACTAGATGACAAACAAAACTACAGGGGGAAGAGCTGGGTGATGGCCAAGCCATGGAGTCCGCACCTGGTCACAGTGCTAAGGTGGAACGTGGGACGAGGTAGCAGCCATTCAAAGCAAAGCAAAGCAAAGCAAAGCAAAGCAAAGCAAAGCACAGTTGGGTGTTACATGCTAAGAGGACGTCCCCATCTCAGTGCAGTTTGGGTTTCAGTGCAATTTAGCTTTCTGCCACTAGATGGCAGATCTCTCCCAGGGATGAGAAGTCCACTCCGCAGCTCCACTCTGGAGGAGCGAGTTTATCTCCTCCTTCTCCACTTTCTCTTCTCCCTGCCCCCACTTTCTGTTGAGAGATACATTCCCTGGGGGTAATCTGTCAGGGGCTGCATACCAGCAGTGGGCAGCTGGAGTCAAAAGTGGGTGGTGCCAGGGCCAAACTGGGTTGCCCTCTTTCTCTCTGCTACTCCTTTTTCTCACTGGTCTAAAACAACACTCACATAAAAAGGGAGAATAGACCTAGGCACCCCTGGCCCCCTCTGCATCCTCAGTGGGTGAAGATGACAGCTCTTCAGCAGGTATAGCTAGAGATGGGGCACGGAGGTGGCATTCTGCAAGGGGGAATACCTGAGCAAGGGCAAATGGATCACGAAGCAAGGCTGGTGAGGAGTGAATAGGCCTGAGGACATAGAACCACAGAATTGGCAGAGTTGGAAGGGGACATAAGGGCCATCTGGTTCAACCCCCTGCAATGATAGAATCTTTTGCCCAATGCGGGGCTCGAACCCACAACCCTGAGATGCTCTACCGACTGAGCTATTATGATGATGGGCAGGCACAGGTACATAATGCAGGCTTTTTCAGAACTCTTGGCTGAAGCAAGGTCTATGATACATCCTTTGCCTGAGGGGGCGGGCAAGTCTTTGCAGAAAGAAACTTCGGTGGTTTGTGGCCTAAGAACACAACCTTAAGAGAGGAGTGTGCCAGGGACTGCTGAGAGAGAGAAAGAGAGAGCACTGAATTGGTTTGAAGCTTCCACTCACCAGCTAATGGGCAGAGAATTTAGTCCTGCTGGCTGCTGCTTTGTCAACTTATTCCCTGCAGAGGCAAACCCTACAGAGGCTGCCTCTGCCTCTGCCTCTCCTCCCCCACCCCACTACCCAGCCACTCCATCTTTTGATGGCCCCAGATCATTCAGGGTGGGCTGACCTGACCCAGGACAACCTGAGGCTGTCTCATCCCAATCCAGTCAAATCCCAGGTGTATGTTTTTTTGTTCGTACATGGTCAATAGGGTGCCCTTCAGTTTTGCCCCAACCTAAAAAGGCTGCCTTCTTCCAGTACTGCACTGATGTAGTTTTATGCAGACTCCTGGGTCTTACAGTTCTCACCTAAAATTATATACCACTTAATGCCAAAATGGACTTCTAAGCAGTTAACAAGGATAAAAAAAAAACCAGTTGCATATCTGGGAAGAACTTCCTGCCCCAACACTATCACTTCTGGGTTCAGCTTGCCCCGCCTCCAGCTGACACGTCCTGTTGAGGTCACGCTTGCAGACGCACATAGACAAGCCACCCATCTCTTTTAAAGTGATGGTGGCTGTATAGTACCTCCAGTATCGAAGGCTTCTGAACACCAATATCTGGAGCAAGTGGTACTGCATCTGTGGCCTTCTCACAGGCATCTGACTGGCCCCATTGGCCTGATCCCTCAGAGCAATTCCTATGTTCTTGCACATGTTGTAAGACTTGTGAGCAGAGGAAAGCTCTACCTGCTTTAGGATCCAAACCCAGATTCTGCCTAGTCCCATAATGGCAGCATCTTATTTCAGATCATTGAGGGTGCTTAAATTGATAGAGAACAACTAGATTGCTTAATGCTCCATTTTAATGTTTTGTTGTTGTTTAGTCATTTAGTCGTGTCCGACTCTTTGTGATCCGATGGACCAAAGCACGCCAGGCACTCCTGTCTTCCACTGCTTCCCACAGTTTGGTCAGATTCATGTTGGTGGCTTTGAGAACACTGTCCAACCATCTCGTCCTCTGTCGTCCCTTTCTCCTTGTGCCCTCCATCTTTCCCAACATCAGGGTCTTTTCCAGGGAGTCTTCTCTTCTCGTGAGGTGGCCAAAGTATTGGAGCCTCAGCTTCAGGATCTGTCCTTCCAGTGAGCACTCAGGGCTGATTTCCTTCAGAATGGATAGGTTTGATCTTCTTGCAGTCCATGGGACTCTCAATTTTAATGTTTAATAATAAATAACTAAATCATCCATCTGTACAGAATCATGATGGCACATCATGAAGGAAAAGCTAAAAGCACTCACTGTGAAACAATGAAACATGTTGGGATCTTGACCCAGTTGCTCCCAAGCGCCCTCTCCGGCACTGTGGAACCCATTCTGCACTTTGGTATACCCGAGGGCAATGAAACAGGCCAGACAACAGCTAGAACCCAAGTGGCAAAAGGCGCATTGCAAAACTGACCAAGCATGGGTGAAGCAACATTATCCTGCTTACTGCACAGGAGTGTGGATGTCAAAGAAGGACCACTTCTCTGCCTCCATTGCATCCCAAAGCAGCTGTCCAGTGGAGCTTTTTAGTATTATTATTATTATTATTATTATTATTATTTTCCAGGGCTTATTTATACTTTGTCCCCCTCAGTGTAGAGTGAACAGGGGGGGGGGCTTGTTTATACTGAGACTATGGAATCAAGTTTTAGACGCTTTGAAAGCCCATTGTGACCTTGAGCCAGTTGCTGCCTCTTGTCTACCTCACAGAGATGTTGTGGGATAAAATGAGGAGGAGAACAACCTCTTGAGCTCCTTGGAGAAAAAAAGATATAAATGCAGTAAATAAATAAACATTGCATTTCTCCCTAGGAGAGTTAGGTTGGTTTTCCACCCACATGATGGCAAATGCAATTTTTCTCCCCCAAACAAACAAACCTGGGGATGAGAGTGGGTTTCAGATTTCGATCCACTGCGCAACAACAACAAACATTTGCAATAAATAATCATGGGAAATGATTTGACTCATAGCAGAGAGAGAAAAACTCAACAAAGCAAAAGACTGGTGGTTTGGTCATGTAATTCACAAAAAGCAGCAAGAGCTTTATCAGAAGTAAGCGATTAATATAATATGAGAAGAGCTGTCCCATCTAGTCCAGCATCCTGTTCTCACAGTGGCAAACCAGAGCTAAGCATAAGAGCTCTCACTCCCCTCCTGCGGTTTCTAGCAGCTGGTATTCAGAAGCATAGTCATTGTGTCTAGAATTTGATAGCCTTCTCCATGAATTTTTCTAATCCTCTTTTAAAATCATCCAAGTTAGTTGTCATCATTGCGTCCTGTGGGAGCTAGTGAAAGAATGTCTGTCCATCCACCTCCTATCAAGCAGGAGGTCTTCTGAACAAGGACCACACACCTGTGCAAAATCTCACTTGACATCCCAAGCGGGAGAATTTCTCCTAGGGGTGGGATGGCACTTCATTTGCAACACAGCGAACCATGGCAAACTGGACAAATTCATATATGGAATCATACGATGATGAATTCTGGTAATGCCACCCCTTTGGTCAAGACTAGATAGTGTTAGGATCTCCTACACACCAGTAGGACCTTGGTAAAGACACACGCCCGACTGGCATGTTTTCTCCCTCCTGGTCGATCGTTTGGGAGCGTCAAAAGCTTTCTCCAGCCCAAACATCACAGCGACTGATGCCAACTGACATCAGCACACTCAGGGATCTGCAGAGTGTTCACAATTGTGTAAGACCTCAGCAACTAATCTACTTTATTTACATATACAATCGGAGTACTGCAACATGGCTCCCTCTCGCTCTAGCATCAGACAGCAAAGAGAAAGAACAAAGGACAATTGTCCCACTTCAGGAAACACAGTAACACAAACATCCTGTCTTCGTCACTTCCCACTGTGGAATGAAAACATATACCATCATGTGATAGACAACAATCCCATGACAGCAGACACGGGGAATAATAATAATAATAATAATAATAATAATTTATTATTTATACCCCGCCCATCTGGCTGGGTTTCCCCAGTCACTCTGGGCAGCTTCCAACAGAAGTATTAAAATGCAATAATTTATTAAACATTAAAAGCTTCCCTAAGCAGGGCTGCCTTCAGATCTCCTCTGTTGGAATGAATCTCTAACAGATAGCAAAGAGGCAAAAATCCAGTGGAGAATAATGTGTTGCCCCTCCAGCACAGTACATCAACAGAGCATGGGAAGTATAGTTTTCCATGTGCTAGTCTGTCCCTTGACCTAACTAAAGCATGTTCCAACAACGACAAAAACCTGGGATGCATAGAACAATGTATTCCAATGCCCTATGTAATATATTGTGCCTTCATGAACAGGCCTGTCTCACTCTCCAGGGGACAAAGGCCCTTCATTAGGCTTACTAAAATTAAGCCATGCAGAATTTCTGGGGCCTGGAACACAGTTCTCCAAAATTTACCAACCACAGCTCATAAAAGTCGCTGAGCTGTACAAAACACTTATGGCAACAGGCCACAGATAGAAATCCCAGTGCACAAACCATCCCATAAACATTGGACATAGGCTTTCTTCCCTCTCATGAATTTAAAGCATTAAAGATTGAAGAGAGGGGAATCAAACATCCAGGGCCAGCCCAAATGGTACCTCTCTTTGCCCCCATCCAAGTCTATGGTCCTAATCAGTTATACCCATTGAAATTAATGGACCTATATTGGTTGTGTTTGTTAACTTCAATAGATCTACTGCAGCCTTTCTCAATCTTGGGTCCCCAGATGATGTTGGACTACAACTCCTATCATCTATGACCACTGGTCCTGCTCGCTAGGGATGATGGGAGTTGTAGTCCAACAAAATCAGGGGACCCAAGGTTGAGAAAGGCTGATCTACTCTACTAGGATTAGCATTGACTATCACCCAGAGTACATAGTATCAGAGCCCAGCAAAGGTTTTCTGACACCTGAGGCAGAAGCACCCTAAATCAGGTGCTCAAGGTGGTTGCCCCTCTCTGTTGAACTGTAGAGCAGGCCAGGCAAATACCTAAGATTCATAGATGGATAGATTCCACTCTGAACCCTTCTCCTCAATTTCTTAATGAGCTTTTATTAACCAGCAGAAGGTCACAAAGCATTGCCTCCTTCATTGGAAGTAAAGATTTGCTCAATTACCTAATACCTTCAGAAGCATTTTTCCAGAAGAGTTCTGAATGAGAGTAAATGAATGGCCTGCTGCTGACATGCTATGCCAGGCATCCCCAAACTGCGGCCCTCCAGATGTTTTGGCCTACAACTCCCATGATCCCTAGCTAACAGGACCAGTGGTCAGGGATGATGGGAATTGTAGTCCAAAACATCTGGAGGGCCAAAGTTTGGGGATGCCTGTGCTATGCATTCTGCTGCTGCCCTCCGTCAACCTGTGCCACAACTTGATTTGAGCGAGGGCTGGTGCTCATTAGAACCCTGTTTTCAGCACCAGGCTTCGGTCCTCCTGTGTTTCAAGGCACTACAACATGCCCGGGGATCCTGCAGGCCTTCCATATGCAGCTGGACTACAACTCCCATCATCCTTGAACATTGTCTATGCTGGCTGAGGCTGATGGGGACTAGAGTCCAACAACAATGGGAGTCCCAACAGCTGACGGGAACTGGAGTCCGACATCAATGAGTTACAAGCAGGTCCCTGTTTTCGCTTGAGAAATGTTGAAGGTTATGCCCCAGCAAAGAATTCTTTCTTCACCCAGGCTCCTGATTTCAGACTGTTTGACGAGGAAGTCCTTTAGAAGCCAGTGGGGTTGGTTTAAATATTGCTTTTAGCATGTGAGTCCCTCTTTCTTCTTCTTTTTTCTGGGCACCATTCAGGGGGTTGTTGTTCCTTTTAAGTCACTTTCATCCCTCGCAGCCTCTCTCTCTCTCTCTTGCTCTGTGTAAGTTAGAAGGGGTTAAGCTTCTGATCCTCTAGCTAACCGCCTCATCCTGTTCTGTCGGCTAAGTGGCGCCGCAGATAGCGAGGGGGCTTCCAAAAACCCCTGAGACTTCACCATGTGAGCCAGCCAGAAAAGCCAGGGCTCCCCTCCCCAAAGGCTTTGTTGTTGTTGTCATCGCTGCTGCTGCAGGAAAACACACTTTGAAATCACAGTGCATATTCATCAAGAGCCCTTTCATCCTAAAACAGGGGTGTGTGTGTGTGTGTGTGTGTGTGTGTGTGTGTGTGTGCATTTGAAAAGTTGTACTGGAGGGAAGAGAAAGGAGAGGAAGAAAGAGAGGCAGGGAGCATGACGTGATGGGCAGTCTGGAGAACCCAGGGCCTAGAGTAAGGAGGAAACACAAAGGGAGCAGAACAGGGTGCTTTGCAACATGTGGGAAAGTGGCAGGGGTGTGTGCAATAAAAATGGGCAGGGAAGGGGAGGAAATGAAAAATCAAAAAGGACTGTGCAGCAAATGAAGAGCTGGAGGCAGCTTTTAAGTGAGTTGGAAGTGATATGTTAGAGGTTTTCATTGCCACTGATCTTCACACACACATACATACACACACACACACATTTTGCACCAGTGTTGTTTTGTAGGTTTTCCACACATTGCAAGCCCTTGCAAAGCCTGCCTAAGCAAAGGGTGGTGGTGGAATGAGCCTGCACTCAAGGGGCAGCAGCTGCTGTCTCATAATAACCCACCCTGGAGGGGGGAGGAAACGCTTGCCTGGTTCCAGCTGCAATCTACTCTGGCTAAAACTTAGTTGAATACCACCTTCTCTCTCTGCTCTCTCTGCTCTCTGCTCCATCTGTATCTGGAGAGGTCCTCCGCTGATGTGCCAAGGTAGTAATGGACTGGATGAGAGATAATATATTGAAACCAATTCTAAGTAAGCTGGAGGAGCTGTGGATGAGTGGTTTGGGTTCAGGGTTTGTCAAGGAAGCATGCTGTGAATGGGGTTGCACTCCCATTTACAGATCAGGTGGGTAGTTTATGGGTGTTCCTCCAACAACTGCTATCTCTGGAGATTCAAGTGATCACAGTGGGTAGAACGAGTTCCTATGCCCAACATCAGCTAGGGCACCAACCATGGCTCTTACTAGGATCAGTATAGCCTACTAATACTAATCCATGCTCTAGCAGCCTCCAAGGTCAGGTTGCTGTAATGCACTCTGCATGGAAATGTAGAGTTGGGAAGAGTTGGGAAGCTTTGAATAGTGCAAAATGCTGCAGCGTTCACATAACACCAATATTAAAATATCTGCATTGGCTGCTGGTTATCTTCCAGACAGGATTTATATAACACAAATTAATCCTTAAGCATTTGTGCTTAGGTACCTGTTTCTCTGCAGATGTGGCTAGACCACAATTCCTACCATCCCCCAGACCCTGAGTGTTTCCTCTGGGATGGGGGTGATGGGCACAGTAGTCCAACAATGTCTGGCGGGCACCCTGTTGACTAGTCCTGGGATAAGGAATTTGTGACATTGTGTGTACAGAAGCAGAAGAGCAGGGCCAATCGATTCCCACACTTCTGAGCCACTGAGAAGAGAGTTGTTCTGTTGCTCTTGTGAAGCGGCAAGATTCACACTGCCAAATAAATAAGATTTATGTTGTGCAGGGGGGCGGGCGGGGAGGCAGACTACATTATTTTAAAAAACAGGGAGCAGCATTTTTTGCTCTGTTTTAAACCTCGCAAGAATGCCAAAATGGCAGGGACTCCATTGATGCATTTTGTTTTCTCTCAGTTTCTCGTTGTCAAATCGCAAATTTTCGCTCATATGCACACATTTTTAAGCAGTCCCTCTAATATAATTCATATAATGTTATTTTTATTAATAGACACGTTCTTTTGTACACTTTCCCTTAAAATACAAATTTTGAACACACTACTTGGCCATGCATCGTGAAATTCAGAAAAGTGCAAATTTCGAAGAATATCTCCTTTTCAGTTCACCTATTAATTCTAGAAGGTTGTTTCTCATTAAAATGCAAACAGAATCAAATTTCTCCCCCATCCCTCTTTCACCAGCCACATTCAGCAATCTGCACCAACAAATTTTAAGGAACTCTTTTGCCTGAGATCACCCTAGTTTCTTATGCCTCTCATTCCTTGCCACTGTACCTTTTTTTCTGCCCTCCTCTGGAGGGATGGTTGGGGAGCAAAGGGGCAAAGCCACAAAGGACCTAGGAGATTTTTAGACTCTCCTATCCTTCTGGCAATCAGCATGCACCAGGGATGGGTGGGGTGGGAGAGGGGAAAGCCTTCACCCCCCCCAAATAAATGTAGCCATCAATTCCACCCAAGGTTTATTTCCCAGGTTAGCACAATACAAGGGGTCTCTGGGTGCCCCTGAAACCTAGCAGAACAAAACGCACTAAGACGTTAAGGGGCCATTTGTAACCAAATCCCACCACACCAGATACTGCTGGGATTAGGTCAGAAATATTTTCCCAGAATACCCTCACCGCCAAAAGAAAAAGGGGGGGAAATCCTTCCTACAGATGTTCAGCGTCCACACCACAGATGTTGTTCTTCTTACAAGACAAGCTTCCCTAGTCGTTTGTGCACTGCAATAGAAAAAGTTATCTTCCCCCTCTCAAATCTCTCTCTCTCTCTCTCCACACACACACACACACACACAGAGAGAGAGAGAGAGAGAGAGAGAGAGAGAGAGAGAGAGAGAGAGAGAGAGAGAGAGAGAGCGCAGTGGGTAAATTCAACCACTTTCTGAAATTAAGATTAAGCAGAGAAGGCAAGGGAGGGTTACAAATTAGGAACTTCGCTGAAAGGTGCATAAGCTGTTTCCCCATCCTTAGCATGTGATTTTCTTTTCTATCCTCATTTCTGCCTGCAGTTTTCTGCACAGCTCTCTACCCCCTGCCTCCTCCCACGTCGACATGTATCCTACAGAAGCATGTACAGTGTTAAGGGGCCATTTGTAACCAAACGCCACCACACACATCAAGATCACAGTTGAGGATCAACCCACCTAACCTCCAGATTGAGCTTTTGTACCAAGATCGGGCCATCTCCAACCATGCCAACAAATGCAAGGCACTTCTAAACTGTCCCTGTCCCATGGGAAGGAGGATACCCAAAATTTAGGTTTGCTCAACTGAAGTGGGTTAAAGGATTCTGCTGCTCTGCAACAGATCCACTCGAAAAAGGAAAAAGAACCAGACTCTTTGTGGCTTGGAAAGTGAAGGGGAAATGCATTGAAAAGTGTGGGTTGATTGATGGATGGAAGGAAGGAAGGAAGGAAGGAAGGAAGGAAGGAAGGAAGGAAGGAAGGAAGGAAGGAAGATATACCCACAGGCAAATCAAAACAACTACAGGGCATGAATTATGGTGCTGGAGGAGACTCTTGAGAGTCCCATGGACTGCAAGAAGATCAAACCCATCCATTCTTAAGGAAATCAGCCCTGAGTGCTCACTGGAAGGACAGATCCTGAAGCTGAGGCTCCAATACTTTGGCCACCTCATGAGAAGAGAAGACTCCCTAGAAAAAAACCCTGATGTTGGGAAAGATGGAGGGCACAAGGAGAAGGGGACGACAGAGGACGAGATGGTTGGACAGTGTTCTTGAAGCCACCAACATGAGTCTGACCAAACTACGGGAGGCAGTGGAAGACAGGAGTGCCTGGCGTGCTCTGGTCCATGGGGTCACGAAGAGTCGGACATGACTGAACGACTAAACAACAACAACAGTGCACATGCTCATTGATGTCTAACTGCCCCACAAACAAATCAGAACAAACGCTCAATAAAAGCTGGATACAATATAACCTCCATGTAAGCTTTGTGCAAGCAGATTAGGAGAAATGCTCAATAAATAGGGTGTGTGGAGAAACCCCACACTGGCAAATTCAGGTTGCACAGCTGAAGTTGTTTTGATGCTCTTGCTCAGCCCACCCACCCACTCAAAAATTGACTTGTTGCCATAAGGAAAGCACATCCAATACCCTTTTAAAATGTGGCTCTTCTTGGGGAGGGGTATTATTGGGTTATTGCTTTTATTTTTATTTTATATACTGTGATCTTTTTATGTCAACCACCCTGAGATCTCTGGGTATGTGGCAGTATATAAACTCAATCAACCAATCAAGCAGTGAATGAATGGGAAAGTGCACTGGGATGTGTGGGATAACATTTGCTTGGTACAACATAGGCCTCATCAGCACTAAACATTTAAAGCAGTATCATGCCACCTTAAACAGTCAGGGCTTTCCCTAGAGAATAGTGGGAGTTGTAGTTTGCTAAAGGTGCTGAGAGTTGTTAGGAGAGTTACAAATCCAAGAGTTCCCTGTGAAGAGGGATCGATTGTTAAACCAATCTGGGAACTGCACTGGAGGCTGGTCCATTTGGGGCCCTGCCCCACCAACCCCTCTGCTCTCAGTTTGCCTGCCTGCCTTACAATGCATCCGAGGGTTGGCACCACCTGTCAGTTTCCTTCTCCTCAATCTCAGGCTGCATTCACACAGCAGTTTATTCCACTTCCCTGACATTTCCCTAGCTGTTAATTTCAACATTATATGTCAGCTTCCACACAATGTAAAAGCCACTTTTAGAAAACTAACGAAATACGTTTGGCACTCATTTCTGTGTTATTTGATTCCATAAAAAATCTGTTTGCAGTCCCCTAAGCTGGAAAATCGAGCATGTAAAATGGTTGTAAATCAAAGATTATAGTGACAGTCCATGAAGTTGTTTGAAAAATTGGGTAAGAACTGCATCGTGCCAACCCAGGAGGAGTAAGTCTGAGATGGATGCACTGGTGTGCTATGAAAAAGGAGTGAACTGGTACTCTGTTGAACTCTTCTGCTTTCACATTGCATCTTCATTAGTCAATTTGTATGAAACGTCTAGCATGGAACGTATTATATGCCCATTCTTTCACACAACTTCATAGATTGTCAGTGTAATCTTCCATTTACAGTCCTGTTAACCCAGCATTGACTGGTGCCCATTGGAACCAGCAAGGCGGAATGCAGGGAGCTCAACATTGCTAGTTCGAGTCCCACGTTGGGCAAAAGGGGGTAGGATTAGATGACCCTCATGGTCACTTCAAACCCTATGATTCTATGAATATAATTTTTTTTTCTTCCCTATTAACAAATAGGGAGGGGTGGCTAACAACCCAGAGGACAGGATCACACTTCAGAATGACCTTAACAGATTAGACAACTGGGCCAAAGCAAACAAGATGAATTTTAACAAGGAGAAATGTAAAGTACTACACTTGGGCAAAAAAAATGAAAGGCACAAATACAGGATGGGAGACACCTGGCTTGAGAGCAGTACATGTGAGAAGGATCTAGGAGTTTTGGTTGACCACAAACTTGACATGAGTCAGCAGTGTGATGCAGCAGCTAAAAAAGCCAATGCAATTCTGGGCTGCATCAATAGGAGTATAGCATCTAGATCAAGGGAAGTAATAGTACCACTGTATTCTGCTCTGGTCAGACCTCACCTGGAGTATTTTGTCCAGTTCTGGGCACCACAGTTCAAGAAGGATACTGATAAGCTGGAACGTGTCCAGAAGAGGGCAACCAAAATGGTCAAAGGCCTGGAAACGATGCCTTATGAGGAACGGCTTAGGGAGCTGGGTATGTTTAGCCTGGAGAAGAGAAGGTTAAGGGGTGATATGATAGCCATGTTCAAATATATAAAAGGATGTCATATAGAGGAGGGAGAAAGGTTGTTTTCTGCTGCTCCAGAGAAGCGGACACGGAGCAACGGATTCAAACTACAAGAAAGAAAATTCCACCTAAACATTAGGAAGAACTTCCTGACAGTAAGAGCTGTTCGGCAGTGGAATTTGCTGCCAAGGAGTGTGGTGGAGTCTCCTTCTTTGGAGGTCTTTAAGCAGAGGCTTGACAGCCATCTGTCAGGAATGCTTTGATGGTGTTTCCTGCTTGGCAGGGGGTTGGACTGGATGGCCCTTGTGGTCTCTTCCAACTCTATGATTCTATGATTCTATGATTCTATGAAATAGAGCCAGAAGCAGTGGCAGGCAGAGCCAGCTCATTCTAGCTTCATTCCCATCCTCTGCTGAGGAGCAACACAGAGACTGGAGGTGTTCAGAAGGACTCCCGAAGGAGTCTCAAAGCGGCTAACAATCTCCTTTCCCCTCCTCCCCACAACAGACACCCTGTGAGGTGGGTGGGGCTGAGAGACTTCAGAGAAGTGTGACTAGCCCAAGGTCACCCAGCAGCTGCATGTGGAGGAGCGGAGACGCGAACCCGGCTCCCCAGATTACGAGTCTACCACTCTTAACCACTACACCAGCGACACCCCTTGGATGGATTGTAAGTAAGGCAGGCAAGTGGGGGTCAGCTGAAAGCAGATTGGGGTTGGCACCCCCATTTGCTCAGATGGCCCAACCTCCACTGGCAGGAGATCCAGGGTCCAGTGGCAGAGGAAGCTGCTCAGGCACCCGGAGCGGCACCCGGGGGCATGCACCCGGGGGCATGCACCCGGGGGCATGCACCCGGGGGTGCTACGTAGCGGTTTGCTGGCGGTGCCACTCCAGTGCCATACGGGGATGGTGCTGGGATCCTCTGCTCGCGGCTGCACATATGTACATCACAGCTGTATGTATGGCGCTGGAGCAGCGCCGCTCGGCTTGGGAGTTGCAGGGGGGGCACCGAGTGTCACACCCCTCCAGGGTGGCACCCGGGGCGGACCGCCACCAATGCACCCCCTTGCTACGCCAGTGCCAAGGTCCTGTGCAAGAGGCCTGAGTTTCATGACAGAAGTTTACAAAATTATGTATGGCATAGAGAAAGCGGATAGGAAACCATTTTTCTCCCTCTCTCATAAAACCACAGACATCCAATGAAGCTGAATGTTGGAGGATTCAGGACAGATAAAAGAAAGTACCATATTTTTCCATGTATAAGATGCCCCCATGTATAAGATGCCCCCTACTTTTGGGAACCCCAAATTTAGAAAATGGGCATATGCACTATCCATGTATAAGACACCCCCGTATTTTTAACCTTATTTTAAAGTAAACAAAAAAAAAAACCTAGTCTTATAAATGGGAAAAGTATGGTACTTCTTTACACTGTGAAACTTGTTCCCAGAGGAGGTAGTGATGGCCACCAACTTGGATGGCTTTAAAAGAGGATTGGACAGATTCACGGAGAAGAAGGTGCTCCAGGAATACTAGCCATCAGGGCTATGCTCTGTGCCTGCATTCAGAGGCTGTAATGCTTCCGAATGCCAATTGCTGGAAACACCCCCAAGAGGAAAGTACACATGTCCTGCTTGCGGGGGGAAAGCCCGGGTGTGTGTGTCCCAGAGCACAGGTCCCTGTATCCGGCACCCTGCTTCCTACAGTAGCCTAAGCTCACAAGCAGAACACAAAAAAACCCATCCATCTCACAATGTTTCTCCCCGGCAGCTGGTATTCACTGGCATAATGCCTCTGAAACTGGAGGGTGGCTATTAGGATGTGCACATTTCCGCCCCCTCCCCCACCGCTCTATTTTTTGCTCTGAGAGTTGGCTCTGCCCCTGTCCTCCATGCTTATGATTTCTAATTTAACTAGGAGCATTTCTAAAATTAATTCTGGGATTGGAGAATGTAGAATGTGCTGTACACTTGTCTCTGGATTCCTGCAATGCACCCAGTGCTTTCCTTGCATTTGATGCAAGAAACAGCAATTAGTGCAGAATGCTGCAGCACGATTGCTAACAGGAGCAAGACCCTGTTAGCATATAGCACCTCTGCTCAGAGATCTGAACTGGCTGCCAATTTGTTCCTGGGCCAAATTCAAGGTGTTGCTATAAAGCCCTCAACAGTTTGGGACCAGTCTACTTGAAGTACTGCCTTACCCCATATGGACCCACTCAAGCACTTTGATCTGCAGAATTGGCACTTTTACAAGTGCCACATAATGTCTGCGCCACACTTGCAAGGAATCAGTCCTTTAGTGGGGCAGCACCTACTCTCCAGAAACCCTTTGCCTATTGAGATTATGCAGGTCCCTTTGTTGTATTTCTTTCAACGCCTGCTGAAAACATTTTTTGTTTAAGCAAGCCTGTGAAGATATGTGGCTTTCTTATGCATGTACATTTTTAAATTGCTGATTTAATCTTGATACCTTGTATGTCTACTCGTTTTTTAATGTTTGATTTTATCAGTAGAGGTTTCTGCTGATTAAGCGGTACATGCATTGTGTTAAGTGAGTCAATAAATCTCACCTACCCCACTGCTCTCCATGTTACTGTGATGGCCACCAAACCGGATGGCTTTGAAAGAGGATAAGGCAAATTCATGGAGCACAAGGCTATCAACAGCTACTAATCATGATGGTTATGCTCTACGTCAGGCATCCCCAAACTTCGGCCCTCCAGATGTTTTGGACTACAATTCCCATCTTCCCCGACCACTGGTCCTGTTAGCTAGGGATCATGGGAGTTGTAGGCCAAAACATCTGGAGGGCCACAGTTTGGGGATGCCTGCTCTACGTCCATTGACAGAAGCAGCAATGCCTCTGAATTCCAGTGGCTGGAATGATCGCAAGTGGGTGGAATGCTGTTGTGCACATGCCCAGCTTCCCGGCTTCCCATAAGGCACCTGGTTGGCCACTGTGAGAACAGCATATTGGGCTAGAGGAGCCATAGTGTAATATGGCAGGGGTCTTCTTATGTATGTGCACATTGGGCATGTTCCCGAAACCATGCAAATAAATAAATAATTTTTGATACGGTTGTGCAGTGGTAACCTTGAGTTACAAACGCCTCAGGTTACAAACGCTTCAGGTTACAAACTCCACTAACCTGGAAGAGTTACCTCGAGTTGAGAACTTTGCCCCAGGATGAGAACGGAAATCGTGTGCTGGCGGTGCAGCGACAGCAAGAGGCCCCATTAGTGAAAGCACGCCTCTAGTTAAGAACAGTTTCAGGTTAAGGATGGACCTCCGGAACTAATTAAGTTCATAACTAGAGGTACCACTGTATATTTAATTGCACCAAGATTCTTGTCTAATAATAATAATAAATCATTTATTTATACCCTGCCCATCTGGCTGGGTTTCCCCAGCCACTCTGGGTGTCTTCCAACAGAAGTACAGTGGTACCTCTACTTACGAATAACTCTACTTACGAATGTTTCTACTTACGAATAACTCTACTTACGAATGGAGCTCCGTCCGCCATCTTGGATGCGGTTTAGATAGGATTTTTTCTACTTACGAATTTTTAGATAGGATTTTTTCTACTTACGATTTTTTTCTCCCAATGCATTCCTATGGGATTCGGCTTACAAATTTTTTCTACTTACAAATGTGCGTTTGGAACGCATTAAATTCGTAAGTAGAGGTACCACTGTATTAAAATACAATAATCTATTAAACATTAAAAGTTTCCCTAATGCTTCCCTAATGCTTGAACGATATGTGCATGCACTCCTGCCCATGAATAAAATACCACATGAAAAAGAATCTTGATACAACCAGTCGTACAATCGCATCAGGATGGTTCTTGTGTCATATGTTCTTCAGCAGGGCCGGACCAAGACATTTAGGCACCTGAGGTGAACCATGAAACGGAACCCCCACCTCCGCAACAGGGAAGGAGGGGTGAGTGAAGCTCCAAAGCAGTAACAAAGGAGCAATAAAGATCTACATCTGAATCTGATGCCCAAGTGGTTCCTGCCACAGGTGGCCTGGCCCTGTTTTTCAGTACATGCAAACTATGTATGCAAGCCTACTTAGAAGCCCGTTTTTTAATTAAGTGGCATATAGACCAATCAGCGATGTGCATTAGTAAAACATGCACAATGGCATCAAGGGCCAATTTCTTCCCCCCTTGAGTGCTTTATCGGTGCATGCACACACATTAATACAGAACTGGGGGGGAAAGAAACAGATGAATGGAAGGAATTGAAAGCCACACCAAAATGTTCACACATTGCAAAAGAATGCATTGGAAAATTTGAAAATAAAACATGGAATTATGGTGAAATCCTAATGTGGCTGGTTTCCACTTCAAAAACAAGGGAAGCCTATTAGGCCACAGGGAAATTTAGATGGGAAGCATTTTATGGGAAACACCCATGATCTGTAGAGCCACCACAGCTAATAGCTATTGGATTTCTCCTGTGTGTACTTCCTGGGGAGTAAGTCCTATTGAGCAATGGGGCCTATGTCTGCGTAGCTTGCACTGCACAAGAGCTGCATACAAGGCTGGTAATAGTCATAAGACAGAAGCAGACACAGAGCAATGGATTCAAACTACAAGAAAGAAGATTCCACCTAAACATTAGGAAGAACTTCCTGACAGTAAGAGCTGTTCGACAGTGGAATTTGCTGCCAAGGAATGTGGTGGAGTCTCCTTCTTTGGAGGTCTTTAAGCAGAGGCTTGACAGCCATCTGTCAGGAATGCTTTGATGGTGTTTCCTGCTTGGCAGGGGGTTGGACTGGATGGCCCTTGTGGTCTCTTCCAACTCTATGATTCTATGATATGCTGGGAGGTGCATGAGGTTACTCAATGTACAGTAGAACTTTTCCCCAAGCTAACAAATTCCTTCCAAGGATGCGGGTCATCATTCCAACACATGGGCTCTTCTATTTGGTTTAGGCACTTTAACAGTTCATCCACGAAGACTGGTCCATTAGGACCCTGTGAAGCACTGCCCTACCAACCCCCCCCCGACTGCCCCCAGCCCCCTCCTGCCTGCCTTCCTGTTTGCAACCAGTCCAGAGTGTGGCACTGGCTGTCCACTTCTTCCTGCTGCTTAGCCTCAGTGTTGCCATTATAGAACTCAGTAAGGAGGAGAAATGGGGCAAAACTAGCATTAGGTGGCTCTGCCTGTCGTTGGCTCTGGCACTACATACTGTTGGCCTCCCGGCCTCCTGCCCCACCAATGGGCACCAGCCACTACAGGCACAAGTGATAACCCTGTAGCCAAACAGGTGGTAAGCTCCCATCTGCCCCAGCCAGGGATGATGGGACCTGCAGATCAGCAACATGGGGATAGCCATTGGTTCTCCTTCCACTGTTCTGCTGCAAGAGGGAAATTGCAAACTGAAGAATCCACTTGCAGAATGAGACGGACATGGAGCACATGCTTCCTCAGAAGTCAGTCTCCCTGTGGAGCTTCTCTTAGGAAAGTGTTTATAGGGTTGCAGCCCAACTGACTCCAATAGAAAGCACAACAGAGAGGGATAAAGAGTGCTGGAGATCTATCAGAACATCACCCTTGTTTTCCCAAAGTGGTGGGACAATGATGGCCCTTGGCTCCTCAAGTCCCACCAGGTGGATCCAGCATGGCCAGTGGTCAGGGATGATGGAAGTTGTGGTCCGACAACATCTGCAGGGCTCCATGTTGACTAACTCTATTCTAAACCATGCCTCATCATTCTCTATCAACTTTTCACAGATACTATGGCAGGCATCCCCAAACTTCGGCCCTCCAGATGTTTTGGACTACAATTCCCATCATCCCTGACCACTGGTCCTGTTAGCTGGGGATCATGGGAGTTGTAGGCCAAAACATCTGGAGGGCCGCAGTTTGGGGATGCCTGTACTATGGCATTTAAATGATGATAAATTGAGGGTCTAACACTTATCTGAGGCCTAAATATACCACACAGCTTGTTTAGCATTAATAGATTTCTTTGGATTTCATACCAGCTGGGATCTCTGTCTGATGCACAGGGTTTATATAAGACGCAACCCGCTGGGACATTTTCTCAAAGATCTGTAGAATATAGTGGAAGTATTTCTTCAAAGACAGAGTTTATTGCTAAAAATGTTTTGATCAGTCATGGTTGATATGTACACTGATATGTTGAAAAAGGAATATTCAAGTAAACATTTTCAATATTTTCTGGCATAATCTCCAGCTCCCCGCCCCCAACACCTCCTATACACAAACATTAAAAAATAAATAAACTGTACACAAGAAATTTCTTTTTAACATCTCTACATTACTATATGTATTCCAAAACAAAACAATCCATCACTCTTTCATAACTTCATACAATTTTTTTTTAAAAAAATCTCCTTAATCAATATACATATTTTTTTTAAAACCTAGACAACTTTGAATATTAGTCTGAAGATCAGTGACAAGTTCAGAAGATAACAAACAAACAAAAATATACAGGAAACGGAAATTAAACACCTTCCCAAGGGGTTTGTGGGGGAAGGACGGATATCATAAACCGTCTTTCTGGGGAAAATATCTCCCTTCCCTTATGCTGAAGGAAAGTGTTCCATTTTGAAAGGGTTGGGCTCAACATGTGGTCCTGTATCATCACCATTTTATTATTATTAATAATAATAATTATAATAATTAACAACAACAATAATTATAATTATAATAAAAATAACCAGAAAAACACAGCGGATCTTTCCCCCCTTTTAAATTCTCTATATTTACAAAGGATGGTAATTTTCCTCTTGTTAGAATGCTATATATATATATGTATAAAAATAAACATCTTATTGTAGTGCTTAGCTTTTCTTGGGCCTGCACTGCAGTTCCTTTCAGGTTTTGCTTTTCCCATTTCAAATAAAATAAAATAATTAAAAAAAGAAATACAGTGCAAGGGGTTGCTGGGACAGGGTGGGGCAGGACTGAGAAATGAATAAGCAAGGTCTCGTGTGTCAAAAGTTTCTATGTCCCCTTATCTTGGGAGCACAAGGTCCACTAGGAGACAACCGAGTTCTTCATTCAATCGTAAAAAAATAAAATGAAAACAATCCCTAATCAAAGTTGCAAGATTACGGACACCTGTCATATCCATCAGCAATCTGATTGGAGGTTCTCAGGATGCCAAGGCCTCTTGGACAAGTCCCCCATGTGAGATTTCCAGAACAGTGTCTAGGGACTGGGGTTGTTCTGAAAGGCAGTTCATCCACATACCCACACACTTTACACACACACACAAGCAATGAGGTCTCTTAGATCCAGCAGGACACCCCAAAGCTGAGGCTAGCAGGAGCATTTGCATTCTGAAATCACAGGGTACTGGACAGGGATCCAGGTGCAATATTTCTGCCTCGACCACCCTTGGCAGTACCATCTCAGGAAGGTCTTGGTGACTGACTTGACTGGCTTACAGTACATGCCCTCGGGGAAGGAGCAGGACTTCTCCGCAAAGCAGTTCCCTTCCTTGATGTAGCGAGGCCAGAACCTCAGTCCCAGATCCTTCCAGGTGTACAGCACTGGGCAATAGGTGTATGCCCAAAGCCACTGCAGAAACTTCCGACGGGCTTTCTTGCCCATCTTGAGCCTGGTCCCATAGGGAGTCTCACCCAGGTCCAGCTTCTTCAGCTCATTGGGCAGCGGGCCAAGGCCTTTGAACCGGTGCAGGGCATCCGAAGCAGATAGGTTGTTGCCCTGGGCTGGGGCTGCCACGGACATGAAACTGGGGTCAAAGTTGCTGCCCAGCTTCTTCCTCAAAGTCCGCTCATCCAGGTCTTGCTCCTTGGGGTCATACTCCGGGTCAGGATGCTCGATGATGTCCTTGACGGGCAGGTTGTCGCTGGGGGAGGGCCGGAGCCGCAGGTAGGGTTGGCAGGAGCCCGGCTGGAGCAGCAATGCTAAGCAAGAGCAGAGCAGGAGAGCTTGGGGGGCCGTCATGCTCTCCTCAGCCCAGCCCAGCCCAGTCCGAGGGCGCAATGCAAGACAGGGGGTCCCCACCACCAGCCCCAGAGAGCACCCAGGCACTACCGTCGACTTGCTTCTTCCTTGCCTGCCCCCTTTCGCCGATTGTTAATACTCCACGGCCCCACTTGCCAAGTCCAAGGGGTTCATAAATAGGCTGAGACAAAGTCCAGCAAGGCCTCTGGCTTTAAATAGATCGCCAAGGGGTTAGATGACAGACGCATGTAAGGTCCCCCTTGGCACTCCCTCCCTGCTACTAATCAAGCATGGTGAGCGGGGAGAGAGAAAATGGGGTGGCAGGGAAAGGAGAATCGGGGTGGGCGGAAAGCGGCCGCCCCCTCCTTGCGAACAGCCTCCCCAAAGGGCAACCCAATTCTTTCTGGCTCTTGGCCGTTCCAAACCCCCCCCCCCCTGCTTCGGCTTCTCCTTCTCTCCTCTCTCTCTCCAAAAAATTCACAGAGGACCGGCCTCCATCCCCATGGTGACAGCTGGACTTAGACCCACGACAACATGTCTAGACGGTATGACAGGGTTTGGCGTGAGACTGGAGCCCAGGAATAAAACCCTCTTTTATAGATGGGGAACTGTGGAAAAGGGGTGGGGGGGGAGAGCGGGCGTAGCAAAGGGGTGGGAGGTGGAGGTGGGGGCTGGAGGAGAGGGTTGTTACAAAAAGAGTCACAAGAAAATGGGGCCAATTTTTTGGTGGGGTGGGGGGCTTCCCACTTTTTCCTGTTCTCCCCCGCCCTTGTTGCGGTTTTTGTTATTATTATCTCCTCAAACAGCCGCAGATCCCCAAGGAAACTGCCAAATGGCCCCAGGAGAACTTTTCTTCATTTTCGACGTCTTTTCTTTGAGAAGGTGCAGCGTGTCCAAGCGCAGTGGGGGGAGCGGGGATCTTGCTAGACCGCGGAGGGCAGAGAGCAAAAACTTTCCGCGCTCCCTTAGGAGGATCCAGCTGCTCCCGAACCTATCTCCGAGGTCATCCTCCGCGCCACTCCAAACCGCAGGACCCAATAAAATCCCAGCCGCGGGTGGGGGCGAAACACGAGCGACTTGCCCAAAGGACGAAACTCAAAAAGCCTCCGAGGAGATCGCCACGACGATGCAACTCCGATGGGCTGCGAGTCCGGGAGTCGGGAGAGCGCGAGGATCGGAAAGAGTTGCCTCGCCTTGGCGGGGGTTGGGGTTTGTTTTTAAACCCAGCCAATTGTCAAAAGTCAAACGCGTCGCCCCGCCGTCGCCAGCCTGATCTCTTTCTCCAGGAGCTTCTGGATCCCGGGAGTTGCGGGGGGGGGGGCTGCGAGGGGCGGAGAAGCCGCCTGGCTGGGTGCGCGCGGGGTGCTCGCCTCCTTCTCGCCGCCGCCTCGCAACGTGCTCTTCTGCGGGAAGAAGGGAGCTAGCGAGCGAGCGAGGTTTCGCTGCAGCAGCCTCGGTTCGCCCCGTCTCCAAGGCTCAGCTCGGGAGGAATGCCTAGATCCTCTTGCTGCTGCTGCTGAATCTGGTGCGGCGGCGGCGGCGCGCGGCGGCGGCGCCTGGCTGCCTCCTCGTGGGGCGCCGGAAAGGCGGCGAAGTCCTTCCTTTTCTCCCTGCCCTCCCGGGGCGGCTGGCTCGCTTCTCCGGCGGAGCGCCTGGTCGCCGTGCGCCTCTCGTGCGCTCCTGCCCGCTCTCTTCCTCGCCCAAGCGCCTCTTTCGCCCTCGCTCGCTCGCCTCTGCTCCCCGCTCTGCCTCGCGCCCAATGGCTCCGCTGCCCAGCCACCGCGCGACTGCTGCGCTCGCCTCGCTCAATCCCAAATTAAATATCCCCCCTCGGATGGAGCCAAGTGTCAACGGGAACGGCCCACCTCTGTCACTTTCACCACGTTGCCTGATTGACAGCTCCCGCTCGCTCCCTCCCCTCCCCTCCGCCGGCCCTAAATTGAAGCGCGCGCGGGACCCGCTGCTGGGTCCTAAAGAAGCACCATGTTCACCGGCGCCCTGCCTTGGGGGCTCCCTGGCTCCTTCTCTCTTTCAGGCTTGCAAGCAAGCACACAATGGCAAGGAAGCTTGCTTGTGCGGTGAGAGAGCGGGGGAGATTGGTTTCCCTGCGAAAAGTATTACTAATGAAGATTATTATTCTTGTTGTTCTTGTTAACATAGAAAGCTGAGCTGCCTTATACTGAGTCAGACCATTGGCCCATTTGGCTCAGTGTTGTCGACACTGGGTGGGAGCGGCTCTCCAGGGTTTCAGGCAGGAGTCTCCCCCAGCCAGACGTGCAAATTATGGGGATTAAGCTAGGAGCCCTTTCCCTTCTTAATATTTATATTATATCACTCCAATGTTGTTGAGGTACCGATTTCGGATTCTACACGCATTTCCCTCTGAGCAGACTGTAGGGTCGCGTTGTTATTGTGGCTCGAGCGCTGGTGGACAACCCCAGTGGGCAGACCCCAGTGTGTGTACAGACAAAGACAGATCATAGCGCACAAACACACGCAGAGGTATGGGGGCGGCGGCGTGAAATGCAAGATGTACAGCCTGTGACATGTCTGCTCTGCGTAAAGTTCAAGCGTTTTATTTTGCTTTAAAGAGACTAAGCCGGCTACCCCCTGGAATTTACAAAAAGCACTTGTCTCGCATTTGATGTTCCAGCCAACCTTTGAGATAATAATGGACCGGATTCCGGTGGAGCACTCCCAACTGTCAGGATGCAGGCGGGGTTGGGGGAAGAGTGTAGTAGAAGCGAGTTTTAGTTCTTTGCACGCGTCTGCCGTGTGCCTTTGCTTTTCCTTTCTCTACAGCCCTCTCAGTGTATCCTCCTCCGGTTCTTCTCCGCTTCTTCACAATAGAGAAGGGAAGAGGCTTGGTGTTTTATTTTCTCTCTACTCTCCAATCCTAGACTAGGAAGGAGACTATTTGTGGCAGAATTCAAGGCACTCTGCACATGCCCTGTCTCCATATAACATGCCCCCAAAGCTGAGCCCTGCCCGGCACATTTCCTGGCAATAAGAAGCACTGATATTACCATCACAGGGGGAGGAGGAATTTACTTACCGTATTTACTTAGAAAGACTGATAAACTGCTTAAGCAGTTACCGGTACACATAATCAAAAATGTAGATAACCCACAGCTAGACTCCACAGAATAATAATGATTAAAACAGATAAAATCAGTAAAAGAAAAGCTTTAAAAATGAGTATGAATGCAGGTAGCTAAAATGACATTGTATACGTTGTGGCAGAAGTGACTTCTGGAAGGCATCTGAAGTGGGAAATTTTGGCTCTGTGTGTTGCTCACACCACATACAACAAGCAATTACTTTTGTGGCTTTTTGGTGAGGCAACAGCCTTTAATTTGCAAGATTTGATTTCCATTAAACGTTTAAATTATGCTTTGGATTTCATGTTCACAAGCTTGTGTGTCAGAATACTGCTTGTACCATTGGTTGCTTTACCTTGATGTCTCATCACCGTCAAGAGCACTGAAGTGTTATTTAATAATAATAATAATAATAATTAATAAGTATTATTCTCTAGTTTATAAGTCACTTGCTACTTAAATAGTTCCTTGAGTGACTCACAAAATTTTAAAAACATACAGCGTAACATGAAAATGAAAAGGAACAATGCATCACAATAAAAAAAACGCTACAAAAATCCACAGAACAGATTCTGAAACAGCTGCGAAAGAACCTTTGCCAGCAAAATATTTTGCCTTTGCTTTCTAAACAGTGTTCTTTTTTATTTTTTGATGGTTGAATCAATGCTTTAAATTGTGTATACTTTATCTTTTAATTCTTGTAAGCTACGTGTGGTGAAAAGCAGGGTATAATTTAATAATAATAATAATAATAATAATAATAATAATAATAATAATAATAATAATAATAATAATAATATCCAGCAGATCAGACTCATTCCTTTTTCAGCCCACCAACACCCAGTTCTTTTGCCCAACAAAGGAGCCCCACCAGGCCACCCTACCAGGAGGCCCAGTGTTCTATCTTCTGTGATGCTGGGACCCTGAAATCTCCCTGCTTTACCACCTTTTACTAAATTTGAGAAGTGGTGCAATTTTTAATGTTGCATTTAGTTTCACTGCAGTTTCACTCAGATACTCAGAACTAATTTCCACCGGCAGCAAAGGATTCGAAGTCATGTGTTTAGGATCAGGATTAAATGAAATGAAATAGGATGACTTGACCGTCTTGAAATCTGGGCACAGAGAAGGCTCAGTCCGGTGCATTTGAGCGTACTCCACACTAAGTCTTGGGGGAGTCCCATGGACTTTGCTCTTCCCCCCTCAGCCTCGAATGGGGGTCATTTTTATAAGCGCATTTCCTAGTCTAGGTTCAGCTCCTGCCTCCATCGAAGCTTGTGGGCAGCAAAAGGGTTAATGGGGGTGTGAAGGAGATGGAGAAAACCCAGAGGCAGCAGAGATGAGAAACTCAGCACAAGCTGCTGGCCGACCGCTGGGCGCTGCTGTAGGCACTTGTTTAGAAAAACCAGGAGGGGGAAAAGATGCCTGCGGTCTCGGCTCTCCCGTTTTTTTGTAACAGGGCCAGCTCTGCTAAGAGACAACCTCGTGGGCTGCCCCGACTAGGATACTTTTCAGCTTCCTCCGCACCATAGCTGCCAAGTTCTCCCTTTTTTTAAGGGAAATTCCCTTATGCTGAATAGGCTTCCTCACGAGAAAGGGGAAAACTTGGCAGCTATGCTCCACACCAAGGATGAGGAAGCAGTGGCCCTACGAATATTGCGCGGCTCCCCAGCTCCCATCCGCTCCAGCCAGCATAGCCAATGGCCAGGGATGATTGTAGTTCTGCAACATGTGGAGGGCCACTGCTTGGTACAGCAATAAAACTGCTAGCACATTTGCAAAGCTAAGCAGGGTCCGGTATGGTTCCAAATTGGATGGGAAACCACATGTTGAAACTCCTGCATTTCAGGGGGTTGGACTAGATGACCATCCAATTCTCCACCTCTGTGCTGCTGCAACATAGGAGATGTGGACTTGGGAGTCCACTTGCCTCATGCCCATATGGTACATGTTTCCTCAGTAGTAAGTCAAGGGGCCGTACTCTCAGGAAAGTGTTTATAGGACTGCAGCCCGTGGAAGCAGGCTCCCATTGGGACTACAGTACTAGGAGAGAAGGGTCAGTAGGTGGAGCCAGAGCCACTGACAGGCCAGAGCCAACTAATTCTAGTTTTGTCTCCATCCTCCTCCTCATAGCTGTCAACTTTCAGATTTGAAAATAAGGGATCAGCAGCCTCACCTGTCCCGGGGACAGTCTATGGCAGGCACCCCCAAACTGCAGTCCTCCAGATGTTTTGGCCTACAACTCCCATGATTCTTAGCTAACAGGACCAGTGGTCTGGGATGATGGGAATTGTAGTCCAAAACATCTGGAGGGCCGAAGTTTGGGGATGCCTGGTCTACGGTATATCTAACAATCCAGGATAGCAGCAGGAAAGGGCACTGGAATAAGGGGATTTCAGGAAGGTTGACAGCTGTGGCTTGGAATAAGGGAGTTTCCCGCAAAAAAAGGGGAGGGTTGACAGCTATGCTCCTGCTGCTGCTGCCTGCCCTGAGTTCTACAAAGGCTGCTGGTGCTTTGCCACAGTATCGCTGCTGTTGTACAAAAGGATCATTATAAAGCATATAAACCATACATTTAAAGTGCAGCCCTTGCAAGAATCCTAGGAACTGCAGTGCTTGGAATTGTAGTTGAGGAGTGAACTACAGTTCCCAGGATTATTTTGGGTTGTGTGTGTGCTTTAAATGTCTAGTGTGCATGCAGCCTATGCCCAGTCTTCTTTACTGAGCATTCTGTCTTGTTTGTGGGGATGTTATGCCACAATAAGCATTCATTCAGATTTGCTTGCACAGTGCCAATACATCTTCCTGCAACCAGTTGCTTATCCCACACATTTAAGAGCATTTCCCTGCCATTTTCCTAATAACAAAAAGGACGTTGTGGATTGGTTGCACCAGAATGTGCTGCAAATGTATGGTGTGTACTCAGGAGTTTAGTAATAACCTGGGTTGTTCTTTAAAAATTGGGGGGGGGGGTTGAGGAGGCAGAAAGTAAACATTTGAAAGTCTTTGGACTGTTGGCAAATTCTGTTAACTTGTGCCATTAATTTGTTCAGAAGTCAACATCCTCTCTGGGGTCAGCTGCTATATCTGCTTGCATGGTATGGTTCAGCTCTGGAAACTGAGAGAGCACAATAGAGTAAGAACCCTGGTGCAACAGAATTAGGATCCATCTCTAGCCCAGTATCCTGTTTCCAGCAAGCTAGATGCCTCTGGGAATGTCACAAGCATTTTATATTTGCAAATGGGACCTGCAACAAAGTGTGGCAGTGTGGAGTGCTCTTGTTCAATGTCTGCCAGCCCTGTCCTGTTCTATCCTCCTCCACCACCACCCCCAAAATACCATCCAGTTTTCCATGGCCACTTGACCACGCTCAGTCTTCACTGGGCTGGGGCTTTTGTGGGGAGGGGGAAGACCTTAAAGGGTTTGTTTCTAGTTTTTTTTGGGGGGGGGGTTAGTTTTGTAAATCATAGGGATCTCCAACCCTTCTGACACCTACTTCTTATGCACAAAGGCTGCTATTTTTGCTATGTCTGGATCCACACTCAAATTAGTTGACTATTATCTGGAATGTTGCCTGGATACAGGGATACGGGGATAGTTCACCTAGCTGTCATAGCTAAGAACTGTTGACAGATCTCTCCTCCTTGAATTGTGTTCTCAACACGTGTAAATTAGTGGGCTGCTGTTCTATAAATATCTGAGGTTCATGGATGCCTTCATGACAGACTCCAATCCTGGCATACCCCAGGGGCACTGGGAAAGTCTAGAAACCTTGCCCCAAATCCAATTTGTGTCTAGACTGGCAAAGGTTTCCTGGTGATATAGGAGGGGCCCTCTGCACGCGCTAAGAGTGGTTTTCTTCTTTTTATTGCATTCCAGGGCTGAGCTCTGGAATTCAAAATTTGTTCCTGGGCTCAGCCAGTTCTTCTGACTTCAAATTAAACCTACTTCTGCTGGGTGTAGAACAGCCACAGTGCCAAATTTCAGAATTGTGTGTGTTGGACAGTGAATTGCAATTCAGCACTTGTGCCAAACCTATTTAGAATCTGGCTCATGCTACTTTGAGCATCAACCCAGATTGTAAATGGACTCAATTCTACACCACTACCCTTTCTCCAAATATTTCAAGGTGAGAGTCAGTGCAAAGGGGTTTTGCAGAGACATAGACCTCAAGTTTATCATTTGGACGCTGCCATGCACACCAGCATCCAATTCACACCAGGGCGGACAGGACATTCTCATTCTTCCCAGGGCCAATGCACACTGCTGTAAGCATGCACAACAGAGACAACTGACATTAAGAAACATGGGAAATGTGGAAGTCAAGCCAAGGCCAGCTCACCTATCCCAACAGAATACAGCAGTGAGAATGCTGAGTGGAACCTGGCATATCAAAGACATTTCATTAGTTTTGAAACAATTACACTGGATGCCCACCCAGTCCTGGATATGATTCAAATTTATAGGTGCATACCTTTAAATCCCCAAATGTCTAACAGCCCAGGTATACTTATCTGACATGGTCTTGCCTGGCTACTGAAATCATTCTCAAAGGCTCCTCTCCGAGTCCCTACATTTTCAGGGGTGAGTGGGAAAAATTGGGCTACCTAGCCCATTTCAATGTGTTATCGTTAGCACATGAAGTCCTAAGAAGTACCTAAAGAAGTGACTTCTGCAACAGAAACCATTTTGGGGCACATGATTAACAAGGGAGGCCCTGTAGGTGCCGCCACCTCTGGCTACTGCCTGGTTGGTGATGATTCGTGACATGGGCTTCTTGGTGGTGGTTCCCCATTTGCGGAATGCTCTCCCTGGCGAGGTGTGTCTTTCCCCCTCATTATTGGTGAGGGGGATTTGATGGCTTGATAGATGCTTACTATGGCACTCTTGACATAAGCAACTGTGCTTGCTTGACATTTATTTTAATTAGATGTTTTTAATTGTTTTAAAATATGTTTTTATTTTATTTTAAATTACTTTTCTTACTTCCTTTTTTACAATTTGCCTTTTGCCACCCTGGTCTCCTTTGGAAAGAAGGGCTGGGTAGAAATGTAATCAATCAATCAATCTGTTGCTATTGAGTCCCAGCTATGGAGCACTCTCCCCAAAGAGGCAAACCTGGAAGGGGAGCACCATCCATGCAATGGACAAGTTGTGGGAATGGAAGGTGCAAAAAATGAGAGGCGCAGGAGATGTGTTGAAGAATTTGTACAACAGAATGGGAGGGTGGGAGAGCAGCATGGGTTGGAGTGGACAAGAGTCGGTGTGGGATGAAAGATCCATTGGTTTTTAGTTGATGGATGGATTAAAAAGGTCTGAAGGGAGGGGCTTCGGGATCGGAGTGAAGGTGCAGTGGAAGAAGATTGGAAGAAATTTAAAATTTATTTAAAGAATAAACGTATAAAAATTAGAATTAGTGGAAGTGAGGGAGATAAAATAGAGGTTGTAGATAATACAATGGTGTGAAATAAGTATTGATAGAAGTTAAGGTCAATTAAATTAAGAAGTAAGATCTTGATAGAATATAAAAGGATAAGATATAAAAGATTAAAGAATTAAGGTATAGTTAAAGTAATAATTAGAATTTATATAAGATTTAGAGTTTACTACGGAGGACATGTAAAGAATCGCAGAAGGAGGTGGAATGAGGAAGTTAATAGATTGGAAATAAGGGTTATAGTTAGAATTTTTGTTTTTTGCATTTTTGTATTTTTTTCTTTTTGTATTCTTGTTTTTTCTTTTTATGTTTTGTAATTTTCTTTGTGTGTTTGGTATTTTTGTATGTTTTGTTGTTTGAGAAAATGTTTAATAAATACATTATTAAACATAAATAAATAAATAAATAAATAAATAAATAAATAAATAAATAAAAGAGGCAAACCTGATGCCAAGTTTATTGACTTTTCTATGTCAGGCATAGATGGTTTAATTTACCAAGACCTTTTAGACCTGTGGGTTTTAGATCTTCTTCTTCTTCTTCTTCTTCTTCTTCTTCTTCTTCTTCTTCTTCTTCTTCTTCCTCTTCTTCTTCTTCTTCTTCTTCCTGCTTTATGCTGAGCGTATTTTCGCACTAGTGTTGTTTTAATTGTATTTGTTGAAAAAACACAAATTAATTTATATGAGCTACTTACAAAGGACTTGGGCAGCTGACATTTTCCCCGCCCCCATTTCATTGTGATTCTAAGTAGGCACACCATGTTGCAAGATAACAGCACTCCGTGAGCCATAGATGACCTCCGAGTGCCAATTGGCCATTCTTTCTTCTTTGATGGTACAGAACATCGGTGTGTAGAATAATGGGTACATTCTTCCACATCAAAGGAAATGTTCCTTACAGCAGACAGAAATTTTCCACATATAACAGAAGAATTATGTGGAAAATATTAATTTATCAAAATCAACATTAAAAAAAAAAGCTTGTGGGGAACGTTTAACTGATTGATTGCTTTTGGGGGCTCCCAGTTAAGAAAACATAAACAAGAAACAAATCATTTGGCATTGACGCTTCAAAATATATATATATATATATATATATATATATATATATATATATATATATATATATATATATAATGTTATTCGTGAGAATATGTTGGCCAGAGACAACTGATGCCGTTTCAACATCAAACCTACTATTTTGACTGGGAATGCCAAACAGTTTTGGTTTGTCATATCCCATTAAAGTTATTCTTTCTTGTCTTTTCTTTCTTTCTTTCATTTTTCACAATCCTTCCACATTTTTGGGTACCTTTCTACGGTTTCCGCCCTAAACTGAAAAGGAATGGAAGGAATCTCAATAGGGCAACCTCAGATAATCACACGTGAACATCTTCCAAAACACACTTTCTCCTCTTCACATACTTCTGCAGGCAGTCACATCAGGCATGGAGAGAGGACAGTTACATCGGGTGGGGGAGAGAAAAGATTGGTCCCACTGGGTTTTATCCAACACTAGTCCTACTCAGAGTAGACTCCTTGACACTGATGAGCATGATTAAGGTTCATTCATTTGAATGGGTCTACTCTGAGGATAACTCTGCTGGCTATAACCCCGTATCCCTGAAAAAGAGAGGAAAATCTAACAATCGCTTTAAAAAGAATAATAATAAAGTTTCCAATAGATTACTCGGATCAGCTAACTTTTAAAAACTACAACAGTGCTGCTCAGCAACCCTCCTCCATTCCCACCCCCTCCTCCAGCCATGACTCTTTGTCTCTGCCATTTGTTCCCGGGGTGTAAATTCATAGAATCACATTTTCTGGATTACTTCATAATTCCAGGGGCAGTAACTTAACATGCTGAAAGCACCAAGCTGCCCAAAGACCTGGAGATACTGGAACGACAGCAGCTGCAGACAAAGAAGGGGAGATTTGGTCTTAATGACTGTAAAGTCCTGCCCTTGGAGAAAAGGAAATAAACAACACAGCTACAGTTGTTGGGCGACCCGCAGCTTCAGTCATCACATTAACGTGAGGTTCTTTTTCGCTTCTTCCTTTAATATGCTCATGACTATCCTTTTTCCAAAAGCCAACTGTGCAGTTGCTGCAGGGGAGGTGAGGATTAAGGGATGGAGAGGAATACATTAAACAGTCTGCCGTGGGGATGTGTGCAAGTAGACTGGAGCTATCCAATGATTGCTTCCTGTACACATTGCTAGGACTATAAAGCCAAATTCTGTATGGCTGGACAACTGGTGTGGATTTGGCATTCTTCCCTTGCTCCCCTCCAAAAAACCAGGCATTTGGGGGGTAAGTGATGGGAAAATGCACTGGAGAGGGTGGGATAACAAGTGCTTGACACAATGTTGTCCAACATCTCTGCAAACAGATCAGAATGAATGCTCAGTAAACAGGCAATGTTATCTCATCTCCCCACAAAACTTTGTGCAAACGAATCTGGAGGGATGCTCAATTAACAAGTCATCTGGGAGCATCAATTCAGCATACATGGCTAATTTTATCACAAGTCTTTTAACTGTCCTCAGAAGTCCAGTAAAGCAGAGGGCCTGCAGATTTTCTTGGAATTACAACTTCCATCATTCCTAATCATTGGGCATGCTGGCTGAGGATGATGGAAGTTGGAGACCAACAACATCTGGAAGGCTTTCTCCATGCCATATATAATTTTATAAATTTATATCTGCTTTGCTTGTAGACGGTCCCAGATTTAGTCTCTGACTCTGACACCTCAATTTTATTTTAAATAAAGGGTGAAATATCAGGTGACGGGGGAAATGAAACCCTTAGGGAGTTGCTACTACGTCAGAGTAAACTAAAGCTGTGTGCAAATGGTCTCTTGAAATTATCCATCCTATTTATGGACAGAGAAATTGCAGTGACCATCTTACTTAATTCCTACAGAGGGATGAGAAATTCTTCAACAGTTTTTTTTGGGGGGGTGGTGGAGCTTGCCATTAGCCATTTTGTTTTTTTGCAGTGGGGAGCAGCTGCCATTGAAAGTGGCGGCAGCAGCAACGGTCTTGGCAACCTGGTTGCATTTTAAATCCACAGATCTTCCAGCTCTATCATTCTATAATCTCAGAAACTTTCACAAGAAAAAAAGTCTCCTGAGAAATTTCTGCTTCGTTTTAGAGTAGATGTTGTTATCAGAATCATCATGATTATAATTAATACTATTTGATTATTTCAGTTTGTAAACCCAGATTTCATTTTAACAAGCCCACAACACGATAAATGTAAAACCAGTTTTTTAAAAAACAACCCACCATATACACACAAGTATAAAACAGCAACTAAAAATTATATAAAGTGCATATTAGCAGCGAGCAAAATAACACATTAGTAGCAACTGGTAGCTTGGGGCTCCTTTGCCTAATATGTGAGGAAAGAAGTGTGTTTTTAAATGGCACCCTAAAGTAATAAGTGTTGGCACTTGGAGGAAAAGTGATTCCAGAGAAGGGGTGCCCGAACTGAGAAGGCCCTGTCACTTGCCAACACTCCAAATACTTATACTAGCAGTGGGACAAACAGGGCCTTTCCTACTAATCTCAATACATGGGAAGGGAAATAGAAGGTCAAATTGCTTCATTTAGGTTGGGCCTGGCTAACTATATTTGGCCCAGGAGCCACATTTGTTGTCAGTCAACCCTCTGAGGGGCCACATGACAGTGGTGGGTTTGGCCAAAGTGAAAGTGGGTGTGGCAAATATTTGCACATAGAGAAATATGCACACACACACACACACAAGCACATTAATACAGGCAGCCAGACAGAGAGAGCCTCCACCCCTTCTGCTGATTGGTGCTGATTAGCAGGGGATAGGGTTGCCAGACTCAATAGAGGACAGGACTTCTGTGCCTTGAATTGCCCTGCTCTCTTTTGAGTCTGGAAACCTTAAAGAGAAACTAGCAGACCCTTTGCTTGGAAATTAAACAAAGGGTCTGCTGGTTTCTCTTTAAGGTTTCCAGACTCAAAAGAGAGCAGGGCAATTAAAGGCACAGAAGTCCTGTCCTCTATTGAGTCTGGCAACCCTCGCAGGGGAATGCCGGGGAAATAGAGGAACCTCACCTCCCAGTACAGTGTTTAAATTGGAAAATAAAACACTCCCTCTACTACCTAATTTCCCCATTACAGCACTCTTCCCAGTGCATCACTGTGCTAGGGCAATCACACTTCTCTTCCCACTTACACAATGCCTTTGCTAGGAGGTTACAGTACACAGGAAACAGGAAGGAGTATTCCTTTCTGTTTCCTGTGTGCTAAACCTCACTAGTCATGGCATGCACAAGTGAGAGGAGAAGTGCTTTCAGAAGAGGAAGAGGCACCTCTGATCTCGCCACTGAATTTACCAGGGATGGTGGGCAACTTCAAGAGGTTTGGTGGGCCTGATCCATGGGCTTCCGATCTTTGCTTCAGAATATGTTTGGGCCCCCAAATCATTTAGAGCATTATATGTCAACACCATAACCTTGCACTGGGTTCAGAAGCAGATTGGCAACCAGGACAAGTTCTTCAGAACCAATGTTACATGGTTCTGGGTGGTCATACACGTCAACATCCCGGCCACTGCATTCTGCCACTTCAGAGCAGATCACTGTGACAGAGCAACCTCTGTCCAGCAACAGCTGTAGCTGGTGAAGTAGTCAAGGCTCATAACAGGCAGTTCTTGCTACTGACGCTACTTCGAATTCCAGTGATGGCTCTGGACCTAGGAGCACCCCCAAGCAATGCACCTGCTCATTCAAAAGGAATGTAGCCCCCTTCAGAAAAGGCTGCCTACCCAATTCCTGGGTGCAAAAAACCTCCAAGCTACAGCCATAGGCATGGGCAGGGTGTGTGCAGGATGTGCTCAAGCACACCCAGTGTTTATTTTTATTTTAAAGGGATCAGGGAAAGCAGGAGAGAGACAGGCAGAATAAAAGGGCTGCTATGGATCTGCAGCGTCTGCCTGCGCTGTCTCTGGAAGCAGCCGTGGAGTGATTGGCTCTAGCACGGAAATAAGGGAGGAGAGACTGCCTCCTCTGCAGATCCATTCCAGCCTTCTTCTTATGCCTGCTTTTGTCTCTGCCTCATGGTTCCGTCTCCATCCATCCGATCCGCTCAGCACCTTTTGTGGAGGGAGATCAGTGGAGGTGAGGGGCTGCTTTTGTGGTGCTCAAGCAAGGAAGAGGAGCAGCCATCCCACTCTCAGCCCTCCCTCTGGTAACCTTGGCACAAGTTTTTTTTTCCTGTGCAGGAAAAAGTCTCCTGCTTCAGCTTCTTGATCATTCTTCTTGTTGCTTTGTTTGCTTTTTATCCTTCACAGAGAATACCCTTAACAAACGACAGCTCCCAGGATTATTTTGGGGAAACATCATATGCTTTAAATGTGCATTGGATGTGGTTTAAACGTACAGTGTGGATCTGCCGTTAGTCTTCAGCACTGGCCTTAATTATGTTTTATTGCTCTTGTTATTTCGTGGTAGGCTGCTACGGTATTGCATTTTTGTACTTTTATTCATGTACCCCGCCCTGGGATCTTTTATAATGAGGGGTGGGGGGATAGAATATTTTATATAAATAATAAAGTATTATGTGTAAAGGGCTGAGTCCAAGAACATGCACCAACAGATGTTTGACATGCCCTCCAGCCATGAGATATCTGAAAGTGGATATCAGCAGGGAAGAAGAGCAAAGTGAAAAATTATGGCTATTTGAATCTCCAGGAAATCTTAAATCATTTCATTGTGGGGAGGGGGAAGGAGGGGGGAGTCAGAATCTTGAATACAGCTACTTCCTCATTCTTTGCCAGAAATTCTGAAACAGAGATGCAACAATACATCAGCAATAAAATAGACCCAAATCATCCAACGCTCACATTGCAAAAGTAGAAGCAGTGGCAGAACATTCAACTACATTTCCCTCAAAATAGACCTACTGAAATTCAGGGGTCTAAGCATGTTACATCCATTCCTTTCAAAGAGTCGGCTCATGAGTATGACTAATAATGGATAGAACCCTCTCACTGCAATATTTTGGGTGGTCTGTCACAAGAGCGGCTACATCAGTGCTTCTGGAACCTTCCAGAAGGATCAACCCAGTGTAGTATGGTGGTTAGGGTGTCAGACCATGACCTGGGTAACCGGGGTTAAAACCTTCCCTCAGCCATAAAGCTCATTGGGTGATATTGGGCCAGCCACTACCTCTCAGCCTAGACTGTCTCACAGTATTGTTGTGGGGATTGAATGAGGAGGGGGAGAACCAGGGCTATTTTTCTAGAAAAAGAGGTGCTAGAACTCACCATGAACACCTATTCTCTTAGAATGGCAATGGTGCCCACCTGAGAGGTGCCAGAACTGACGTCCGGTGAGTTCCGGATGAAGAAAAGCCCTAGGAGGAACTATGTACACCACTTTGATCTCCTTGGAGAAAAAAAAAGTGGGAAATAAATGTAGTTAATAATAAATAAATGAATGAATGAATAATAATATTCCTAGTTTATTTACTAGAGCCATTGTTGAGACAGCAAGGGTCTATTCCAGCTCATGTGGGCTGGAAAGCATCAGACATGGAGAAAAAGCATGAGGAGAAAACCCTTTGCCAACTTGTCTTCATGGCACACTTGCCATCATTACAGCACAGAAGTCTGGCACACACAAAAGCCGATGAGTTCATGTTCCCGAACGAAGGACTCTTAAGTCACTTCCTAGAAATCTGACTTTCACGCCACTAAGCAGGTGCAGTCAATCCTGGGAAAAAAGGTGATGTCAGAATATGGCAAACATGGTTCAGGGTAAGCAAGTGTGAAGTGAGGCATGGTGGGGCAAAATACCCGAGCATCACACATGCTCTAATGTGTTTGCGGGGGGGGGGCGGGGAGGGGCAGATCATGAACTGGTGGTGGGTGAAAGCAATCTTGGGATCATGGTAGATAAGTCAGTGAAAAACATCTCATTTCAGAGTGCAGCTGCTATTGGGGGGGAAGGTAAATCAAGGGGATGGGCATTGCAAAGGTGTATAAAAATATGTATGTTGTGGGAAAAGTAGAAATATTTTTTTTCCCTCCCTCAGTTACTAGAACCAACACATTGTCATCCAATAAAGCTGAGTGTTGAAAGGGTCAGAACAGACAAAAGGACGTTCACACCATGCCTCGTTGAACTGTGGAATTTGGTATTGTAAGAGGCAATGATGGTTGTCAGCTTGTCTAATCCCAAGAGTATAAGACATATTGGCAACCATTTACTGGTGGTCATGCTGGCTATATATTGCCTCCAGTATCAGAGTCACTGTGAGAGTACTACTGCGTTCATGTAGTGGCACTGTGAGAGTGCCATCGTGTTCACCTTCTTTGTGGGCTTCCCAGAGGCATCTGGCTCGCCCCTGTGCAAGCAGATTATTCAACTAGATAGGCCTGTGGTCCAAGGGGTGGCTTGTTCCCATTTGACTGCCTGAGGTGAAACAAGAAGTCTCATTTGCTGGGGTCACCCAACTACAGTGGCTTCCGGTGAGATTTTGTGGGAAGTCTTGCAAGATTTCACAAATCTCTTTGAGGTCTTGCAAGAGTTCTGCAAGATCATGTGAGATCTTGCTGGAGGCCACTGCTGTGCAACCCTGGTGGCGGCAGCAGGGGTAGGGCACCTGCCCTGCAGGGTTCCACCACCTGAGGCAGGCTGCTTCCCTCTGCCTCATGGGCAGGCCGGCCCTGCTGTCGTCTGATCCAGAGGACCTCTTCTGATATTCGTGTGCCTCTCTGAATAGACATGACTGAAATGAATAGGAAAACTCCTAGCCAACCGATCATAGAAAATGGTGTACTATTACGTGTTGTGCTCTGGAAAGAAGCTTGCTAAAATTGGGGCAACAAAATTCCACCCAGATTCTCAACCAAGAAAAGCAGAAGTCCACAACATGTATAAAACATACCAATGGAGCAAAAGGAATTACAGCTGTTTATTTGGCATCATTTGAACTGCTGCTAATCATGGGATTTACTTCTTTGTTGCATTTGTTGCTTTTCTCACAGAGTACCCCAGATGGGAGAAATGAAGACTGAGAAACAGGAGTCTGCTAAGGACCACATGACAAATCCTGACCCCTCATATTTCAGATCTGTCCAGCATCAGCACTGGCACATTACACCACTTTCTCACTATTTACTGGAAATTTTGGAAGGCATGATAGAATTGTAGAATCTACTTACGTGATGAGGACTACCTCTAGTGCAGTGGTGTCCAAACTTTTTTTCAAAGAGGGCCAGATTTGATGAAGTGAAGGGCCGTGGGGGCCAACCAAAGGGCCAACCAAAGTTGTTGACCTTTTTTAGGATTTTACCCCGGGAAATAAACTGCCACAGGGGCCGGATTAAACCGACCAGCGGGCCGGATTAGGCCCCCAAAACGGACTTTGGACATGCCTGCTCTAGCGAGATATCAGCCCACAGTTTCTTATGACAAATGGCTGTCTTGTATTCATCCATTTTCCACATGTAAATTATGGAATCGTTAATACCTGGCTTCATGATCCCATGCTCTTCCAAAATAGTCAATATTCAGGAAATCAGGTGGGCTAGCGAGGCCAATGTGGTTACTTTACATGCTACTGTTTGCATTCCCTTCAAGAAAGAATAACACTGAATTGGTGCCCGATGTTGGTGCTGGACAAATCAGGGAGACCAGGATAATTAATAATAATAATAATAATAATAATACCGGTAAATTATTATTATTTATACCCCGCCCATCTGGCTGAGCCTCCCCAGCCACTCTGGGCGGCTAGGATTCAAGTGCTGCAGATTTGTCAGGTGACCTTTGGAATACCGCTGCTTCTGAGTCTTCATTTCTGCTATCTGTGAAATGGGAGTCACCAAGGTTGCCACTGATGTTGCTGGCATCCATCTGTCTCAGGAGGCAATGGAGAAGGGTGTCTTTGGGGGCGAGGTCAAACTGTTGCTGAGACAGAAGTGCGAACATGCTGGTAAAGTGGGCTTGGGAGAGCACATCTTCATTTGAAACTCTGCCCTCCCATGCGATACCCCCAATCCTCCTGATGAAGCACATGAAGAAGGTGTTGAGGTGTCTTTCCAGATGGTTATAAGTTGCCTGCCACTCACATCCATAAAGCAGGAGGCTCAACCTGCAAGCTTGATAGTCTGTCATCTTGATATTGGGTGTTAGCATCACGTTCTCCCCAAGACTGAAAAGTAAACAAGCCCATTTTAAAGTTTGTCATCCTATTGGTGATAAGTTGTGGTAGCAGCTGATCCCTTCAATTAGAGGCATGTCCTGAAATGCCCTTAAAATGAGAACACCACTTGCTATCATCACCCCACCCCTTTTCAGAGTCGGAAGGTGAGGCTGTAGAAATAAACCTGTCAACCTGGGGGCTCTGTCCCGCAATCTTTGACTCAAGATGTTGCAGTATTGAGGCAACATGTGTGCCAAGACGGGGGGAGGGGGGACAAACCCAACCCCTCCTCACCTCCTTAACCTCTGCATTGCTCCCCACTGACATCAACGTTGAACAAAATCCAAAGATTAGACACACAGCTGGCTTTTGCTGACACCATAGAGGGAAAAGAAACATTCTTCGCGGTGCCAGTCACTTCCTCCAAAAGGCATGAAGTAACCATTCAGCCATCAGGCCAAAGCGAGGCAAGCAAGCGGGCTGGGGCAGCAGGCAAGAGAACAGTGCATGATTTTAAAAAAATGCAAAGAAAGATGCTGGAGCTCAAACTTACTCAGAAAATTTAACTTCTTCCAGGGGGAATTATGACCCCAGAGTGCCTGCCTTTGCCCCCACCCCCAGTGCAGCAGCATTTTGCTTGACCAAATGCTAATAGGTGTAGGGAGAGAGTTTTCCTCCTTAAGAACATAAGCTTGCTGGATCAGGCCAATCATAAGAACATCAGAAGAGCCTTGCTGGACCAAGCCAATGGCAATACTCCAGCGTCCTGTTCTCACAGTGGCCAACCAGAGGCCCCACAAGCAAGGAGCTGAGCACAGCAGCATTCTCCCCACTTGTGATTCCTGGCAACCGGCATTCAGAGATACACAGTGGAGGCAGAACACAGCCATCTCTCATAATACTAGAAGCTGACACATCAAGGCAAAATAAAGTACGGTAGTTCTTCACACAGCACCTTAAAGAGGTAGTGATGTGCCCACGATCTTGGATGGCTTTAAGAGAGAGTTAGGCAAATTCAGAGAGGCTAAGGCTACCAGCGGCTACTAGGCATGATGGCTATGCACCACCTTCGGTGTCAGAGGCAGTTGGCATCTCAATATCAGATGCATTCAGGTCCTGCTCAACAGGTCCTCAGCTGTAAACTGGGATACAAACATAATGCAAGGGGGAGTCCAAGGGCAGGATTCACTTCTGAGCAACCTTCCAGGGCCACATGGAATAATAACAATAATAATAATAATAATAATAATAATAATAATAATAATAATAATATATTTATACCCCGCCCATCTGGCTGGGTTTCCCCAGCCACTCTGGGCGGCTTCCAATAGAAAAATAAAATAATCGATTAAACATTAAAAGCCTCCCTAAACAGGGCTGCCTTCAGATGTCTTCTAAAAAACTGGTAGCTGTTTTTCTCTTTGACATCTGATAGGAGGACGTTCCACAGGGTGGGCGCCACTACTGAGAAGGCCCTCTGCCTGGTTCCCTGCAACTTGGCTTCTTGCAACGAGGGAACCGCCAGAAGGCCCTCGGTGCTGGACCTCAGTGTCCGGGCAGAACAATGGGGGTGGAGACGGTCTTTCAGGTATACTGGACTGAGGCCATTTAGGGCTTTAAAGGTCAGCACCAACACTTTGAATTGTGCTCGGAAATGTACTGGAACATGACATGGCATGACATAACCACTGGTGTTGATTTTACTTATGGTTTGATCATTTTATTTATGTCTACTGTTTTCAAAGTCTGTTTTTTATTGCTTTTAAAATGAAAATCTTGTATTAGTTTTTGTAAGACATATAGTTAGTTAGTTTTATATGAATTCCCCCCCCCACAGTATAATGCATTTATGTTTGTAAATGTAAGTTGTTTGGAGACCTTTCAGGTACCAAGCGACTAATAAGCCTTAGATATAACTGATGATGAATATGACAAATTATATAGAAGTATATAAATCTTGCTAGATAAACAAATAAAATAAAAATACACTTGACTGAGTTAAATAAACTCCAGCTTGCAGTCAGAAACTAAAGAAGGTCACTGAAGGAAAATCATACTCTGGAAGAATATCTAGATTAAGCAGCGAAGGAGAGAGAGAGACAGACGGACTGCATGATAAGTTGAGTGAAGCACGACAGCTGTTCAAAGAGCATAGTCTGGACGAAGGAGCAGAGCCCAAGAGACACAAGAGGGAGAGGAAATGACAAGTATCATCCTAAAGCAAACAATCAAAGGAGTAAAAATAGATGGTGAGATTTTGGGATAGAAGGGAATCAGATTTACCATCATCTGACTGGCCAGAAAAAGCATGCCGTATATTTTAAAGCCTCTCTGCTCTCCTTGCAACAATTTCCCATTCCACATAAATTCTGGTGCATGCACACCCACACCTCTCGTGCTTAATTTCTGAAATGGGAGTAGCAGGGGCTAAAGGTCATGCTCCTTGACCTGGAAGCACTTCCTCCCAACACCAGGGGAAAGGTCAGTTCAAAGATTTTTGGCCACCTTAAGGCACATGCTCCAAGAGTCTGTTTATTGGGATCTAGGAAGCCATGTGTCCTGCATTGCCAAGGACAGTCTTCTATTTGAAGGAGTCTGAAGAGCTCTAAGTCCATTTTAAAAAGAAAGTACTGTACCCTGATAAGGTTGAGCAGGAAGAGCTTTGAAGTTGCTCATCAAAGGTTAAATCCTCTTCTCTTAATGTGACTTACAGGGACTACCATTGAATTCATGTCTGTCCACTTGCCAGCTTTTAAAAAATGTAGAACCATGAGATTCCTACCTACCTACTGCAACATGACATCGTCTCCATCACACATGCTGATGCAACATAATATTGCTGCATCTCTGATGTGTTGTGGAAAGTGACTGATGGTCAGCACTATGTGAATGGCATGCGAAATATTAGTGGAAGATTCCATTTAACAATTCTTGCTTCCAGAGAGTAAATCGGAGGGTATGTGTTCACATGACCTCTGGTCCCACCAACCACTGATATGTTCTCCGTCCAGGTGTGGATTTTTGTGATAAGGAAAGTGATGGGAAAATGCAGTGGAAAGTGTGGGATAACAAACCAGATTTAATGCAGAATCAGTGTTGTCTAATGTCCCTGCAAACTGTGGGATGTGATACACAAGCAGCAGTCAAATACAACATTCCTTGTTTTCCTAGAGTGGACATGCGGAGGAATGTTTGGTCCAGCCAGTCGAAAACTTCCTGTTTCTTCCTGGCTGGGACATACTTCCTTTGCATGTGACTAGAGGTGGGCGTGACCTTACCTGTCCAGGTAACAAAAGCACAAGGCATGCAGCACACTTCCTCTCTTTGACTTCCTCTTTTTCCATCTTCCATTCGTCGTGTGAACTGCAGTGACTGCCAGTCTGCAGTCACTGGGATTAACCTCCATATGGGGTAGATCCACATGTATATACTTTGTAACTAAGTCTTCCTTCAGGGATCCAACTGTGAACTGATGATGTGAGTAAACTTCTTTTATATGCTTTACACAAGATTGTGGCATGTTTATTCTTTTAAGAGAGATTAAAAGGGAATTTACCAGAAACATACTATTCAATACTGAATTGTATGATAGTGAGAAGCTTACACAAGCCTGCAACCAGCTATCTGCTGTGCATTTAAAAAAGAGAATGTGAAACTCTGCAAAGTAAAGGAACTTGCTTTGGAGGGTCTTGCTTTGGAGAGATTTGTGGGTGACTGTCAATGAATTCCACATGTTATGTTGGTCACAGGCAGTGCTTTTTTCTGGGGGGGACACACAGGGGTACACATACCCCTAAACATTTTGTGAATCTAAGTTTGACCACATTGAGGGGCAATTTTTCAATATGAATAGGAAAATAAGAGTACCCCTAAACATTTTTAGGGGGGGGAGCACTGGTCATTTGCCAGAAAACCTTTTCCCCACAGTTTATTGCCATCAATGGATTTTTTAAAAAAAATTGTAATGTTAGAGAAAACGGTCATCAAAATTACAAATAAATTCTTGAGGTTGCAAACCTGTTACATTGGTCACATTGTTTAAAACACAACAAAAATAAAGCATTTAAACCACCTGTGGCATACTTCTTGATTATTTTTTGTAGGGATTATCAAGCCAGCTAACATACAACTAGTTTAATATTAATTAATATTAATTAGAGTTCAAATAATATTAGCCAAGACACAAAATATTATGTAAAAACGCTTACAAATGTTACATTGGTCACAATCTTAGCAAAAATTGCTTAGCAAAAATGAATGCAGTGGACGCTCAGCTTGTGAACATGATCCATGCGGAAGGCACATTCGCAACCCACAGAGTTAGCAACCCGAACCCAAAGCACCGCATCTGCGCATGCACGGGTTGTGGTTCTGTGCATGCGCAAGTGTCAAAACCTGGAAGTAACCTGTTCTGGTACTTCTGGGTTTGGCACGGTGCACAACCCGAAAACGCACAACCTGAAGCGTCTGTAACCCGAGGTATGACACTATTTGGCAAAATTGCACATAATAGGAGAATTTCTCTCTAAAATGCTGGTGAATTTTTGTGAGGACATAAAAAATAATAATCACAGACTGATGTAGAAATGTGGAGAACTGAACTCAAGAGTGGAAAAAATGATAAACCAAGAGAAGCTGAAATGGACTGATTCACCCATCCCTAGCTGTTGCCAGTCAGCACAGGCAATACTGAGCAAAATGGACCAACGGTTTGACTCATTAAAAAGCAGCTGCCTAGGTTGCATTTGGTCATTAAAAAGTAGCATCTAACAGTTCTTGAGGATTCTCAGTCCAGAAACCTTAGACAGGTGGATAATACATGAGAAGCATACTCAAGTCTTTAAAAAGCAACAGCAGGAGCCCAGCTGACGGCAGCTGAATGGATACAGTAAGTTTGATATTTTTTGGTGATAAAGAGGTTGATGGCCGGTTGAAAAAAGAGACAGAGGGGAAGTTTCTTTTGTTGTTTAGCTTTCTAGTGCAGAATCTCTGACAAACTCAGGACGGTACACTGGAGCACTTTTGAAATATAAGCTCCCCGACCCAGCAATTTGTGCTCAGAAGGGAAGCTTTCTGTGTGTGTAGATCATCTTGTTCAATTCAGAATACCTTTTATAGTTGAGGCTATTAAATTCACACTTTGCAAAGCAGGAATGCGAACCAGAACACAGCTATCCGTAAACATTTGCACTTCTCTGAATATTGCGATGCAGTTCTCCAACTGAATAATATTTACAAAAATGCGTGTGTTAGAGGAAATGGAAGATACGAGTGAAAATAACAGGCATAAATGTATTATATTAGCGGGAAATGCTTCCCAAAAATGTACATTAGTCAAAACTGTATTAGGATAAATTTGCACCAAAATGCGTCTGAATGTTCATGTCTATGTGAATGTTTTTTTTAAAACACACACACACACACACACACACACACACACACACACACACACACCATAAATTGCTGGGAAATGTGAAGGATTTAATTTAAGACTGGGGGGGGGGAGAGAAACCAAGACAACCAAAATAGACAGATCAATCCCTATAAGAGGAATGGATTTGGGTTTTCCTTTTCTGTCTTGACCCCACCCAAGTGATATATGCACATAGCACAAAAAACAAGGTTAAAAAAAGCTCCAATAATAAATATTCTGATTCTTTTTGCAAAGTAAGCGTAATGGCTAAAATGCAAAAAATAAAAAATATGCATTTGAAAGCTTTTGATGAGATTTAAATTTGACCTTATGATGAATATGAAAATTAGAAATAAAGATGCACAGCTTGGAAAGCTCAGGAAGAACAACATTGTGCAGAACCATTTATAGTCCCAAAACTTCAGGTCACTAAAGCCATGAAGTGAGATTGCAATAATGTTCATAATATCAACATGTATAAAAACATTTTAAAACTCAGCACTATTGATAAAATATAATCAATATTATCCAGTGAAGTTCTGTGAACCTGTGGAATGCCATGTTGATTTCATCACCCTCAAAGTTCCTGGCGCCAATCCCTGGTGCAGCAGATGTGCGCATAATGTGCAGATACCCTTGCACATTGCAGCATGAGAGCATGCAATTGCCACATGTTACAACCAGCAGATGGAACTTTGGTTTGAAAGAAGATGCTTGCAGTCACGCTTGAATAACCATTGCTATCTAGAAACCAGTAGCAGAACATATCAGCCCGAAGAAAGAAACTTTCAGACAGAGACTCCAGTGTGAAACGACTGAATTACAATTTATTATTTATACAATTTGTTACTTGGATCGAGATTATGGTTTTTTATCACAGGATGTTAGTTAAGCAGCTTACCAGCGTCAGGAAAATTGCATTACCGCCATCACTACTTACTTAGTCACTTATTTTTGCCTTTACATCATTATCAGTGTCACATTTTGCATGTGCTTCGTTGCACACCGATTTCACTTCTTTTCATTTCTGCAGCCTCCCCTTCCCACCAGTCGCTTGTCACCACCCCAGCTTATACATGCCTCAGCCAAGTGAAGAGAACACTTTATGGACCTGAGGAGGGGGGCGCTGGTCTATGAAAGGTTATGCCCTAATGAAAGGGTTTGTGGCCAAGCTTTCCCAATCCATGAATGATCAAAGTTGTCACACCAATTTCAGTTAGTAAAAAGCAGCAGCTTTCCAGGGTTTCAAAGAGGAGTCTCTCCCAAACCTACCTGGAGATGCCAGGGATGCAACTTGGAATCTTCTGGATCCAAAGCAGATGCTGTACCATTGAATAATGCCCCTTTCCTCTAAAGATAGGCACCTACACCCTACCATCCCCTTATTATAACTTAAGGAAATTGCTATATATTTCTGTTTCCCTTTTATTCCTTTTCTTTTCTGAAATGTATGTGGTGCCAATGATAAACATGCATGCCTCTGTAATGAATATTGATATGAAACCAACAGGAGGAAGAAAAATGCATCTGTTAAGCCACCAAATGATACCTAAGTCTAGAGCTTGAAGCACACAGACAATTGCTTTGATCCAGAGGACACACACATACACACACACTTCATTCTGCCATCATTGAAATAAATGGTGAACCCGAGAGATCCATGTATGCATTGGAGAATAAAAAACCCCCTCTGGCCTGGAGCGCACACCTGCAAAACCATGGATGCAAATTGCAACACACACTTAACAAGTAAATACTGGGGATCTTCACATGCATCTTCATTCCTTTGAAAAAAGGCAACTCATCACCAGGCTCCAGGCCAAGCTGCTATTAATGAATGGCAAATGCTTGTGAAAAATCATGCCAGTGCCATGACAGGATTCCAACAGCCGCAGGTAAATGTCAGGATGAAAGGCCAGGGGCACTTGGCAAATGCCATGGTTCACAAAGACCTCTCTGCAGGTCAGGTAGTCTTGCCACAGCTGGTATGTAGATTTCCCACTGTCTGATTGAAGCGTGCTTGCTTTCCCCAGGCAATGAGTCATGCCATGCATACGTTAAAATGAATTAAAAGTTTGTGGAAACTGCTGCTGAGGTATCATGCACAAATAAATGTCACCACCTCACACCTGTTCTTCACACAGGTCTGGTGTCATAATGAGGCGTCACCCCAGGGCCCCATCACACCAGCAGGGCCCTCTTTAATCAATCCCCACCCCACCCCACTGGCACTCTAATCCAGAGTCAGGAGCTTGGTCCAGGAGCCACCATTTCCATTTCCCACAGTGCCCCTCAACATGGCGCAACTCAGGAAATAAAACATGGCGCCACTGGGAAATAAAACATGGCAGCTGCCAGACCCAGCCGTCCAGTCCTGATGAGAACACCATTGATGCCCAGCACTTCCACAGCTACCAGATGATTCGAAGAGGGATACCCACTGACAAAGACTGGGACCCACAAGAGGCTACTTTGCCAAGAGGTGGAGCTGTTCCCTGCCTCAGCCCAGCTGGAAAGCCCAAGGCATTTTGATGGCTGAGATAAAACACCCGGATGGCACCCAGGGGCCACCCAAATGGAACAAAGGATACTGCCTTATACTGAGACCACTGGTTCATCTAGCTCAGTTCTGCCCATGATGACATAGCAGCTCTCAAGGGTTTCGGATAGAGCTAGGACCTTCTGCATGCAGAGCGGATACTCTATCACTGAGCTACCCAAGGACAACTTGGAAAGTGACAGATTATGTGGGTAGCAGCAAACAAGCCCAGAACTAGCACCTGAACCAGCATGGTATTCCAGAGCCCACCAGGGCTGATACTGGTCACTACAGCACTCTTTATTTTCCCTCCATCCACTAAGCATTTTATAATCAAAGGGTGGTGATTTTTGCTTTAAACATACATTATGCTTTCCCCATAACAAAATCATGTTTATTCTCAAGTAAATGCATTTAGCAACAGGGCAGAAAAAGCAAGTTCCGTTTTATTTGTTCCCCTTTTCACACAGTGCATAGTTTAACTATGGAACTCCCTCCTGCAGGAGACAATGATGGGAACCAACTTGGTTGGCTTTAAAAGGAGATGGATGCTAAGGATTATAGGGACAGAAATTCCAAAGAAGATTGTTAAGCTGTTTATGTATGTAACTACAGCAGCTAGGGCTCTTTTTGCTCAGAAACGGAAAGATGAAGGAGTTCCCACTAAATAAGAATGGATAAGTAAAAGTGATGGAATGTGCTGAATCAGCAAACAGTTAAAATAAGAGAACTTAATGAGGATTGTTTTAATGGAGAATTGAAGCCTTTTATAACACGATGAATTTGTGAGCAGGATTTGAACTATGAGCAACAGAGAGAATCAGATATTACTGTATTAGAGTTATGATATAAAAGAGGAAAGATACAGTGCAGCAAAGGGTGGAAAAGAAAAGCATCATGGAAAATGGGATGGGAAGTTGATAATATAAAAGAAAAACTTATTATATATTGGATCCTGATGTGGAAATTTTATATATATATTTGATGGAACGAATTCACCGAGGTCAAGGTGACTGATGGCTGCCAGCCACAGTGGCTATGCTCTGCCTCCACAATTTGAGGCAGTAATGCTTTTGAACCCCAGTTGCTGCTGAGCTCACGAAGGGAGAGTGTTCTTATGCTTGAGGGTTTCCCATGGGCATTTGGTTGGCCACTGTGAGAACAAGACGCTGGACTGGATGGAACATTGGCCTGATTCATCAGGCCCTTCTAATGTTCATATGGCCTGATTTAACATAAGGCAGCTCTCATCCCTTTCCCTTATTTTATGTTTCTCCTGCAGAGAGTCTCTCTCTCTCTCTCTCTCTCTCTCTCTCTCTCTCTCTCTCTCTCTCTCTCTCTCTCACACACACACACACACACACACACACACACGTCTCCCTATTCTGTCCCTCACTTCCCCGCAGCTGGTCCTCTGCCCTCTCTCATTCCGCCTTCCCAGGCCTGGGAGTTACAAATGATTAGATTTTCAGCCCAATTAAGGCAGCCTGTCTCCTGGCTGGAGGAGAGAAAAGGTTGGCTCTGGAAGGTGGGAAACGCACTTTGACAGGCCCTGGCGTCTCCAGCGCCCTCCAATGGCACTGCCTGCTGGGCCCCTTTGTTGGCCTGTGGCAGGAGAACGGCCAAGCACAGTTGGGGGAGTGGAGGGGGGTGTCTCTCTTACCCCTCCTCTTCCCAAGCTGAGCGAAAAGAATAGCTAATTAAGAGGTCTAAATGCGGGCAAAACTAATTCCCTATTCAGGCCACTGATGGGCAGTCAGGGGGCCAGTGGAGTGGGAGGAAGGACAGGCTGGAGAGCATGACATCATGTCTTTTTTTTCCAGGGTCCTCCCCCCCTGCATACAAGAACCTGGGGACTGAGTTAACCCCTTCCTTACTGCCCTCCAGGCATAGGCACAAATGGCCAGTCTGAGGAAAGTCCAGGGATGCTGTGAAAGCAGGCTTGTCCAATGACCTTTTCTGCATATAGGAATTGACAGGTGAAAATCATTCCAATCTTGGAGGAGGAGAAAATAAAATAAAACCAGAGGCTCTCTGAATGGGAAGAAAGGACCCCTGCCTGAGACTCTGGAGAACCAGGCAGGGAAAAAATAACACTGGACGAAATGGACAAATAGTCTGTGAGCTGGTATAAAACCTTTATGAGATGCTTTACTTCTCTGGTTTGTGAAGCAGGTAGTGATGGAAGAACCAGAAAATTTTGGCTTCTTGTTTTCCCAAGCTGAAATTCAATTCTCCACATTACTGCAGCAGTTTTCAATAATTTTTTTTTAAAATATCCTCAGGAAAACTCATCAACATTTTAATGCAGATTTCTCTTATTACACTTATACACTTATTTGCAAGCAGCTCCTCTAATATTTGTGTATGCAATACACAATATTTGTGTATGTATGCATTTTTAAACACTTTTAAAAAACGTTTTCTACACTTTTTTTAAACTAGAGATCAGTGTCAGAATTCAGAGAAGTGCTGATTTCAAAGGATAATTGCATTTCAGTTCACATGCTTTGTCCAAAAAGTGTGAATTAGATAATTTCTCATTAAAATGTGAATAACATCAAATTCCTCTCCAACACAGAGAAGATGCTTTTGATAATGTCACTCTATATGACGTGTGAGCCTTGCCTCTTCATGCAGACACACAATAAGGGGAAGCACTCAGAATGTATGAGCTGCCATTGGACTTGAACCTTTCATTTTTGGAAATCAAGAATTGCAGGCTCCACCCTTGTACTCTTAAAAAAATAGCCTTCATTACGATAACCTTTTAATACTGGCTCTAAATTTATGGTGATTGGTCTTCATGAGTCTTTCCCTGCTTACTCTCACTTTAGGATGCCAGATCCCAATGAATCCTGAAATTTATCTGTAATTAAATATAGGAATGTGTCTGCATCTAAAAATAATTAACTAAATGAAGCAACGCAAATCTCGGGCTCATTGGGAGAGGCAAACTGGTTCCAAATAGCAATCAGGACACACTGGCTTGCCAGATTGTCAAGAGTGCAGTGGCCAAATCAAGGCTAAGGAGATTTCCAAGTCTTTACAAAGCTTTCCAGGCCATCAGTGGGTGAATGTAGACTCCCCCCTCCTTCATCTTCCCCACACCAACAAACAGAATTGAGCTGTTTTGCAGTCAGTCCTTCTGGGTTTGTTGGAGTTTCTGGCAAAGATGAACCAATTTCTCCCTCCCAGCTCTAGAAATGAAGGATGTTTCTTGCCCATCTCCCCTCTGTCAACATTCCAAACAGGGAAAGTGATTACATGTTTTTACTCTGAATAGTTGGCACAGACACCGAACCTCTATATCTGCAAACCTGTTTGCAGTATGCAACGACTATGTTTTATGGATCCAGCAGCAGTCCTTCAACAAAGCTCCTGCAGGGCCTCCAGAGACCATTTATAGAGTCTCCCTACCGTTGAATATGCTGGATAGGCAACCTTCATGGATGCTTGTATCAAATTCTGACCGAGGATGCAACAACAAAGGCAACAAGCTGCTGCAAAGATAATGGCTGGCAGACCAATTCAAACCCCTTTTGTACCAAATTTATGCCTCTACCTGCAGCATGATACAGCATCACTCTGTCAGCAATATTCTGCCTGTACAAAGCTCTCCTTTGCACTTGTTAAATGGGTTGGCAGGCAGAATTGCTGCAATTTGGAGCCCACTGGAAGCAGCCAGCAAACAGCCCTGAAACAGGACATTAGAAAGATGGGGAGTAGAGGGGCTGAGATGGTCTGGGATCTGTTGAACATAGATGGCATTGTCCAGTCACTGTGTTTTACCCCCTTCTACCCCAGCTGGCATGTTTGGCAAGGTCTCCATATGCGGTGGTGGTCCTGCCACTCCATTAAGACTCACCAGGGAGTGGCTGGGATTAGGATGACATACTAAAACATTATGGCCTTGGCTCAAGCTTGCATGTTACATATTCCTCTCTCTGATCCCTTCTCTTCCCTGGTTTGAGCAAACCATAGTGGCTGGGGAAACCCAGCCAGCTGGACGGGGTATAAATAATAATAAATAGTGACATTCAAACTGGGCAAACTATGGTTTGCCCAGTTTGAATGTCACAGCAAACTGTGGTTTTGGACAAACCATACTTTGCCTCCAAAATATCTGCAGGCACAAGGGAATACCATGTTAGTTTTTATTAATTTTAGGATTAATAACGTTATGAAATGGAATTGTATCATACTGTACAACAGCTATGTATTATGGCATGAACATTTTATCAACTGTTGCTTTGTACTTTTGATATGTTTATATTTAAAAAGTAACAATTTTTAAAACGAAAATGTGAGGAAAGGATCCTGAGCGTAAGGGAGTAAAGAAAATACTAACATAGGAACACAGGAAGCTGCCTTATACAGAGTCAGACCATTGGTCCATCTAGCTCAGTGTTATCTATTCTACACTAAGTAGCAGTGCCCCCCCCAAGATGTCAGCCAGGAGCTTTTCCCAGCTGTACCTGGAAATGCTACCGACTGAACCTGGTACCTGTGCTGTACTACATGATGATTGGACATGAGCGCAAGGCACAGCCCTGATGGCCAAAAAGTTCAGCCACTGCATTAAACTGACCCAATATATCTCTTGTTCCAATTTCCTGCATGCCACAAATATCCTGTCTTTCCTTCTCCTTTTTTGTAATATAAGTTTTAGTCAGTACAACACAAATCAATACAAACGAAACAGGTATAAAGCAGCATCAATATTACAAATACAGTCATAGGATGGCATCATATTTTCAAGAGTTTCTCAAACTGAAATGTAGAGAGCCTTTTTCAAGGCAATAGTAAAAGCAAGTACCCTAGCCTCTCCAGATAATAATACATATCATACTGCCTACATAATAGTGCAATCTCTTATCTACAGCCCTGGTGGGGGCGGGGGAACCAGGGGGCAAGGCAGAAAAGAGACCACAGGAGACTGGAGGAAGTGAGCCTGCAGGTGGTCATGAAGAACAGGTGGTTCCCTCATGGATACGCTGGTCTTGATCATCTATTGCTTTGCTTTCACATGTTGCTGCTCTTTCTCATGGGCCAGCAAAGATACTTGTAAGGAAGTCAGGAAGAAGACTTGAAGACTCCAAAAACCAGTCACCGGACAAATGACTGCCCATGGAATCCACTGCACAATGGACTAATTCAAATGAAATAACAGGCACAATGAATATTAAAGGGCAGCATAGGAGCCAATATTTGAGGGGGCAGCCTCCCCCAAGTTGATGGGCACTGCCATTCAAATGGTGTGTGCCACATCTTGTGATCGATTATGTGGGCTGGGGCTTACCTGTCCCCCCCAAAAAAAATATTTTATTGTAGTTGGTACCCCTGAGGGGCAGCCAGGAACAAGGACAAATGGAAGGGCCATCATAGCTCAGGGAAGAAGCAGGGATTCTATTGTTAGGCAGAGTTGAGACAGCAGCCTCACTTGTTTTGTCCAATACCCTCATAACTAGCCTATTTACCTCAGGTGCATAGGACACTCTGCTATTGCTAGTCTGCTCTCCCTTTAAGACAGGTTGGCAACTTCTAGCAACCTAGAGTCTTAAGTCTGCTTCGGGGTTTTAGAGAAGGCCCAGTGAGGCTGTTTTTCCTACAGAAATTCCCAGCCTTTTCTCATTACCGGGAACATAAGTTTCAAATAATATTGTTTAGTCACCTCACTTAATCAATTCTTACACCATCCCAAAGTTTACTTTCTCTCTTATTCTCTCCATCACTCTGCCCCTGCCTGACATCTTTCCCACCCAGAGTCTAGAATACTTATCTCTTCTCTTCTGTTTTGTTTTGTTTTGTTTTCCTCCCCTGGGGTGGCAAAGGCTTCCAGCTGCTGGTCTCTGTAGTTTGTGGAGCCTCCAAATCACCGTAGATGTCTACTGGGCCCTCCCCCTCTTGCTATCCACAGATAAGAGTGGGGCACACACTCTGATCCATTTCCTGTCACCCCACCACACAAATTTCTTGCCCAGCATTGTTCATACCTGGCCACAGTCAGGACAGGAAAGGCTGGAATCTAGAGTCACTCGTCTACAGCTCGTCACACCAGTATCAAAATAAGATTCAGCTGCCAATACAGCTTAGTTCTGAGCACTGAAAGGTGTATGGGTGCCATCTTGCCCCTTGCCCCAGGAAGAAAAAAAATGTCTTGGGCCAGCCCTGACAAGGAACATAGGAAGCTCCCTCGCAGACCATCGGACCATCAAGTTCAACATTGTGTACACTGATCAGTAATGGCTCTCCAAGGCTTTAGACAGGAGTTTCCCCCATCTCTACCTGAAGATGGTGGGTATTTAACTTTGTACCTTCTACCTGCAAAGCATGTTGTCTCCCATTGAACTATGGTCCTTCTGCTATTTGCTGATGCGTTTCTGTGTGCTGTGCATCCAAGTCTTACTGCGCATAGACAAAAGCACCAGACGCAGTACGTTTTCCCCTAGTGTTACTACCCCATGGCCAAGTTGGCAGCCTGGTATCATTACCCCATGGCAGCTGGCACTCATTCTCCCCTGCATTGAGTGAGGGCGTGTGAAGGGTACTACCACTGAAAAGGCCACTCTGCCAAGGTGTGGTAAGAAGTGGTAAGCTCTGCTGTCTCCTAGAGTTGTCATCGCTGTCCGTTTCAAGCACCCTGCAAGACCAGCCATAATTTAACATGATACTTTTGCTTGTTAAATTGGAAAAACCCTGCAGCAGGAGGGGCAGCTGGAATAGCTGCCAGAGAGCGATAAAGCACCACATGCTCAAACCATTCTTATTTACTAAGCACAGTCTTCATTTTCTGGTCCCTCTCCCTGGGAAATCACTCTTCCTATTCAGACTCTATTTTTGTTTTGGGGGCAGTAGCATAGTAATAAATTTTGAAGTTTAGGAACTCATAATGACAGCCTTCATAGGCCTGACCCCAAGAGAGCCCCCAGTTGCAAAGCAACTGTGTTGATCACACACATACATACTAGGCCTGTGCACTGGATTCAGCCAAAACCAAATTGGACTTGTGTGGGGAGGATCCAGGCACTTGGGCTGAGCTGCGCTGAGACAGCTCTGGGTGGCGCAGGGTCACCTCAAGGTGCCTGAAGCCATGTGGGGCTGTCAGGGGGTGGGGTGGAAATCTGCATGGGTCCGCCTTGCCAATGTGTATGACCCCGGCAGGATCAAATTCTTCTGCTCTTGGTCCTGCGGGGGAAGTGGGGAGGAGACACAGCATCTCCTTCCTGACTGCATGTTTAATTAGGGTTTTAATTAAAAACTCTAATTAAACATTGGTCATGTCCCCAAATTGATTTGGAGCTGGACCCAGGCTGGGATGGGTGTTCCTACTACATACACAGACCCCAAAAAGCAAAGCATAGGATCACTTGACAGCATAGGAACCAGCTCCTAGGGGCCAAAGTCCCTTCGGCCCTCCCTATAAAATATCTGAGGGGGCCACACCCACCCACACCCAAATTAATGGGCATTGCCATTCAACTGGTGTGCTGGTGTGTGTGTGTGTGTGTGTGTGTGTTGTCATGTGATCTATTATGTGGAGCGGGGCTTACCTGCCCCCGCTGCCCAATGTTTCATTCAAGTTGTCACCCCTGCTTGACAGTATGGAGGTGATGTAGTGATTACTATGGATGCAATTCTAAGCTGGGAGTAAGCCTCATTGAATTCAGTTGAATTTACTGAGTTGTGGTTAGGATTGCCATGTGGCCTGACTGCAATCCTATGCAAGGAGCAGGCTCCTGGGCATAAACGCCATTGAATGCCATTGAGTGCTACTTACTGCATCGTTTCAGTTTGAAAAATGCATGCAACTCTTAACAAAAGATCTTCAACTGGCCAAAATGCAAATAGCGTAGCAAAGCAGTGTTAACTTGCAAAGAAGTATTAAGACATTCAAACATGTAAATACTGTAAGTGTTATCATTTAAACTGGTTGCATGAAGTATGAACCGCATCAGTGGAAAGAAGTATCCAGCCGCCGGTTGATTATTTTCCTTTCTCACTTCTGCTAGGCTAACGTAGCCTAAACAACAGTACAACTTGAAAGACTCGTTATCCCCTCATTTGAGGAAGATCCATCAGTTACCTTAGGGCTCCAGAAGATGACATAATTCCTCCTGCTCTGCATAAAGTCTCAGATCAGCATCCACTCCCCACTCCTGTTCCTGCTCCACTACACTACTGCCTTTTGCGGATGTTTTGTATTAAAAAGTTCAGTGTATGACTTGTTATTCTTACCGGGGGGGAGGGGGGGTCAGATGCTCCTCTCACTGAAGTGTCTAGAAGTTAAATCTCAGGATGCAATCTCTGTATCACATCTCTATGGTACATGCATGCACATGAACTCTATGACAATATGTTCACACTCAGCCTGCCACTTCACACATTGCAGCTTTTATGTTCTTCTGCTAGATCTTTCTGGCTTTGAAACCAGTGAAAGACTGGCTGCTATAGATTACATAAGGTATAGCATACAGCACAACTTTTAGCAGAGCTGTCATTTTTGCATCACCCAAAAGTAGGGTGAGAGTTAACATAAAAAAATCCATATGCACATGTACGTGTATAGATGTAGATCTAAAAACAATTACTGTGACTTAATTAAAAGTGCACCATATATCACACTATCTCACCATAGGGAGAAGACCATGAGCAGGTTACCAGGGTTGGAGGAGAAATTTGATCTTGTTAGCATTTCGATGAGAAGCTACCTAATTCGAAACACAGCCATCCTGTGGAATCTGAATTTCTCTGAATTTTGCAGTACAGTTATCTAGGCAAATCATGTGGTACAAAATGCATATCCTGGGGTAAAGTGTGTGTGTGTGTGTGTGTGTGTGTGTGTGTGTGTGTGTGTGAGTGAGTGAGAGAGAGAGAGAGAATAAGCTACAAAATGCATTGCATTAGGCGAAAAAGTGTATATTAGGCAAAAAATTATATATTAGGGGGAAAATGCATTAAAATTCTGATATGTTCCCATGAGCACTTTTCTTAGTGCACATACTGATGTGGAAATGTGGAGAACTGAACATAAGATTGGGGGGGGGGGCGAGAAACCTAGAAAGCCCAAGATTGGGCACAGTCGCTCTTCTGACAGGAGTCGAATCCTACAGCTCTTCCACTACACTCAAACCGGAGGACTACCTCTGAATCACAGCTCTGACTTGCAAGACATGTGCTAATATATACACTGAGCAGGGGGGGGGGGGACAGAGGGGCTGGCATCTTTTAACAGCAGTCGCAATAAAATCCTTGTATTCTTAAGGCTCCGGCTTGGCCATCCTTCCCCCCCCCCCCATGCCCCAATTCTTTTTTCTTTTTTTTAAGAAAAAGCCAAAACGGAAAGGGGCATAGTGGAAGGCATGGTGTTTCATGCCTGAGAAGATTAGCTCTCCAAATTGCATACGGACCTGCGGTGGGAGTGCAGGCGAGGGGTGGAAGCAGAGGAGGGAAAGGAAGCCAACGTCCCTTGGCAATAAATAAGCTAGTTCATTTAATAGAGAGGAAGGGGGTGGAGGGGAGATGGCTGAAAGAAAATGAGGTGGGTGGGTGTGGAATTAGCCTTGTCAAACAAGGGGCTTTGCTGTCCCAGAACTGCATCCTTATTGTTGCCATTTTCCACGCTTACTTAGTTCTGAATGCTGCAGAAGACAACAGCTCATTATGGGGAGGGGGCTTGGGAGAATGGGAGAGATGATGGGGTAGAAATGCAGCGGAGGTGGGGAGTCATAGGGCCCAGACTAGTCCCGGAACATGAAGGGCCTGGGGTGGAAAATAGGAAACTTCCCCGTAGGGTTTCTTACAGCCTACACAGAACAGTAGCTCATAGGAGGCAGGATGGCTAATAATGAACAGGGCAGAGTGATATTTTCTCACTGATGCTGTGAACGTGATGTCAATTTTAAAAACGGTTCTTAAAAAGTTTTAAACTACTAAGGCCCAAATATCTGAAAGGCCATCTCCTTCTCCACAATACCCTCTCAGGTGCTAAGATTTGCAATGGGGCTTTCTAATTTTCTTTTTGTGGTTGTATCTCTGGTGGTTACCCTAGATTGATTATGGCATTGCCATGGAGTTTGTTCAGCTGGCTATGGATCAGGTCCTTATACCCTCCAACATTTCTCCGATGCAAATAGGGACATCCCATTCCATAAGGATAATTTTACTATTTATACCCCACACATCTTACTGGGTTGCCCCAGCCACTCTGGGCAGCCTCCAACATATATAAAAATGTAATAAACATTAAACATTTAAAATATTTCCCTATACAGGATTGCCTTCAGACAACTCTGGGGTCGGATAACTCCATACCCTCCAACATTTCTCCCCAGAAGCCTAAAACCTAGAGAGAAAGGAAAAAATAGGTCACACGACAGCTCCTCAGCCAGACCTACAGAGGCCGACAACTTCCCCTCTTCCTGCCCCCTCCCACCACTATTCTCCGGCCCCCCTCCTCCCCCGAATTCCTTTGTTTTGCCTCCCAATAGGGAGGACCAGATTCCTCGGATCTATGGCTGCGTGTGTTTGTGTGAAAAGGGAGGGACTGGAGTCAAGATGGGAGTTGCTCTTCATCTGACTAAGAAGACCATAGAGCCTACGTTCTCACTGGAAATTGAAAGCAGAAGCCATGGAGCCGTGACAAAAATCTGCATTACGTTATGGCAACTCTTGGCATATATATATTTATATATACATACATATATATATCGATTTGAAACTCTGCCAGTGATCATCATCAAAGTGATATCAGCGCCTTGGAGGAAGAACAATGGTTCTGGAGCCTGGAGTTTAAAAAGGCACCAGAATGGAGACGGGGGGGGGGGACTGGGAGGGCAGCCGGGAAATACAAGGGAAGAAGCCAAGTCTTTGTGCCAAATGCCTCCCCCCATCCCCACCCCTCCAACTCAGTACCAGCTCCAGAGACGACATGGATGTGGGTGGCTGGGTCTTTTTGTTGTTTTGTTTCGGAAGGTGTAGGTGCAATTGAGTGTGGATAATGGGAGCCAGCCAATAACATCAGAGTATGCGATACATTGGGTTCTGTTAAGGCTGGTGTTGCCATCTCACTGGTCCCTTTCATGAGCATCCTTGGACTCTGGTCCTAATGGCTGCTTCTGGTATCTGTACTGCTTCACAAAGCCCTACACCAGGATTTGGGGAACCTCAGGATGAAGGTCCAAATCCATCCCTCCAAGTCTCTTCTGTCTGGCCCTTGGGACTGTCCCCTGGTCCACACCCCTTCCCTGGCCTTGCTTTGCCCCCCCCATATTTTTGCCTGGCTGGAATGTGCCCTTGAACTCTGAGAATGCTACTGGCATGTGCCCCCCCCAAAAAAGTTGCCCAGAAGGAGATGTGGCCCTCAGCCTGGAAAAGATTCCCCACCCTTTCTCCAAATGGCTGGGTGCCCAAATATCTGCAGAAGCACCTCGTCCGCTACTACTATTTGGTCCTTAAGTTCAGTAGGGTGTTTGGTGCTAGTGTAGTGTGTGAGCTCTGCTGGCAGTCCCCGTTGGGATTTACGGGGACGGAACACATAAAATGGCCTTCTCTCTTGTGCGCCCGACTCTGGAATTATCCTTCCCTAGACATACATCTGCTGTTGTCATTGTTGGTCTTCAGACATCTACCGAAGACATTTTTATTTCCCCTGGTTTTTGTGGCTTAATTCTGGGATTTTTAATCCTCAGCAGCAATATTTGCATTTGTTTTTTTAAAAAAACTATTTGTTAATATTTCTGTCTACAATTGCACTTTTGCACCATCCTGAGCTTCCTTGGAAGAAGAGTGATCCTAAATATATAATTGACATTTAAATAACATTTCATCTGGTGGTACAATTAGGGTAAATTTAGATTCTGGGCTTAATAATCTTAAAGCCTCCGCTACCTCTTTAGGAGGCAATATGTTTTACTGTACTTCACTGACTTCAGAAACTGTTTGGCCAACCTCGCAGTGTTCTGGGGGATGCTCCTCCTCATTCTGATGAGTGGTGCTAGAGAAACCTTGCCATGCAGTACATGGGCAAAAACAAAAAACAAAACTATGCCGTGATAAATCCCTGAAACGAGATATTGATAAAGTGAATAATACTAAAACTCAACTAATGATTACTCAAAGGAACATAATAGGTTTAAAC